>NC_040082.1:17337500-17673750 GCF_003369695.1 Bos indicus x Bos taurus
AAAGATGGAATTCTAAAATTAGGATTACCTAATCATTGTGTGTTTTTAAAAGACCACATATCCGGACTGTCAATTCATTAATTTTTGCCCATGATAGATTATTGATGTAAAGAACATTATTAAATGCAGATGAAAGTAATTCTGTTGCTGCTGGCGGGTGCTGGATGAACACAGTTCTATAATTTACAGTAGTAAATAATGTATTTGATGCTTAAATTGCTCGAGAGACAGAAATACATGATCATTAGGAAGCTGGTTTTCTGACTGAAAAGCACAGAAATGACGATTAAGGCATATGTTTTTAAACTAAAAACATTTTTGTGTCTAAAAACAGCTGATAGTTGTGGAGGTCTTTCTCCTACCCTCTGCTTTCAGCGCCATCCTCATACTGTGAAGCACAGGCATGAGATGTTTGAAACTTTGAAAATGATAGTCCTTTGTTTACATTAATTTCATCACTTCTTGTCATTCTCTGAAAAGTTTCTCCCCAAGGTTTGAAGTCCTAATGTGACATTTATTTTTACACAGTGGAAGACAGTTATCTCATCCTGTTGGTTTGCAGGGTGTGACTTGTTGACTGTCTCATACTATAACTTATCTGCTGTTATTGTACCCTGTCTCTTTGAAGGAAAATTGTGATTCAAGTTGGCAATTTGTTGTGGTTATATTTTTCAAAACAAAGCTCTGTACCTCTGTATTTCAGGCTCTTATGACATTTTTTCCCTGAACATGCATATTATAATGCAAAACCTTTAAGCCATTATGAATTTTTATATGTTTTATGTATACCAAAGGGTCACAGATGGTACAAAGATATGTTACCATGAGGTAGAGTAGCATTTTGTGATTATAAAATTAATCTGTCTCTAAATCTGTTTAAAGAGTTTTTGCCATCTAATGAGCAATATAAATTATTAATATTTTCATGTTCTTGGGGACATTCACAGCCATAATTTTACCAACACAGCTGTTTGACCTGGTGACATCATGTTTTGCATATTTTTGCATTTTAATGAGTTAGTCATTTAAAAGGTTACAAAGAAACCATAACTCATAAGTAATTAAATTATTTAGCAGAAGAAGTATGAGAAGATCTTCTGACATAGGTCACTGTGGGAAGGGGAATTCATAGCTGTACTCACTTGCACCTGTTTGTTAGGACATAGATGTTTTTAGAAGCTTTTCCCTAGATAATGAAATTATTTCACTTGTTAAAATATCTGAATGTATATGCAACGTGCATGTGCACACACACTATGCACACCTTCCTGAGTGGTGCATTTTCCTTGTGATGGAGTAAGTCTAAATAATACTTGTAACACAGACCACAAACATAGCTTAGCATTTATGATTATTCATGCTTGAAAGTCTAGCTAGATTGGTTTTAGAAATATTTTATAATAATTTTTTCTTTTTCTTTTCATACTCCTCTTCCTCTTGAGTATAAAATGGCTTCATGTAGATGTTTTAGGAATTTGTACTTAATTGTGATTTGGAATTTTCTTCTGGAAGAATAGCACTGTACCTAGAATAGTGCTTGGTAAATAGTAGCTGCTTATTAAATAACTGTATGAAATCAATGTTTAATGAATGATTGACCCGGTGAATAGTTGGAATCTTTCATTATGTTCTCATGCTTGCAAGCAGACTCTGGAACCACAGGCAGAGCACTGATATGTTCTTGAAAAAAGAAAAAATTGGATATGATCTTTTAATTGCGAGGATAAAAGAGAAAGGTGACATATTTTAAGATAAAATGATTTATGTAGCATAGTTCTTAAGCAAGTTTTAAGAGTAACATAAAAACTTAATGTATATTATTTGTATTGTATATGATTGAATCAGAGTGATATTTTGAAAGACCATGTGCCTGCCATCTATAGCTACAATATTTGCAGTTTTATAATGGTAATAAGAAGTTAGGAGAACATTTAGAACTTTAAACCAAAAAGACATAGCTTGCATGTGGAACGGTATGTTTCATAAGGTAAATTTGTCCATCCAAGTCTTCTTGGTGACCTGTAATAAAGGCTGTGTGTCCATAGGATACTCTGTATCCACTTAGGAATTTTGATCTGTCACTGACCAGGCAACAGTTGTAACTTGTTACATAGTTTAATATATACACGTGTGGGTATATGTTTGTGTCTTTGTATGAGAATGAGAAGCAAAAAATAAAATATTTCATAATGCTATAGTATTAAGTGATATTCTGTCCTTTATAATGAATGTGTTTTTTATGATTCTGTTGTACATATATGGAATGCTTTGATAAATAAGATATGGATTGTTAGAAGAGATATTTGTGATATTTAAGCAGCATAATGTTCTAAAGCCTAGGAAAAGTTAGAAACAGAGTAGGTGATAATGTAAGTGCAAAGTGAATGTTTTAAAATAAGTAACACTCAGATGACCTGATGTCAGAACCAGAGACAAGGGTGTGTGTTTGTCAATATATCCTTCATGTTTTACAGACTCCTAAGGGAACAAGGGAAGATACAATTTCACCTTTTCTGTGCCAAAACATTTTAATTATATCTTCTTCCAACTACAGCGGTTCAGTAACCAAGGAGCTGACATTGATGCATGTGTTGATAAAGCTGCAAACATTCAAAATGAGATTAACAAAGATTTTGAGCAAAGGGTGACAGCTAATTTTGCACAGTATTCTGCATCTAATTCAGGCCAGCGTAATAATAGAATATTTTATACCCGTTTTGTTATTCAAAAGGACTTTTATGATGCATTTGTTGTTTGTGGATATCTATGGCTTAAAACTATTTTCATCTATGTTGCAACACTGAAACAATATTAAAGGGAAAAAAAAACCTTATAATAAGTTGTTTTTTATAATTGCACTTTGTCCTTGGAACTCTGCCTTTATCTTAATTTATCTGGGCACACTAGCTAGGGAAGGTATAGAGATGGCAAACATGTATTTTTCTAATATTTATTAGTATGCACTAATACAATGGCCAAGAAAAGTTATATTCAACTTATTTAATTAATAAAACTGTAGTTTCTTTATGTTCTTGAGCTCCTTTGAGCACATTTCAGTGTATTTCTTTTCTCTTCTATTCTCCAGTTGAAGGCAGCTGACAGTCTTCTTTCACTTTTCTTTTTGTTTGTGAAATTTTCTTTCTTTTTTTTTTTATCCACTCACTTCTCCATCTGCTTTCACTTTTGTTTGCTTGGGCCGTCTCTCATCCCAACTTGATAATGAGGAATGCAGTGTGACCCTGACCTCTATCAGCCCATGCATGACCTTCTGACTCTACCATATAACCTTTGACCTTCTCTTTGACAGCTTGATTAATTACCCTGTGTTATGATTTATGAGTAAGTGCTATGTAAAAATAATAGACAACAGGTGGTCCTCTGAAAACTTTTTGTGGTATGTTTTCTTTTACTGACTAACTTGATGAGCTATTTGAAGTTGGAAACTTATTGGGATAATCTATGTTGGTTCACATTATGATATTTTTATACCATGGGACACAGCATTAGAATTTAGGAAGCTGCAAGTCAAAGCATGGCCATGACAAACATTTTACAAAATATTAGCATGGTGCTGTTACGTAAATGCAATTGGGAAGAAGCACAAAACGGAGTCAAGTGACATTTCAGGCATTTCAGTCCCAGGTCACGTCTTGAGAAAATTGCTGAAATAATGGAGGGGGCATTTTTCAAGCAGCGCTACAGCTCCAACAGCTATGTTTACTTTAACGCTTCACTAGTGACTTCTGATTGGTTGTCATGACCTCATCTCTGTTTGCACCTAGGATGTTGCAACAGTGACATATACATACCTTCTTGTGAAAAAGATGAGAATAAACACGACATACATCTTTCAGAAAAGATGAATGGACATTGGTTTGTCCATTTTAACCATGGGTTGATACAGTTTATAGATAAAAACACTTTGGGTTTCATTTCCCTTGAGAATGAGCACCTATCTTCTTTCAAACCAAGCAGATAGAATGCTGAACTTGAAAAATATGATTGATAAATCTGTGTAAAATGATCTCTTAAGGAGCCTTGCCTGAAGACCAAACCAGACAGTTCCGTAGGTCAAAGGATTCTACCCTGGCCCCTGACCTCTTTGGTCGCATGTGGCTTTGCAGTATTGGCAGATTAATATGTAGAGCTGAGTACTTTTCAGATGATTTTTTATTTAGCCAACCACAACAGACTTGAAAAAAATGTAGAATTTGTTCCTATTTTTTGTTTTCCTTATAATTGGTAATTAATAGGCAAATTAACGTAGATAAATCTTCAGTTTTAGCACGGTTTCATTGGGGTCAAAAGTACATTCCATTTCTGGCCAGGCATTTTAAGATTTTATCTGTTTGTAGAATCTTCTCTGTAAGTGCATCTCTGTAGTGATTTAATTTCTTAAGCAAGATTTCCTCTTTGGTTCTTTGTGTTTGGCATCACCTGTCTATTCTAGACCTCTGACCTAAGCCATCATTTGTTGATTGAATGATAAATGAATTATTATTTATTAGTAAGTACATCTATAGACTTCAAAGTAAAGAAGGCCCGGAGGCCTGTGTATTCTGTTTAAGTCACAGCAAGCACTTGTGCTGAATAAAATGCTACGGCTAGCAATAAAATTTTGAGAGTTTCTTATTAAGATCCCATGGTTTATACCTTATAAACCACAGATTTGATAATGAAACTATAGTTATAACTCCAAAAGAGTAGAAAATAGGATGAGGTAAATTAAAGAGATAAAGCTTACTTTTACCAATGTCTGTCCTCTTGATCACCGTGATCTTCTGCTAGACTGTGCAATCAAACATAAGAGTTAATTAACAACTTTATGTATGCTTTGTCTCTTGAAATGTTGAATATTGGAATTGATTTGGGTGAATCATTACAAAAGATGCCAGAAGTTTTATTTATTTAGTTGTAGAATGTTAGATAATCAGTTTGATCACTTTATCTTGGTAAGATAACAGAACTTTCCATGTACATTTGAAATAACCTAGCTTTTCATCTTAGGATAAATTTAACATGCTTAAGGAATAATTAAATTTAAAATACCTCAGTATACAATCTTTTGTGTTCTAAGCATTAATTCTGGGGATCTCCTTTGTATTGGCATTGCACAATTCTTTATGATATTGTACTTGATGCCTAATTTTATAGTTTTTTAAAACTTTATGGGTACATTTGCTAAGTTAAACTAGGATCTCTTACTTATTTCTGTGTGTACTGACTGAGTTACTAGGAATAGAAAGAATTAATTTTTTAAAGGGTATTTATTTCTGATATAAATTGGTATCATTCTATTTAAACCAGTTAAATTTAATGACTGGTATGTTGTCTGCTTTGTTTACTTTGACTATTTAATTTGACTCCTTAGTTTATATATATTAATGTTGATATGGTAAAAATCTTTGTAGCTTTATTATGCAATAGGATTTTTTTGGCAATATATGTGACATGGAAAAAGGCAAAAAGATAAAGTTTTACTACATATCTTTGTATGGGATAGTTAACTTTATTTTGTTGCTCCAGCTTTCTCCTACCCATAAAATGGTTATGAATGGTCTCTGTGAATATTGCATTAATTGTCAGGCAAATTTTAATTGAAAAATGTAAGTTTTTTGCAGAATGGTAATTGAATTTGCAGCAAAGACATTTATAAAAATTAGCTCTTTCCACAGAAAACGTTCCTGAATATTTCTTGATTGTTATTCCATTAATTGGCAGTATGAAATATCTAAATGATAAAATAGTTTCTGAATAAATCAAATGTTTAAAGAGAAACATTCATTGTTGAAATCAATATGATACAAATTCTTTAATTGATTTATATAGTTGTGATTTAAAAATAGAATCATTTTTCATCTGTCGATGCCTTGGTGAAAAATTGACATTGTGTCTTCATAAAATTGGACAAATGAGTCATGTAATTTTCAGTTACATAATCAATAACTTAGATAAATACTACTACTTTGATGATTTATGTTTCTGGTTTTTGTACTTTAGATGGGACACATCACATTTCAGAGTTCATTTAAAATTAAGGAGGTACAATAATTTCTCAATCTATGATTTCCAAAAATTGAAGTGAAAACCTCTGTTCAAATAAAAATGGCATTATTAAAATATTATTTCTAATGATTAAACTAGGGTAATAGTTTTCTCATTTTGGTGACTGTAAATTTCGTCTAAAGAATTTGCCTTTATTTAGAGTTTATTCATTGTGCAAAGATGATGTTCATGTTCTATCAATTTATTAAAGTCCTACTTTGTTACCCTGAGTTTGTAATTTTTCATGTTATCATTAAAATGTAATATATCACTATTTTCAACTCTTAAGAATTCCAAGGTTCTCTTTGGGTCTTGCTAACCCTAACACGTGTAAGTATGAGAGTCTGTGTGTGTGTGTGTTTAAAGTTCAATTCACTCAGAGAAGGCAGGGAAGGAGCATGACAGGAGACCACTTACTCATGGTACAGAATCTAGTAAGGAGGCAATTTTCTTTTTGGCCTATGGTGACCTTTTTTGACTGTGCCTTACACCAGAGACAGTGTATTGAATGCCTCTATTTCACCCTGTTTAGCAGAGTGCAACAGTGTTCTTTAACTTACTTTTGGTGGGAGGAGAAGTTATAGCTGAAATTTGAGAAGGGCGTGAAAAGTTGTAAGAGGCACAAGGAAGAGGGGTAGGAACTTCCTTCAAATGTGATTTTAATAACTAGTCAAGTGTGTCCAACTGTAGAAAATCACCAAGTGACAATATGTCTACCTGACAGTGATCACAATGAATTACAAGACTGTTGAATAGCTATACAGATTAGAATAAAGCAGAACCAAATAAAATATCTTTTGTTGGTAAAACTTTGACTTACCAGCTAAGAAACTTAAAAAAAAAAGCTAAGAAACCGTGTCTTGTGCTTTGTTGAAGAACATTTAAATTTAAAAATGCATCAGTATTTTATAAGCCCTTCATGAATGAGATATTTATCTAAAGATTTATTTAAATACATATTGAGGAATATGTATTAAGTTATTAATCAGTTTGGTATATATGTTATAGTTTTCATATATGTAAGACAGCTATATCTTAGTTACCTTATCACTAAGGTAAAAACTTCAGCGATCTTGACAATCTCCAAACCATATTGTGGTTTTAAACAATAATATCAACTGATTGGGGTGGGGATTGAAACAATTCCAATGAAGTTTCTAAGTAGTTTGTGAAATCAATTTTTTTAAAAAGCCAACGATGTGTAGCAATTTCGTATATTTAAAAATAAGGATAATTGAGTCTATACTAATATTGGCTGAGTTTACTGCTCTCAGTTTTTAAAAATTATCTTGTTTGGTTTGGCAAAAAACGGTTAAAATTTAAACCTGACATAGATTCTACAGTTATTGTTTTTGGAAAAGTATATACTTTTGTTTTTTGTAAGGATGAGAATTTTTATATTTTGTTTTTGATAGCTCTTATTTTTTAAACATAACATATGTTTTAAGTATGACCTTACAAGATTTTAATAGATGAAATTGGGATACCCACAGTACAGAATTGAATAGAAAAGACAAGATATAAATAGCTTCAAAAATTTGTGTTACTTGTTAGTGGTAATTGTTTATCCTTCTCTATTTTTTCATGGTTAGATTATTCCATCAGTTATAATATAAATGCCAAAAGTTTCCTTAATTATAACCAGAGAAACGTTTGCCTTGCTAGAATTAAGTCAGACAGGAAAACACATTTAAAAACTTTTAAAAAGATTTACTAGCTCAATAAACTATATTTTAAACTTTGAAACTTGTTTCCTGGTACTAGTTGTTAATAAAGAGAGTTTTTATGGTAACTGAAAAATAAAAGAAATTTCAAGATGAAAAAGTTGTTTCCATACATTATAGTAAGACATTAGTTTATTCTGTTTTGTGATTTGTGTGCCTTCCTGAAAGAAGAAGTGAAAAAAATCCAATATGTATTTGTAGACATTCTGTGTTCCTGATAATAGAGATATGTAAATCTGTAGACAGTTTACTCATTACTGATTGCTTATTCTTTTTTAAGTTCAAACAAATAAAAAATACCCTATTAAAGTGCAATTGTAAAGAAACAAAAATCCAGGAAAATATGGTTGGAATTGTAAACTTCAATTTCAAAGAGGTTATTTTCTCAAAATATATATTATAAATATTAATGTGTTTTGAAAGTGTACTTGTTATTTGATAATTTATTTAGGTCACATTTGGAGTTCTGGGAAATCTGAAGTACTTTTTATAAATTTAAACTTTATATTTTTAATATGTTATAGTTATATCTTTTTGATCTTAAAGACAATCTATGCTTATTTACACACATAATACAGGCAAATAATTTGAAATCACTTTTCTGTTGGAGAAAGTAAAACTATAATCCATTTTAAAGGAATTTTTAGTGAATATGTAACTATGTTAAGTCACTTAGTATGAGATTTTAAGAACTTTTTTATGAATTGAAATGATTTTTAAGATTAAATTATGCTGCCTTTTTTGTTTTAAAAACAGGAAGGATATGGAGTCATAGTACTGAATCCCAATGAAAACTATATTGAAGTCGAAAAGCCGAAGATACCTGTCCAATCATCTTCTGATAGTTCAGATGAACCAGCAGAAAAACGCGAAAGAAAAGATAAAGTCTCTAAAGAAACAAAGAAGCGACGTGATTTCTATGAGAAGTATCGTAACCCCCAAAGAGAAAAAGAAATGATGCAGTTATATATCAGAGTAAGTGGTGAGCAAGATCATTACTATCCTTCATTATTTCCTTGTCTTTTTTTCTTTTTTCAAACCACCACAACAGCTAATATTTATTGAAAATATTCTATGTGTTCAGACCTGTTCTAAGCAGTGTTGCATCCTTTATGAAAGAAGCCTTTAAAATTTATTTTCTATAAATTATTTCATTTTTTAAAAGAAAGTATCAGTTTTTAAAGTTTTAAAGATTTATTTCCCAAAGGTATTATTTGACTGAAACGTTTTCTGTTTTCTGTTCAAAGTAACAAATCACATCGTTCTTATTTCAGTGTGATATTTTATTTAAAGTGCAGAAAGCAATTAATAATGCACTGTACAAAACAGTCCTCATCTTGGGTGGTAATAGTTTTAATGCATTGTTTTCCTTCGAGCCACCATCCATCCACAGTGTCTCAGTTTAACTTCTGAAGGCTGATGGAGGGAGGAAGAGTAATTAATATCTTAATAAATATTTAAGCTGGAATAGTTTAGGGATAGTGTAATGAGGGAACTCGGCCCTCTGCTCTTTTCTTATCCAGTGAACCTTTGCACTTTGTAATGCTAGCAGCATGGGATCGTTATAGCAGTGCTGCCCAAGGAGTTCTAATTCTGTGGGGGCACAAACTATTTTATTTGCCCTTTGACACATTCTGCTTGATATACACACTGAGCGTGATATATATATATTTATGTGTGTGTGTGTGACAGATTCATGCAGTTTTCAAAGCCTTTATTATGAGTGCTCAGAATATAATTGAATAGTAAAGTATGTCAAAAATGCTACTGGATACGTAAAATAGTAAAGTGATACATTTTTCAAAATTGAGCAATTCAGAACATTTAAATGCAGACAATTTAACATTCTAGAAATTATACTGTGAGATAGTAGTAAAGTTTCAAATTATTCAACTTGAGCTATTTTTCCGTTTACTTTAAAAGCTCATTGATAAAGTATTTCATACCACATTCAAGACGAAATATGTAGCATTCTAAGTTACTTTTAAAGTTTTACTTCTAGTTCCATGGCATTATCGCTTTAGTTCGGGGAATTGTACTCCAAACATTCTAGACATTTGATTATAGGTCAGTCAGATGAGTAAGTTAGAGTTATGCAGCATATAAATTCTCAAAAGCCAAAAATATGTATCCAGACCAAGAATACCTGAAGTATATCTATCATACAGTGAGTCAAGCAAAAGTTAGGCAGATTATAGAAATTTCTGAGAGGCATCTCACTATTTAATATATTGCTTGAAAAACAAAAGCAATGATTAGATTTGGAATTCTTAAGTATCATGCTTATTCTATGGAGTTATATTGCATTACCTCCTTTCTTCCACATGACTGCATCAGGGTCCTGATGTCACCTCTTCTCGATCAATTGTCCTGAGTTTCCTGATTAATATGATCCAGTTGATCAACTACCATCTTAAGACAGAGTTTTTAAAAAATTACCCCTGATATCTGGAGTCTAAAAATGAACTGTATAAGTTTTTAAAATATCCAAGTCATGAGTAATATTCAGTTTCCTGTATAAAATGAAAACAAACGTGATTTTGTGTATTAAGTTTTTACTTCTTAAATCGTTCCTTTTATTTGCCCATGATAAGTACAGATTAAAGCATCTGTTTCTGACATTTGTCGTTTTGCGTTTTATTTCTTTTCTGATTTCTCTTTATCATGTCACTGTCACTTTGGGTTTGTTCTTTTGTTCTCTTGTGTGTGTGCATTTTCTTTATTCTTTTTTTTACATTTCTTTTGTTTATTCCTATATCTACTTTTCTATTACACCAAGGGGAAAAAATCTTTATGTTGTTTCATTAAGATCTTTATCTTTCCTTTGTCTTTTTTCTTTAATTCTTTTATCTCTTTTATGCTCCTGCTATTTTTACTTCTTATTATGTCTTTTTGCCTCTTTCTTGTCTCATCCCATTTCACTCATCAGGCTAGGTTTTCATTGAAAGCACTGAAAGACGAAAATTGGCTCATCTAAACAACACACCTTTATACCTGATAGTTATGAAACATTATTTTTCTTAATAAACATCCTTTCTCTTAAAACCTTACAGGACTGGGCAAAACACCAGAGCTAACCTGACACTCTTCAAACATACTTCTAGATAGTAAGGCATGAACCTGTAGTGGTAAAGCGAATAGTGGTTCATTTTGTGTTAGGTTGCTTAATTCGTATTAATTTTGATCCACTCTAGAAGTATCTCCTTTCCTTTTACATATCTCCAAATAACAAGTATGTGTAATTTTCAGACACAGAGCGTGTATGTGATAGGGATAAATTGTTTGATTTATATGCTTCTTAGTCATTTACATGTTGAAATAATTTATTTTTTGGAATAATCCCATAAGCTAGGTAAATCAGATAAGTTCACTGTTACTTTAAAGTTACAGAAACTGATGGATAGATGGTACATTTTTGTCTTGGATCACATAGCTAGTAAATGATGGAACTAAGTATTAAATAAAACCAGGGCTTCTAGTTGCTGTAGATTCTTGCTGTCTTTCTTCTTTACCACATTGTTCTAACTGGTTGAGAATAAAATATGTATCTGAAATATGAAAAGTAAGCCACTTATTATAAAAGCATGATATGATGTAGTAAACTATATTTGATGATTATGTATGATCTAGTAAATTATATTTGATGGTTATATATATTTTTGACCAGTTATCATTTAATAGACACTATTAAATATCTATAAACAATTTACATTAGTATATATTATTAAATAGTGATGTTGAAATATATTTCAACTACTATCTTTTAATATGATCAATAATATTAATCGCATTTGCAGATGAGGAGACTGAGAGTCAGTACTTAGTAAATTTCCCAAGGTCACATAGCTCTTAATTTAAAGTCCATGGCACAAGGACTCAGTCTGTTTTCTTCACTGCTATAATCCAGAATGTAGAACAGAGCCAGAATAATAAATTTTTATTTGATAGATAAGATGGTAAGGCCAGGATTAAAATCCAAAACTACTACTGCTTTTTCCAATGCATCCTGCATTGTTAAAGTATACTACTTGATTTTCTGTAAGGAAACATTCAAACAAACGAAAGTGAAGAAAAATTACATTGTTAGTCCCCTACCCAGTCCAGTAATTGAGAAGACATTCCAAAAACCAATGATAAAAAATCAGTTTGTAATTATTTATTTGATATCTTGATTGATCTATACATTTTCATCCCAATATTTAAAAGTAAGTTATGGACTTTTCTTTTTTTAACTATATCATCATGGTGCTGAAATGATGGATAAAAATGGAATTTTTTTTTGCCAACCTTTTGCTATTTTTGTTTTATACACTTGTTCATAAGAGTACAGCCAGGCTCTGTGTTTGCTCTTCTCTGTATACAATTTGTGCTTTATGGGATCTGTAACTTTGCTTTCTGTTCCTTCCCTTAGTCCAAATTCTATCCATGTTGTAGTGCCCAGCTGACATCAGTGACCTCTCCTTACTAAGACTGTTGGGAGTTCTGATTAGTTAACGTACATGGAATTTATCGTGTTCTGTCTTGAGCTGTCTGTTACATTTTGTCTCATATTATTACCAATTTATGTTTCATGCCTTTCCACTATAGCCCTGCACTCCTTTAAGCATGCTTTATACACTTTGAAATTGCATATCAATCCTTTTGAATACGCAAATAGGAGTCAGTTGTTAGAACAGTACAGTGCATACTATCATAAAGTCAGGAACCCATGCTAAATCTATGCTCTAGGATCCAATCTCCTGGAAGGAGCCCAAAGCAGAAAGATTAGGCCTTAGTCTATATATACGTGGATAATGTGATCTGCAGCATAGGAACGAGGGGTATTCTGGTATCAAACTGGAGCCTAAGAGGACAAGTATTTAGACTAAGGAAGAAGATGCTTAAAAGAACTTTAGAGTATGTAGGTGGAGTATAGGCAAAAGTGATTTGATGCTGATCTATGTAATACTGGCTTGGAATTTGTGGGCTGTAGTGAGAGGAAGTAAAATAGAGGGATTAGACCCAGAACATTAAAAACATATATATTAGAAATGGAGGGGGGAAGAAGATCACGTGGCCACAGAAGGAAAAATCCAAATGTGGAGGAGACATTTAGAAAATAGGAATCTTGGCAGAGCCTGACTTTACACATTAAAGATACTCAAATATTTATGGATTGATTGCTTGTTGACATCCATCAAAAAACTTACTCCTCAACAGGCAAGATATTTGGTGTCTAGTTGTCTGACTGATTTTTTTTTTTCAGCATATATGTGAATTTTTGCAATTGTTCAGAAACAGCCAGCTCTGATAAACTGAAACTTTCTTTTCAGAAAACATGTTTTTGATGTTCTAAGTTGGGCTATATCCAAAATATTGGTGAAGGCTAATTCATATCCTTTCTTCTCTCTGTACCTCTTTTCTGTGTAAATGCCACTGGAGTCACTTCTGTGCAGTGATTTAGCAACCACATTCAACTCATTATTACAATCAATGACGGTTTAACCTCTGAAACCATTCTAGTTTCCTGGAATATTCAGGTATTTGATTTTTCTTCCTCTGGCATGTAGTAAATAGCCAAAATCTCCTTTGAACTTTTTGCAAATATCTAGTATACACCAGCAGAAATAAAGTAGAATCCAGGCCTAAAACTTTAAGATTAGCAAAATACAGTTTTATTTTACTTACTAAATGAATATAAACAGACAGGATTGACTGTTGGGTTATGTAGCACATTTCTGATGCATTAGGACAGAGCTTGAGTGATCAGAGTACTTAGTCTTTCATGTGGCAACTTTCCTTAACTACGAAATAATGTACTTTCTGGCATATATTATGGCTTATTAAGGGGATTGATTTGGTCTAGGCAATAAACATCATGTCAGACATGCCTGGCAGGAAAACCTGCTTAATATGTTTTGTAATAAGATGGAATTTTTTGTTCTCGAAAACATCTGCCAACTGAATTCAAGAGTGAAGACAGAAAATGTCATCAATTTAGTGGTAATCCTATAAATTTAGTTTCTTTTTGAGCAACACATTTCAAGACACAAAATTCTCAGTGTTAATCACCACTGGTTGTAGTACTTTGTAAAACGATGAAACAAAAACATTTTATTTTTATATAATGTGTTAATTAATTCATAATGAATTTTAATATTTCAACTGATAAAATTTTAACAAGCATCTTGCCAACAGATCGTTTTTTAAAGCATCTGTTTTTTAATGTGTTGGGTTGAGAACTGAGTCAAATGGCTAAATATGTACATAAATTCTTTTTAAAAACATATTTCAACACCCATAATTATAGATACACTAGTTTTTCCCCTTAGACCACCAGGGGCTGCTGCTGTTCATACTGAATATTGCTTTCCTCAGAAACTGAATACACCAATCACATTGCCTTTTTCTTTCTTCCTTTTTCCCCCTTTAGCCCAAAACCTTTAAAAATATAACTAGAAAGAAAAGTGCATAGACTTAGCTAGTAACTTAATTATCAACATAAGAATGTATTTTTTAAACATTTTCTATATTCTAGGACATCGACGTTTTCCAGGTAAACTTAAAACCTGTAGTCACTGAGTGCAGATTGTGATAATAACTCTTTTATTTCCTATTTTTAGTGTCTGAATAACATTCAGAATCATCCCCTTTGCAGAAAGAGAGCGTGGAGATGAGATTAAAAGTGCAGAGTCTTATAGACCTGAGCTTGAATCTCAGCTCTTCCACTTAATATAGTGTCACTTCAGATAAGTTAACTTCCTTATGTCTCAGTTTTTTGTCTGAAAAATGGAATGATAATATATGTAAAGTGAACGTAGTATCTGGCACAGAGATAGTCTGGGGACTTCCGGGCCAATAAATAACATCCTGTCTTCTCTCAAGTTGAGAATCGATAGAGATACAATGTAATTTCAAGATCCCCTTGCAACTTTTGGAACCGTACCAAAAATCACCCCTGTATGTTACCCTCCTGGGTTTGAAACCTAGTGAGCACGACAACATAGGAATCAGATAAAGGGAGATCAAAACATCAGTTTTGCTAATTGATGTAGTTCAGCTAGAAAACTAGGCTTAGACCTGTGGCTAAATTTAGACTTCCTAGTATATTAACTGGAGAAGGAAATGGCAACCCACTCCAGTGTTCTTGCCTGGAGAATCCCATGGACGGAGAAGCCTGGTAGGCTGCAGTCCATGGGGTCGCACAGAGTCGGACGCGACTGAAGCGACTTGGCAGCAGCAGCAGTATATTAACCCCTGCAACGAATTTTTACCTTTCCTCCAAACAGCCAGTGTGCCTTAACATGGCAGAAGGCAAACAGGAATGAATCGTTCCTGAGGTAGACCATTACTATTACTATTTGAGTTTTTTAAGAACTCAATACAGCAGTATTAAAATATAATGATTCTGTATTCAATGAAGCATACCTTAGTTTCTTCATTCTGAGGTTTTCATGTAAAAGAAAAGCTGTGATCAAATCTAATTACAGAGAAAATTTCCATAAAGTTGTTTAATTGTAAAGCTTTGAAGGGGTCATAATTCTCTTTCAGATCATCAGAAATTAATCTTTGGATTTTCATGCTTCATGTTACCAAAACCTAGTAAACACAGTAGATTTTTAAATAAATATTTGATAAATGCATATTTGAATAAAGGCTTGCTTACATGAACCTACCAAAGCAAAAGAGACAGACCCTTCACAATATAAACCTACTCTTTGATGTTGACTAGCATGAGGCTGAAAGAACTGTGAGACTATGTATATTATGTCTAAATAACACTAACAGAAAATTACTACATTGTTCTATGAATTCAGAAGAATGGCCATTTTTAAGTATACCAGGCATTCTTTGAATGCATTTAAAAACAAGTCAAAATGAAGAATTAGAAATAAGTAAAATAATTAGATAGTTAGATTTGAAACAGAAATTACAGTAAAGACCAAAGCTTTGCATTTAAGGATTTTGATTGGCCACTGGTGAATTTTAGTGGGGGAATTCTGCCATAAATATAATGTAGTGGAAAGAATAAGAACTTTAGAATCAAAATTCTGTCACTTAACAAGCTGATTTTAGACAAGTCATCTCTCCTCTTTTGAGTTTCCATTTCTTCTTCTGTAAAATAGGGATAATCATAGCTATTAGGCTGTTGAATGGAATGAATGAGATAAATTGATGTATATGAAAACAACCAATGAGATACCTACTATCTAGTATATCCCCTTTTCTTTCTCTTCCCTCCTTACCCCTTTTCCCTCAGGAAATATGGAGAGAATTATGCTAGAGACTCCCCATGGACAGAGGAGCCTGGTGGGCTACAGTCCATGGGGTTGCAAAGAGTCAGACACGACTGAGTGACTAGGCACACACACATATGGCCAGATGACATCTTTACCAATTAGTTTATATTCAGTGCTTCTTAAACCTTTTGATCTCAGGACCCCTTTACAAATGCTTAAACATTATTAAGGTCACTAAAGGGTTTTTGTTTGTATGGATTGTATCTACTAATATTTTCCATAAAAAGAATTAATACTGAGAAATTTTTAAGTATTTATTTTTAAATAACAATAATAAACCCATTATGTAATGACATAGATTAACATATTTTTTGAGAAATAAGTATATTTTCCAAAGCAACACAAAGTGAGATGTATGACATTTTAAAAGTCTTTAATGTTTGACTTAGCAGTCCATGGGGTCTCAAAGAGATGGACATGACTTGGTGACTGAACAAAAACAACATGAAGAAAACTTAGCTTCACACAGATATACATTTATATAGGGAAGAAGTATTTTTAAAGGTTTTTTCAGACAATTATGTATATTCTTCTTTGATGCTATACCAACATTCAATAAGAGGTAGTTTCTTAAAGATTAGTTGCTGTGTGAATCTAAAACACACCAGTGAGTATTTCATACTCTGTTTTATGGAAATCCACTGGTCTTTGTTATACTTTGAATATATCTTTTACCCAAAGATGACTGTATAACATCACATAGTGGTCATTTCCAAAGTATTATTTCATTGAGTTATGTGTACCTTCCAAATGGTGACATATATTTTTATTGTTTTTTAGTCACTCAGTTCTGTTCGACTCTTTGCGACCCCCTGGACTGCAGCACGCCAGGTTTTCCTGTCCATCACCAACTCCTGGAGCTTGCTCAAACTCATATCCATGAGTCAGTGATGCTATCTAACCATCTCATCCTCTGTTGTCCCTTTATCCTTCCCTTCATTCAACCTTCACAGAATCAGTGTCTTTTCTAATGAATCAGCTCTTCGCATCAGGTGGCCAAAGTATGGGTCTTCAGCTTCAACATCAGTCCTTCCAGTGATATTCAGGGTTGATCTCCTTGCAGTCCCAAGGGACTCTCAGGAGTCTTCTCCAACACCACAGTTCAAAAGCATCAATTCTTCAGTGCTCAGCTTTCTTTATAGTCCAACTCTCACATCCATACATGACTGCTGGAAAATCCATAACTTTGACTAGACAGACCTTTGTCAGCAAATTAATGTCTACATTTTTTAATGTGCTATCTCGGTTTGTCATATCTTCTTCCAAGGAGCAAGCATCTTTTAATTTCATGGCTGCAGTCACCATCTGCAGTGGTTTTGAGGCCCAAGAAAATAAAGTTTGTCATTGTTTCCCCATTTATTTGCCATGAAGTGATGGGACTGGATGCCATGATCTTAGTTTTTTGATTGTTGAATTTTAGGCCTACTTTTTCTCTTTCCTTTTTCACCTCCATCAAAAGGCTCTTTAGTTCCTTTTCGCTTTCTGCCATAAGGGTGGTATCATCTACGTATCTGAGGTTATTGATATTTCTGCTGGCAATCTTGACATATTTTATTATGTAGTATTAAATATTCCTTTTTATTACTATTCTTACCAGTCTCACCCACAAAGCTTTTAAGAACTGAAAAACAAAAGTTTCCCAAAATTTTAATTTTATCCAGAAATCTCAATTTTTATCATTAGTGACAAATCATAATTTTCCTTAAACTATCAGGCTTTATTCATTTTCAGGAAAATGACTTCCAAATATTGAATCATAGTTTGTTTCTCAGTCTTACAAGTAAAAATGGTATTCCATTAAGTGGCTGCTTTAGCTCACAACTCAATCAATTACACAACTAGTTTTCCTCCAGACAACCATAGCATAGATTGGTTTACAAGTGCTTAATGCATTCCTTCTATTCATCACTCAGAATATTAAATATATATATTCGGGGATTGAGATTTAATAAAAAATAGTTTCTCTGCTTCATCAGCATCTGTAAGCAAATTACCTTTTTTTCCTCTTACTATATGGCAGTGAATAATACAATGAGTACTGTAGTTTAGCAGGACTACTGTGATCTGTGCTAAGTCACAGTTTTATTGTCCATTGCTTTTCAACTGATAATGCAAATGCCAACACAATGAAAAAGATAAATAATGTCTTAGTGTTATTATGCAGATAGCCTGAAAGGGTCTCCGGAAATCCCAGAGGTTTGCAGACCACATTACTAAACTCACTCTACGTCTCCTCTCTGGAGTTGAGGGTAGAATCAACGATAGCATTTGATAGTAACTGGAGTCATCATGCTTCTCTTTGACTTTGATCGTGACTCACTTTGATCATGGTCACAGCTTCCACCCCTTTCTTGGGAAAGAGGGTCCACATAAGACCCTCTGTCCCCAACTCCTTTCCCCCTTATGCATCCGTTTGTATGTTGTTGTTGTTCAATCACTAAGTTGTGTCTAACTCTTTGCAACCCTGTGAACTGCAGCATACCGGGCATCCCTTTCCTTCACTATCTCCTGGAGTTTGCTCAAACTCATATCCATTGAGTCAGTGATGCTATCTAACCATCTCATCCTCTACCACCCCTTCTCCTTTTACAGTTAAAAATAGTTGTTGTCTGTCTGTTCCTGCAGTCCTCACAATGGTCTTATGTATTGTCCTGACTTTGCAGATCCTTAAATGAGACTCAGAGACATAAATAGACTGACTCATAGTTATATACCTAGTAAGAGTAACTAAACCAAGGTTTGAGCACCAAGATGAACTATACTTCATTCACTCCTAGTGTTCTTTCTTTCACTTGCACACAGGAGCAGGAGAGTGAAAAGATTCCCTCAGAATTCTTGTGCAGAATGCATATATGATTATGCCATCAGAGAAAGGCCATTATTTGTGCATATATAGCTCAGTCGATCGAAGATTGCTTAGGTCATCTTTTTTCACTGCTTTTAAAACTTTTTATCACATATTAACATCTCTGAATTTGGGCTGCATCTTAAAAATTAATGTCATATCACGGATTATTTGGGCTTCCCTGGTGGCTCAGATGGTTGAGAATCTTGCAGTATAGGGGACCTATGTTCCATCCCTGGGTCAGGAAGATCCCCTGGAGAAGAGAATGGCTATCCACTCCAATATTATCCCTGGAGAATTCCATGAACAGAGGAGCCTGGTGGGCTACTGGCCGTGGGTCATGAAGAGTCAGACACAGCTTGGTGACTAACACTTTCTTTTCACTTTTCACATGAATTATTTGTTGACATGAAACAATGGTACCTTTTAGAGTTGATGGTATCTTAGATGGATGAAATACGGAATGAAACAAGGCTGCCTCATGTCACAACTCTGAGGGGATGTAATTTTTACTGTGCACTCCCTAGAGCTGTCAGTGTATAGACTGTGTGGAATTACGGCGTTGCCCTAGTAGAGGTGATGTGGAGGTTTGTTCTTTTTCTTAAGTTTTATCCCCCATTTGATCCCACAAATTGTATAGAGACCACTGCCTACTGTTTGGCAAGTAGTGACCCCTCAACAAATGTTTATTACCTACACGCTTTTGTAGTCAGTTATGTTCATTTATATGCCAAAGCAGTTTGAGAGGAGGTTTGAATTCTCTCCAGTGCTAGATGTTATTTGAGAAAATTTTCCCTATATGGTAAACCTAGATGGAAAACCTAGAAAGTAATGACTCAATGACTGGATTAATAGAGATATTAGCCCCTAAGTACACTACTTGTTTGCATAATGCCTTTTACTGTTAAAGTTTCTTTTGGCATTTTCAAGATAACTGAAATAACTAACAGTGTGATGACAGTACCGTGTCACTGACAGGTTACATTCTGTTAGCACATCCTCATTGATTTTTCTTCATGTCCCAAGTTGTAGACGCTAATGATAAAATATGGGAGGAGAATAAGACATTTAATTGCTACTCAAGGCACCTGAAATTAGCCAGGATGACATATCAAGATATTAAATGTGTCTTGAAACTGGAAAAAATGTATCCTGTTGAGTGGCTTTGAATGAATCTCTTCACATTTTGATTTGGTTGAACACAGTTTTTAAAATATCATGCTTGGTCTGGCCCTTTGTGAGATATAGAGATGGAAAAGCCAAAATCCCCATTCTGTAGGGACTCACTCACAACCTAGTGGGGATGCTGAAGTAGTTACAGGCAACTCAGATAGTAGGCAAATGGTGGTAAATATTTGGAAGCATTCATATGTTGTGTTAGAGGGGTGTAAGAAAGGGAAAATATATTTTTCAATGGGGAATCCAAAGGATGTTTTACAGCTATTAATACATCCTTGGTAATAGAAATCAGATCTTAGAGATTCAGTTACAGACTATATTGAATTTTAAAGTTGGAGACCCATTTTATACATTTTATTTATTAAATACAATCTATTATTATAATGAGAATCTCAATTTTTATGCAAGTTATTTATAGAAATTCTTTGAAATATATGTTATATAACTTTTTTTTTTGGTTGAGTATTTTAAACCACTTCAAAATTTTGGCACTTTAAAGGAATTAATTAGGTAGATGTTTCTGACCCATTCTGATAACTGTAATATTTGAATTTTCATTTAGTGCACTGGTATTTATTCTTGATGCTAAAATGGTTTTGCCACTGCTTTTAGCTTAAATGAAGCTAATTAAACATATAAGGAGAATATCAAAACTGCCAGAAGCATTTAATGTCCCTTAACTAATCTTTTTTTCTCTTGCCTTTCCTCCCTCCACCAAATGGTCTGTAGTATATTTACTTTATATCTGTGGTATATTCATTCATTATTTCAGAGAAATGATGCAGTTCAATAATAAAGCACCTAACCTTTGAATAAAGATTTGTAGATCAGAAAACACATTTATATTTTGTTTTTTAGAAAATACAATATGAAATTGATGATAAGTAGTTTTCATTTTTAAAAAACTTCTATTTAGGTTTCACGTTTTTAAAATTGCTAATGAAACTATTGACATTCGTTAGTTCCTTCTTACATGGGTTTATTTAGGTATTTTGGGGAAAAGATCTAAATAAGCAGCTTTCTTCAAAATGGATTAAAATGATGACCAAATTAATCTTCATGGGAGTTCTTGAAGGTCCTTCTCTACTGCAAATTATTGTTAACTAATGGAGCATCTTACATAATGTCGTTTAAGTAGAAAAAAATGCAGAGATTCCATTTTAAAATTCTAAAATAACTGTGCTCATCTCCATATACATGCCTTCCTTCATTACACTCTGCCCCGCCCTTGACCTTGACTTCAGTTTTTGCTAGAGAAAGCTTGATGTAAGTCATACCCTATGTGGGAATATTTTAAAATTTCATTAGGATAAAGATTCTGATTTAATCGTCTTTTTTACCCTGTGCCGTGTGCTAAGTCACTTCAGTCGTGTCCGACCCTTTGTGATCCTAAGGACTGTAGCTCGCCAGGCTCCTCTGTCCATGGGATTCTTCTCCAGGCAAGAATTCTGGAGTGGGTTACTGTGCCCCTCTGCGGGAGATCTTCCAGACCCAGGGATTCAACCCACATCTCTTATGTCCTGCTTTGGCAGGCGGATTCTTTACCACTGCACGACCTGGGAAGCCTGTAGCATATAACAAATTCCCTTGAACATATATAATACTCGATAAAATTGTTGGATGAATAAATGGACTGAGTAACTTTATTTTGAGAGCTGGCTTTACTTAGACAATGGCCATAGGAGAACTGTCATCTCCTTACCTCTGTGCCTCATTTCCTGCCCTTCTTTCTTTCACTTATTCCATTCTAGCCTGACAGGCTCCTGCCTTTCAGCCTTTGCTTTGATCCTCTGCCCACAGTGGTCTCCCCAGCTATATGTGTGGCTAACTTCCTGAATTCTTTTGAGCATTTTCTCCAGTATCATCTCAATAGAGAGATACCTTGACCATCCTAATTAAAATTAGAGCCCTGTTTACATGCTCCCATTCCCTACCCACCTCTCCTTTTCAGTACTTATTCCCTTCTAACCCATCATATAATTTACTTATCCATCAAATATTGTCTAATGTCTGTCTCTCCTGTTAGAATAGGCTCTGAGGGTGCTGGTGTCTTTGTTTTGTCATTGATGTGCCCCAAGTGCCTAGCACAGCCTGGCACAAATTAGGCACTGCTTGAATCTGTTGGCAGAAATGCATTGTTTCTTTTGTATTGTTATATCCTGGTAAGTGTTGACTTATCAGTAATTTATAGCATATGATACCCTGTTTTGAGAGCTTCCTATATGCCACATCCTTTATGTGTTTCATTTTATACTCAGGTAGCCCACTCTTCATGGATTTGGGAATTATTTGCTTATGCTCCTATGTCTTGCATTTAATTGAGTATTCGCCTTGTCTTATTCGTCTTTGTATCCAGTATCTGGCTCATGATGGGTACCCAAATAGTAGCTAAATGAAGGAGTGAGTGACAAATCTTCTATTCTGATAAGGGTAACATTCTTACAGAGAAACTCATAAAATGGAGCCTAGTGAACGCATCAGAAAAAATAAGTATTTCTTTGATGACTGTGGAAAACTGAAAATGCTTCAAACACTTTAAAGACTAATTTTAAAGTATTTTATAATATATTTAAATAACACAGAATGTGTCATATATATGATATTAAATCTTAGTTTGAATAGCAGTAGCAACCATTTAGCTAAAAGTATGCAGCCAAAGGATGCCCATTGACTTGAAATATTTCAAAGAATTTTGTAAGATTAATTATAAAAAGGCTGTATCTAAAGGCCTCAGCATAGTCCCCTCTCTGTTGAGCGGGCTTCTGGTTTGCTTACTGCCTTGTACAATTCAGGCACACTCCTGAGACCAGAGCAGTCCTATAACAGAGCCACTGACAGGACACTCACCCAGTCCAAGTAGTTGTGCCGGGCTCTGTTCTCACCACACATCCTGAGGAATTCTTGTCCTTGCTTAGCTTCACCCCCAGATTGACCTCGCCCTACATAAGGAAGATGGTCTAGCTTTCATTCAGCAGCTGCCCTCGGTGCCAAGGGGGCATCTTCCCTGACACTGGTCTGATCTCTGTAGACCCTTACTTACAGGAAAAAGATAAAGCCGTTACACCAAAATATCCTAAATAAATATGCAATAATATAATTCTCAAAGTTAGCCCAGAAAGATTACCCAGTTAGCTTATAATGGTCATTTTTAGACATTTGAAATGGAACACTTTTTGCATCATGCCAGTTGAACATCTAAAAGTAGAACATTGTAGAGAGGTAGCTAATATTACTGGACATTTTACAGGACTCTATTCAAATTCTAAAGAATTCTTCACAAAGTACTTGCCCTATATCTATTAATACCTAACTTTAATGTTCCCTCCTTTGTAAAACTCTTCTTGACCCTCTCACCCCTCCTTGTCCCGCCCCACCTCCCACTGCAAAAGCAAACGTGCACACACGAACACTCCCCACAGTGATCACAGCCTCCTCCCCCACCTTGCAAATTGTATGTAGTATAAGTTTTAGCATTTTTCCAAATTAAGGAAATAATTGAGTTTATATGTTTACTATCCAAAGTAGATATCGAATTATTTCATATAAAGGCTTATATTTAGTTCATTTCTCCATAAAGGTCTCTTTACCAAGGTTGTCTGTGACTAGAGTTATCATTTACTTTACACTAGAATCTCTGGTCAATTTTTGTGTTTAAGGGAGTCAGTTCAAATTGTGGTGGGTAGCCCAGATTGTCCAGAGAAGACAGTGGCACCCCACTCTAGTACTCTTGCCTGGAAAATCCCATGGATGGAGGAGCCTGGTAGGCTGCAGTCCATGGGGTCGCTGAGGATGGAACACAACTGAGCGACTTCACTTTCACTATTCACTTTCATGCATTGGAGAAGGAAATGGCAACCTACTCCAGTGTTCTTGCCTGGAGCCCAGGGACGGGGAAGCCTGGTGGGCTGCTGTCTATGGGGTCGCACAGAGTCAGACACGACTGAAGTGACTTAGCAGCAGCGCAGATTGTCCAGGTCCACCTGCTTAAAATTTACAAGGAACTTTATTGTTACTATTTGAATCATCAAACTCAGAATTGCCACTGAAGCCTGATAATGACTTATGTACTTATTAGCAAAGACAGTATAAACAGCAGCTCCAACATGTTAAGCCTTTGAATGGATTTCTATCTGTGAATATACTGTGGCAAAAATACCAGTTAATATTTTTTATTATAGGATAAATTTTTAAATTGGAGAAATGATCAATTATAACATTTAATTTTAAGATTAAGAATATTGGCAAAGATGTGTTTAGTCACTTTGTCTTTCAAGTGTTCTGATATGCATTAGTTCTAAGTCCTGTCTCTTCTAAATAGAATGTATGTGATCAAGAGTGTGTCTCTAAATGAGAAAAATTTTATAACTATTATAAATCTGGTGATTTGAGTACTATCTGTAATTTTGTTTTGTGTTGCCTTATGTGCATTAGTAGATTAAATAAACTTAAATGTGGCTGAGTTAAATGTGGGAATATGGGAATAAAATCAGAAGAGCTGTAACTTATATTTCATTGTGAAAAACAATCGACAGGAAACTCAACCAACTGTTCTTAATGAGTTTACGGTTCAACTGTTAACAGGTGATTTTTCAGAGAAGTTTTCTTTCTTTCTTTCTTTTAATACCTCAGCCAATAAATTCTTACACTATTCATCAAGTATTTATTGAAAAGCACTATGTTAGGCACTTCCGATATGAAGATCAATAAGACGTCAACCATTCCCGTATGAACTCAATAATAAGGGTATGGACACAATGAGAGAGGAACACATCAGATTCCAGATAGTACTTGAGTTGGAGCCAGGGGACATAATCCAGTTAGGGGCTGAGCGTGGCAGATCCAGGGACAGTTTCCTGGATGAGGTGATACCTGGAAAGCATCTCAAGTTATCACCACTCAGGGAGGAAAGCAGATGTTGAGGGGAAGAAGTAGACAAGAAAGGGAGAAGATATTCACAACAGAAGAAATTACGTAAACAAAGGCACAGAAGCAAGAGAGAGAGTGTGTGTTTGAGTTCAGGGGAGAGGGGTTAGACTAGAAAGTTTAACACTAGAAATTATTAATTTATAAAGGGTAATATCTAAAGAATATGTTACTCTTTCAAAGCAGATACAATGGTTTTTGTTAGTTACTTGTTATATATCTTCAACCATAACTGGAGTTTAGCTGTTTATTGTATTCAGTTTAACATAATATTACAGAATTATCTTCAATTAGTTGACAGTGTGACTAAGAAAATAAAGTGAATATTTAGCATAGAGTCTGGCATCCACACTAGTATTAACTTATAATTTCATCTAGTCTATTTATGGTTCTGTTAACATTTGACTACTTTAAATGACTTATTATGACGTATGCAACAAATATGTGACATGTAAAAATAATAAACACCAGAGTACCTACCCAGCTTAAGAAATAGATTTTAACAGTACCTTAGAAAACTCACCCATGCCTCCTCTAGTCACATCCTTGTCTTCCCTTTCCTGAAGTATGAATTTTGTATTAATATTCTCTGTGCTTTTTATTATAACACACTATATTTGTTTTCCTAAACATTATATTAATTATATCATTTGTTTTTTTTCTTTCATTTATATCGTATTTGCTTCCTTTCTGTAATTTGCAATTTTTTTTTTGCACATAGTACTAATATATATGTTTAGCAATAGTTCATTTTTGCTTCTCTGTGGTATTTATTTAACTATCTGCTTTACTATTCATGGACATTGCTAGTGTGTTTTCTATTTCTTGCTGTTTTGAGCTTCTAATGAACATTCTTATATTGTTTCTGGTGTTCATATGTAAAATTTTTCTCTAGATTCTATGCTTAAGAGTAGAATTACTGAGTTAACAAATTATTTCTGAAAGTAGTTGTATGAATTATCCTGATCAGCGGTACATCCATTCATCTTCCTTCATATCATTCTCAGACCTTTGTGTTATCTTTTAAATTTTTGCTAATTTGAAGATTATTATATGGTATCCCATTGTGGTTTTAACTGGCATTACCTTTATTACTAATGGGGCTGAATATATTTTCAATTTTAATTGGCCATCTCAGTTTCCTCATTTGTAAATAACCTATTATGCCCATTTTGTTATTGTTTCTTTATCTTTTCTTATTGATTTGTAGGTGTTATTTACATATTATAAACCACTCTTCCACTCTGGTTTGTCTTTTCATTTGTTTGATGTCTCTTGAGAACATTATTAATTTAAATATACTAAAATTTATCAGTTTTTTCCTGTATGATTTATCCTTTAATGTCGTGTTTAAGAAGTTCTTACCTACTCTGAGTTCACAAATATATTCCCCTATATTTTCTCTCACGTGCTTAAGAATTTTTCATTTTACAGTTTCAGTTCACATTCTATCAGGAATTGATTTTTAAGTTTGTAGTGAAGTGAATCCAGTATCATTTTTTTCCATTTTGATAATTATCCTGATCCTCTTTATTCAAAAGACAAACTTTTCTCCAGTGACATTTAAGTGTTTTGTTCAGTAGAGTTTTATTTTTGTGTTTACTATGACAGATACATCTCACTTAAATTTTTCCAAAGTTAAATCAGTTGTCTCAACTTTATTTTTAAAATAATCCATTTTTTCCCCTACAGATTTGAAGTTCTACCTTTAACATACATTGAATTCTTACATCATTCCCTTTGTTTCTGGTATCATCATTCTGGTCCCTTCAAAGGTCTGGCTATACTTGCCACTGCCATTCTAATGTAATTTTTGAGATTTTATTGTACATTTAATATCTGGCAGTGCCTCAACATAGTAATAGTCCTCACTTTATTCTTTTATCCTCACCCTGCCCCACTCACCAGCTTTAAGTTTGGGAATTTATCTCTTTTGTAACTGCCACCAACACAATCAATCTCATCCCCTTTTGCACTCCCTCTCCCCCATCTCTATCTTTATTAAAATGACATTAGGTTACAGAGATGATAATTTTTACATTATAATGTTTCTTTTCCTGTAATAATTCTTTTACATTTGCAAGAAGGCAAATAGTTATGATCACTTGGCTTTATAATATATCTATTTGACTATTGCGGCTCTCCCCATCTATCTTTTTATGCTATCATTTCCTCATGCATATGTGCTTAATTTTACTTCCTAGGCAATTGAAATATATGATGGATTTCAGAAGCAGTTAAGGTGTCAATTTAGAAATAGTGTTAGGATGGCCCGTGGACAGGATATGCTAATTGATTAGATGAGGATTAAAGAAGAAGAAATATAAGAGGTCCCCCAGGACCCGTCTATTCCATTGGGTCATAATGAGAGTCAAACAGTGAAGTAGTTTGTTACTTTAAAGATGTATAAAGCACGTGTAATATAAGGTGTGTTAGTGTTTGTGAGAACTGAAATTCCAACTAATGAAGTTATTGCAGTGACCAGTGAGAAATGATGAAAAAGTCATTTTATACCTGTGCAGCTCGGTTTTTTCCTCTGTTAAATGTATAGCTATGCAAATAAGTGGTAGGCCATAATTCCTCAGCTTTTATGATTTGATGAAATAATGAAGTAATTCTTATTAAAATAGGCATTTTATTTTCTTCTCCCACCCTTAAAATGAGCTGCCGTATAAGAGTTTCCACTGGCTTTAATAAAGGGAAAGGAATACCAAGTTACACTTTATCAGTCAGCTGTATTCTATCTGTAACACTCTCTAAAATATAAAAACACTTAATGAGTCATTAAACAAAATGAGTGAATTCTACTTCGCCTTTAGTGTTAATCTTTCAGTGCTACAGAATATACTGTCGGAGAAAATAAAGTCCAAGAACTAAGCACCCTTAATATATAACAACAAGCACAATTAATAAAAGATGAACTGATTTAATTTGGAGCTTCCCTGATGACTCAGTGGTAAAAATACCTGCCAATGCGGGAGATGCAGGTTTGATCCCTGGGTCAGGAAGATGGAGAAAAATGGCAACCCACTCCAATATTCTTGGCTGGGAAATCCCATGGACAGAGGAGCCTGGTGGGGTACAGTCCCGGGGTCCCAAAGAGTCGGATATGACTTAGCAACTAAACAACAACAATGATGTAGATAAAGACTATAAAGCTTAAATGCTCACTGTAAAATCCGTGGAGCAGAGGACGCTGTATCGTGCTCTAAGCAGAAGGAGCAAGCTTCCCTGGTCCTCCGGTGTTCACAGGTTCTCATGATACTAAGGAGCCCGTCACAGATTTTAGAGTTTCTCCTCACCTCACACAGGCACCTATGTGCCGACATGTTTTTCCGTGTACTTACACAGCCCCTCCAAACTGTTCTAGGAACTCAGGATATAAGTCCTCCCGCTTTTCAGATACAGATCAGATACACAACTCTGCCTTTTTCAGTGTATACCATGAAGTGGAAGAACTGGAGCTCCGTTTTTCAGACATTGTTGCTGTTGTTCAGTCGCTTAGTCCTGTCTGCCTTTTTATGACCCCGTGGACTGCAGCACACCAGGCTTCCCTGTCCTTCACCATTTCCCAGAGTTTGCTCAAACCCATGTCGATTGAGTCAGTGATGCCATCCAACCATCTCATCCTCTTTCGTCCCCTTCTCCTTGTGTCTTCTGTCTTTCCCAGCATCAGGGTCTTTTCCAATGAGTCAGTTCTTTGCATCAGGTCGCCAAAGTATTGGAGCTTCAGCTTCAACCTCAGTCCTTCTAATGAATATTCAGGATTGATTTCCTTTAGGATTGACTGCTTGGATCTACTTGCAATCCAAGGGACTCCCAGGAGTCTTCCCTAATCCCACAGTTCAAAAGCTTCAGTTCTTCAGCTCTCAGCCTTCTTTATGTTCTTACTCTTACATCCATACATAACTACTGGAAAAACCATAACTTGGACTCAATAGACCCTTATTGGCAAAGTAATGTCTACTTTTCAATACACTGTCTAGGTTTGTCATAGGTTTTCTTCCAAGCAGCAAGCATCCCAAGGCTTTTTTTTTAACAAGTAGAAAAAATTGGTTGTTCTTAGATTTATAGACATACATATGTGTAGTAATAAGTGATTTTATGAAGGTACTGAGTTTTAAACAGAGCACATCTGTATTTGTATATACATATATAAAAAGAACTGTTGGGTTAACTCAAGATTAAGGAGTCTGAAGTCAGTGAAACTTAACTCAGTTCAGTCGCTCAGTCGTGTCTGACTCTGCGATCCCATGAACTGCAGCACGCCAGGCCTCCCTGTCCATCACCAACTCCTGGAGTCCACTCAAACTCATGTCCATTGAGTCAGTGATACCATCCAACCATCTCATCCTCTGTCATCCCCTTCTCCTTCCGCCTTTAATCTTTCCGAGCAACAGGGTCTTTTCCAATGAGTCAGCTCTTCACATCAGATGGCCAAAGTATTGGCGTTTCAGCTTCAGCATCAGTCCTTCCAGTGAATGTTTAGGACTGATTTCCTTTAGGATGGACTGGTTGGATCTCCTTGCAGTCCAAGGGACTCTCAAGAGTCTTCTCCAACACCACAGTTCAAAAGCATCAATTCTTTGGTGCTCAGCTTTCTTAAAGGAATTAGAGCAAATATTAGGCATTTAGTAGAGTATATATATTTCAGAGTAAGCACTTGAAAACTGTTAGCTGTTTTTAATCACTGTTTTCATGGATTCAGGATTTCTTGAAAACATCATGCCATTTCATTTCCCTTGTTCTTTTGAGATGGTCTAGTTTTCACCTATTATTTTTTTCATCTTCTATAAAGTTCTCTTAAATTTTAAAATAGCAAAAGAATGTAACAGATTTATAGCAATAGGAAAATAATCAAATATGAGATTATCTTAACCTTTGGGACAAAGATCTGAGCATATGTTTTCACTGTTCAAAGTGCCATCTGACCTACCCCTGGATTTACCGAAGTATTACAATCATCAATAATTAGAAAATAGTTTTTTCTGTTCTATTCAAATATAGACTTACACAAAATATTATTTGATAAAGAATTATTATTAGTAGCTGATCTTATGAAGTTTATGGAGATTGAAATGACACATTTATCAAGTAAAATTTATCTTTAAAAATTAACATTTCTCATAGCATTCTATATATTTATCTTTGGTACATTATGACAGTGATCTCATAATCTCATGTTTACGAACTCAGCAGAAAATTCTTGTTACATTCTGTATTTTTATGTTGAATACTTTTATTTTAAATTTAACTTCCAAGTTACACATTCCTTTGTTTCACAGCCTCCACTTTACAACGTATCTGGCGAAAAAATTTTTTTTCAATTATTTGTTAGTGTCTCATTCCAAGACCCCCAAGGTTTTGCCTGTGCTTTTTGAGTTACGATGTGCTCCCAATCTTCCAGTTAGGTCAACCACAAAAATTAAGATATGATAGAAGGTCACTGGAAGAAATTCATATCAAAACAACTACTCACCATGTCATTATGACAGCCTGCTGTAACAAATGTGCTTCTGTTTTAACTTATGACAATTAATTGCTAAAAGTAATTTAATCTGACAGAGGCAGGGTGTTGAAAGGCTCCAGGAGATGTCATAAAAGCGACCTTTCTGCCCATGTGCTGCCAAAAGCCATTTTAACAAGGAGCTAAGGAAACAGTGCAACTTCTTTTGTACTTTGTTAATTAGTTATTGATTTGAAACAATGCACTTACAAATACTGTTAGAGGACTTAGGTGCCAGCAAGGTTACCGTGTAACAGTCTAGTTCTGATGATCTTTATAGCGTATAAAGATTCTTTGAAGCCTTTTGTTCTGTTACTCTAAAATTGAGATTGTCTAGTTTGCTAGAATGACTAGTTTTATTTTATCATTCATCTTTTTAATTTCAAATATTTGGTATATTAGTAATCTGATACTTAATCATACTTTAATTACATGAGGTAGTTCCAATTTTCAGAAGCCTCACTTGTGGATTTAGTCTCAAGTAATTAACATATTCTACAGAGGAAGTGTATGTGGTTTGATTAGTGATGCCAAAGGGAACACGGAAATAATATTTCAGTCTAAAAAAGAAAGCAAGGTAGAGGTTCTAGAATTCCTTTATTGAATGTACTAGTTGATCCCTTTTTTAAAATGTGGGTATATAATCTTAGTTTCAGTGATTTCATCATGTTGCTAATAGAAGCTAATAAGTTTCCTATAGTTCTGTTAGAAAGGTTACTGGATTGCTTCAAATTAATTTTCTTAATAAAGTATTTAAGTGCAAGTTAACACTTCAGGCCTTTGTAAAAGTCAGCTGGCGAGGTACTGTGGAGGATAGAAAGGCAGATCCGGTGTAGCACACGGGTAACAGGGATTTTCAGCTCAGGCTTGCCCTGATCTAAGCCTGCATTGCACTAATTCTGTTCTCACTTGAGCAAGCCACTCAGCCTTTCTGTGCCTCACCCATGCAATAGGAGTCATAATAGGACCCGCCTCATCGTGTGATTATGAAGACTAAATGAGTTAATACATGTAAAGTACTCGATCACAAACTAGTAAGGTGTAACCACGTGATAAATGTTAGTTGTTAGCATTACTATAATAAGTAATAATAGTAAAATACATATGATTAGTTTTCTTACTTTTTATCATATTTTTCTTATTAATTAGGATATGTTTGCTATACCTAGCAGATAATAAAAATAGCATGGTAAAATTGTTCTCTGTCTTTTGTGATGGACAATAAAGGAAACATTTGGTGTGCTCTTGTTCTAAAATACCCATTTATTATTTTACTAAAAATGCACAAAAGTTTCCAGTTTAATTGTGAGAAATCTAAGCTGTGGTAGAGGAAATATTTTTCTTAGCATGGAAGCATTCTAAAATACCTGCTTTTTATTAAAACCTTTACACTAATCAAGGCAATTTGAAAAGTTTTTCAAGTTAAATTATTTCAGTAAATAGACAAAACTTCATGAAAAAACATATTGTGCTAAGCACCGGTTTTATTTTAGTAAGTAATTGCCTAACATGTCCATTCACAAGGAATGCATGTGAAAGCACTGATCAGTTTAAAACTATTAACTGGTGAAATTGATAAAAATTTGAAAGGTCTATAATAGCTATTGTTGGCTAGATGTAAAGAAAAGATTGCTCTCACCCAGTGTGATGAGGATGTGAGAGAGCATAAACCTTTCTACTGAGCCGTCCATTTCCTGGGAATCTGCCTCATTGGAATAAAACCATTGTTAATTCAAATCTATAATCACAACATTGTAAAAATATCAATTGATAACCAAAATTTAATGTCTAGATTTAAAATTGCAAGATAGACTAGGTTTATAATAAATGAATTCTAGAAATGCTGCCTCGTCTTCACTTTTTGGAAGCTAAAATGGAGCTTAAATTCATATTTTTCACTAATTTAGACTATAGATGTTTGAACGAATTAGGTTTTATTACAATGTGGAGAAACTAGAAAATAGTTTGAACTAATAATTTTATTATTATATTTTGAAGGTGTTTTAAGAAGTTGGTTTGTGACAAAGTAAATAATTATTCCAAGTATGTAAATAACTTATTACATCTTAGCTATATCCTGACAGAATTCAAACATCTGTCATAAAGCTATTTTTCAGGCTTCTTATTTTGTGTCTGTTCAACCTCCCCATGGTATGTTCTTTGTTCCCAAGTTTTTGTTCTGTTTGATTAAAAGAAGGTATAATTTTAGGTCTCACAGTTAGCCTCCATGTGCAAATGAGGAGCGTGAGCATCCAAGGTGATAAGTGAACTCCCCGAAGTCATAAGCTGTTAAAGGGCGCTCTCTGGACGAGAACGGGTCTTCATCTGTGTGTGAGAGAGAGTGAGCGAGAGGGCGGGGGAGGAATGAGAGAGAATGATGTCCCTGGCAAATGTAACTAATCCTTCCACAGTGTTAAAATAAATTATTAATTATTTGGGAGCAGTTCCTCTTTCACAGTATAATCACAGCCAGATCATCTGGTTAACATGTGTCTTACAAAGCAGGGTTATCAAGCCATAAGTGTTTACATTTGATCCACCGATGCCTAACAATAATTGTCCTGCCTACACGAAAGCCTCAGCTTCCTAATGCTTCCTAATTCTCAGTCGTGTACAACTCTTTGTGATCCCATGGGCCGTAATCTGCCAGGCTCCCCTGGCCGTGGAATTCTCCAGGCAAGAATACTGGAGTGGGTTGCCATTTCCTACTCCAGGCAGCTTCCTAAGGCCTCCAGGAAATACCAGCTTCTGTGAAGTTTACTTCCCTTCCACTCCTTACATTTCTATAAAATGTTCTATGGCATGCCTTACTTTCTTAGATGTGTGCTCAGTCGCTAAGTCGAGACTCTTTGTGACCCCAGGCACTGTAGCCCGTCAGGCTCCTCTGCCCGTGTGATTTCCCAGCCAAAATTCCTGGGAAATGGGTTGTCACTTCCTCTTGCAGGGGATCTTCCTGACCCAGGGACTGAACCTGCCTGCATAGGCAGGTGAATTCTTTAACACTGAGCCACTTGGGAAGCCCACTTTCTTAGATAGAGCACATTGAAAATAATTGAACCTTTTCTTGATGACCCAGAGTTGACATATGAGCTTTTGCTATAATTATTGTTTTAGATTCAGATATAAATACTATGGGACATACTTTGCTTTTGTCTAGAGAATGTTCTAGACTGGACTGTCTGGAATGCTTGCAATGTCTTCAATGTGCTGTCATAACGCTAATTACCTTTAGGATTCTTATAACCTCACTCCTTCCCCAGCACACCCACCCACACAGAAAGTGTTTCTTTTACCTCTCACTCTACTGAAACACAGTCAGCCATTCATATCCACAGGTTCCACTTTTGTGCATTCAGCCATCTTCTATAAGCAACAAACATAAAACTAAGTCATTTTGTATACAGGACTTGGATTTCATTATCTATGGGGGTCCTGGAACCAATCTTCCGTGGATCCCAAGGGATGACTGTATCCATTAAATGTCAGTAACTGGATCAGCCTTGTTTAGTAAAATGCATGCATGCTGAGGGATGCGTGCATCACGTCCGTCCTTGCCACTCTGACTTCATTCCTGTGCTGATTGTGCTAGTACAAAGTAGCCAGTAACAGAGTCTAGCAGATACAAACTGGTCAAGTCTTTCTGTCTTCTTGTCTTATTTTCTCTTCTGTGATGCACACTGTCTGGTGAGTGGTACCATGTGATACAAAGATCTTCACTTGTTATAGGTCCTTACTTTCTTCAAGCTTCTAAGAGCATTACCATCTCCCCAGGGTCATTGCTAGGATGTTATGGTAGGTAGCATAATGGCCTCCAAAGATGTCTACATCCTGATCCCTGAAACCTGTGAGTATGTTATTTTACATGGTGAAGGAATTTTGCAGATGTGATTAAGGACCTTAAAATAGGGAGATTATCCTGGATTATCCCGGTGAACCCACTGTAATCACACAAGTTCTTAAATGTGGGGAAAAAAAAGGCAGAAATAGAAGCGAGGGAGATATGACTATGGAAAAATGTCTAGAAAGGTGCAAGGCTTCTGGCTTTCAGATGGAGGAAGAGGGCAGCAAGCCAAGGGGGCAGACTGTAGAAGTTGGAAAAGGCAAGGAAATGGATTTTTTCCCTCAGAGCCTCCAGAATGGACTCTTTGGTTTTAGCTCATTGAGACCTATGTCAATACCTGTCTCTAATACACAGAACTGTAAGATAATAAATTAATGTGTTTTTTAAGCCCCTAAGTTTGTGGTATTGTGTAACGATAGAAAATTTAGGCAGGTATTAAATCCTGTATCCTGAGTGGGTACTTATGTGTCAATTAACTTTCTTTATCCAACTTAATGTTCTGCCTACCTCAGTTCAGCACCTTTCAGAATTCAGTCCCCTATACTCCCTTTGCTTCCTGTGGAATTCTCCAGACCAGAATACTGGAGTGGATAGCCGTTCCCTTCTGCAGGGGATCTTCCCAACCCAAGGATCAAGCCCACATCTCCTGCATTGCAGGAGAATTCTTTACCAGCTGAGCCACCAGGGAAGCCCAAGTGGTTATTGTCTTAGGCAAAAGTTGGTGATAGCTTGGGCTGAGATAGTAAGAGTGGAAATTGAGAGAAGTTTATGGATTCTAGAAATATTTTGGAATATAAATAAGTTGAATCAATAAAGAGGAAGAGGATGATGTCAAGGATGACTTCCAAATTTTTGGCTTGAACAACTGGATTAGTGGAGGTACCACTTGACAAGATGAAAAAGGCTAAAGGAAGAACAGATAATAGGATTTGGGAACCCAATGCAGAGTTTACTTTTGGACATGATAAACTTGAAATAGCTATGAAATTCAAATGTGTTTGACATGCTTCTGAATACCAATCCTTTGTCAGTTGTAATCATTATGAATTTCTTTCTGTTTTTTGAATTTCTGATATTTATAACTATAATTTATTAAGGCTTCCCTGGTGGCTCAGGCGGTAAAGTGTCTGTCTGCAGTGCAGGAGACCGGGTTCAATCTCTGGGTTGGAAAGATCCCCTGGAGAACGAAATGGCAACCCACTCCAGTATCCTAGCCTGGAAAATCCCATGGACGGAGAAGCCTGGTAGGCTACTGTCCATGGGGTCACAAAGAGTCAGACACAACTGAGCGACTTTACTCATCACTCATAATTTATTAAGTATAGCCATATTGACAAGTAAGGTAGGCTTGAATCTGTCTCCAAGAATGATGGCTGTCAATAATAATAATATCGTAACACCTAAAAGGCAGGAAAAAAATTGAGTAGCTTCAAGATCTCTCTAGTTTATGGTTTCTTCTGTTTATTTTCATTATGTTTAAGGTAGAATCATATGAAATTGCCATTTTTAAGGTCAAAAATATCTAATGTTGGTAACTTCATATGGTTCCATTTACTATTTAAAGACAAAATAATGGTCCTTTATTTTGAAGATGTTTTCATTAGGTGTATGCTGTAAATCAGTTTTGTGCATGTGCCTATACTCCTAGTCTTTTAATCATCATTAAACACAAATGCCTATACTTTCAGAAAGATAACCCATTTAAAATATGCCAAAATGAAGATGAATTTTTAATTCAAAGTGTTTAGCTGGGTTAAGATAAAATTAATTCCATATGATATTATAAAATATATTTTATGCATAACTGTTCTTACAAATGTTTTGTTCTGTACTAATGTACAATTTATACTCTTTTCCCCCAAATTTTAAAGCTGAACCATATGATATTCTTCTATGCGTCTCCCTGAATTAGGGCCATGTGGTATTTGTGTTACATTTCTTCCAGAAGCATACCCTACTGGCCGATTCCTAAAAATATAAATTTTGTTTTATCTTGTACCTGTGGATTGCTTGGGTGCAAGGAGGTATAACTTAACATTTTTCATCCTCGTAAATCCCTCTGACTTGAATACCTGCTTCCCATTTGGATTTTATTGAGCCATATTTTACCTAATGAGGTCTTAGCTTTTTAAAAAGAAATAACTTTGATTTGTAAATTTTGTCATAAAAAAGTGTGGATTTTATATTAGTGTTCTTTCTCCAGCTGATGTCTCCAGTGTAAATAGCAGATCAGCGGTAGTGCTAAGGGCAGCTAGTGAAGGGTGTGTGTGTGTGTGCGTGTGTGTGTGACATATGCAGCACAGCCGGAGTTAATGACATAGGGGTGTGCTGGTTTACAGTGAAAAATGCTAGACTTTATTATTCACAGAGTAGCTCTCTTAGTAGATGTGCTTATTTACCACTGTAATCACAGAAATATTTATATGAAGTAAAACAAAATAATCTTGAAGTTTGGATTTTAAAATTGGATGATTTTTTAAAAAAACCTGAAATTTATTCAATTTTCATTTTACTTTCCAAAAATCAGTTATAAGTTTAAGATATATCCTATAGGAGCATTCATTTTATAACTTCATAGCAACAGGTTAGCTGAAGAGAAATCTGTCAAATTTGGCAGTGGTTCAGAAAATATGTGAACCTGTCACTGTAAGCAGTCTCAAAGGGCGAAATACTTTACAGGAGCTAATTAACCTTAGAAAATAATTACACAAATATGCAAATGTTGTTTAGATAATTCCATGTGTTATCAGCTCAGGTAGTCCATCATAAATGCAGACCCTGCAATGCCTAGGTAGTAGAATCTGGCATAGTTGATAAGGCTTTGGTTACTGTATCACTTCTGTTTGGCATTTAAGAATTAATGATGGCAAGAGTGCGTCAGGAAATTCAACCTGTACTCTGAATACTGCTGAGTTCCGCAGTGTAAATATTCTCTGCATTCTGCCACTGGCAAATTCTAATTAATGGATTTACTTTTGTCTTTTCGTGCACTTTGTACATTTGCATATTCTAAAATCATCCAGCTTGAAGTGCAATACAAAATGCACTCTGATATGAAATTCATGGAGAAACCTGTAAAGCAGATTTAGTATGTTTGCATTTCTGTAATTGAAGCATATTAGAAAGTCTTTCCTATTGAAATCTGTTTAGCTTCAAAGTGCACTCCTGGTAGTATACACTGTCTGGATTATGGTTTATAAATATATAATGATTGTGGACATGGTGTGGGAAGCGGGTTGGAATGATACAAATGTGCCTTGGAACAGCACCGCCTTATTTATAAAATGGAGTTTTCGTAATGTAATCTGTCAGAAATGTGTATTAAAAACTGCTCTAAGTTTATTAGTTCCTGTGCTACCATTGTTGTACAAAACTGCTGCGGGAGGCAGCACATGTTTGGCAGAATTTGTTACATCTTTTAAGGATGCGGGACGACAGAGGAGAGATGGCTGGATGGCATCACTGACTCGATGGACGTGAGTCTGAGTGAACTCCAGGAGTTGGTGGTGGACGGGGAGGCCTGGCGTGCTGTGATTCATGGGGTTGCAAAGAGTCGGACGCGACTGAACTGAACTGATAAGGATGAGGATATGACTCCACTAAACACTGAATAGTAAAAAAAAAAAAAAGCCATAAATTTGTGAAAGTCTTGGGGAACAGTCACATAAGAAAGCCAGGTTTTTTTAATAGCTAAGGTTTATCTCCTTTATTATTTATCTTTAAAAATAATATTTTGAATTAAGCTGTTTAATCGTCTGTCACGTGCCCTTCAAATGTGAATCTCACGTAGTGTCAGCTTTCTCTCGGCAGTTCAAGGCCACTGTTGCTCCTGTGAGTCATGGTGCTTTAGATGCGGTCCTGCCCCTCACAGTGCTCACTGACAGAGCTGGTAGACTTCGTCTCCTTGCGCTATAAGTGCTCTTCCAGTTTCTGTGGGCTTTCTGTTTTTGCAGCCATCACTTTTTGCTCTTGCACCTGTTTGAAACAACCCCTTTGATTTGCAGCTTGTAAATGTGCAGTGGGTTCAGTACAGATGTTAGAATTTGTTAGATGTGGAGCTCCCGCTCAGAGGCTTGTACCTCTAAGAAGCCAGCTCTAGTTCTTCAGTATGATTTCTGATTTGTTGTTGTTGTTGTTTACTTGCTTTATTATAAAAAGCATTCTTTTTGTACTAGCTTTGGAAAGTCCAGAAAGATCTAAAGGAGCTAAGAATAGAAAATATTCACAATCCCGCCATCCATAAGAAGCTGCTTTTAATCTTTTTGACTCTATCTAGTCTTTTTCAAGCCTTTTTACAACAGTGAAAACTATACCACCTATAAAATTAGATGAACTGCATGTATTATTTTATAATCTCATTGAGTAGCTATATAATATTTCCTTAGAAGTGTTAACTTGTTTAAATATTTATTTTTGCATTATTGGATATTTAGGCATCATCCAGATACACTTTCTTCTGTACATGAGGCAATTTACCAGACAACCATCATTTGCCACTTTCCAGATTAGTAGAAGCTAGATTCCTGAAATGGAGTTGGAATATTCCTTTTGAAATGCACTTCATGGTATCATTTGTCAGCAGTATCATTGCCAATAATACTAGCATCGTTAGTCATTTATTAAATGTCTATAGCATGTTTTCTAATGTATAGACAGAATCTGAAAGAGAATATATCTTCAAATTGCTCATATTCTAGAAGGAAGAAGTGACATGTCAGGTTAAATAAATAACAGAATAGAGAAGAAGCAATGAAATAGTACAGGATTCAGTTTAAGCTTACATAGCTAATAGTGGAACAGACATAAGCTTGAGCCAACGGTATTTTACAGTAGTTTTAGACACAGGCAGGATACGACTGAAGTGACTTAGCAGCAGCAGCAGCAGGATAAAAATACCTGTAAAGAGATTAAATACTTTCCATATATTTCTTGTAAGATGCTATCAGTCAAGGGTTAGCAAAATTCTTTCCCTTTCTATATGGGAATCTGACCTTCAGTTAACCTTCTAGCTCTATGTCTCTGGAAGCCTAATAAAGTGGTGTCTTAAGTTGAGTTTCCAAGATAAAAAATTCTGAAGTTGCATGTGGGAAGTTTGTTGGGGAATTCTCTTCAGATCAGCACCTATCAGTTCAGTTCAGTTCACTTGCTCAGTCGGGTCTGACTCTGTGCCACCCCATGGACTGCAGCACACCAGAACTCCCTGTCCATCACCAACTGCTGAAGTTTATTCAAACTCATGTCCATTGAGTCGATGATGCCATCCAACCATCTCATCCTCTGTCATCCCCTTCTTCTCCTGCCTTCAATCTTTCCCAGCATCAGGGTCTTTTCAAATGAGTTAATTCTTCACATCAGGTGGCCAAGTACTGGAGTTTCAGCTTCAGCATCAGTCCTTCCAATGAATATTCAGGACTGATTTTCTTTAGGATGGACTGGTTGGATCTCCTTGCAACCCAAGGGACTCTCAGGAGTCTTCTCCAACACCACAGTTCAAAAGCATCAATTCTTCAGTGCTCAGCTTTCTTTATAGTCCAACTCTCACATCCATACATGACTACTGGAAAAACCGTAGCTTTGAATAGATGGACTTTTGTTGGCAAAGTAATGTCTCCGCTTTTTAGTATGCTGTCTAGGTTGGTCATAACTTTCCTTTCATGGTTGCAGTCACCATCTGCAGTGATTTGGGACCCCCCAAAAATAAAGTCTCTCACTGTTCACATTGTTTCCCTATCATTTGCCATGAAAAGATGAGACTGGATGCCATGATCTTCATTTTCTTTTTTTTTTTTCTTTTTCTTTTTTAAATTTTATTTTATTTTTAAACTTTACATAATTGTATTAGTTTTGCCAAATATCAAAATGAATCCACCACAGGTATACATGTGTTCCTCATTTTCTGAATGTTGAGTTTTAAGTCAACTTTTTCACCCTCCTCTTTCACTTTCATCAAGAGTCTCTTCAGTTCTTCATTTTCTGCCATAAGAGTGGTGTCATCTGCGTATCTTTATTGATATTTCTCCTGGTGATCTTGATTCCAGCTACTGCTTCATCCAGCCTGGCATTTTGCATGGTGTACTCTGCATATAAGTTAAATAAGTAGGGTGACAGTATACAGCCTTGACATACTCCTTTCCCAATTTGGAACCAGTCTGTTGTTCCATATCCAGTTCTAACTGTTACTTTTTGACCTGCATACATATTTCTTAGGAGGAAGGTCAGGTGGTGTGGTATTCCCATGTCTTTTTAAGAATTTTCCACAGTTTATTGTGATCCACACAGTCAAAGGCTTTGGCATAGTCAGTAAAGCAGAAGTAGATGTTTTTCTGGAACTCTCTTGCTTTTTCAGTGATTCAGTGAATGTTGGCAATTTGATCTTTGGTTCCTCTGCCTTTTCTAAATCCACCTTGAACATCTCAAAGTTCACGGTTCACATACTGTTGAAGCCTGGCTTGGAGAATTTTGAGCATTACATTGCCAGCATGTGAGATGAGTGCAATTGTATGGTAGTTTAAACATTCTTTAGCATTGCCTTTCTTTGGGATTGGAATGAAAACTAACCTTTTCCAGTCCTGTGGTTACTGCTTAGTTTTCCAACTTCACTGGCATATTGAGCACAGCATTTTCACAGCATCATCTTTTAGGATTTGAAATAGCTCAACTGGAACTGCATCATTTCCACTAACTTTGTTCGTAGTGATGCTTCCTAAGGCCCACTTGACTTCGCATTCCAGGATGTCTGGCTCTGGGTGAGTGATCACACCATCGTGGTTATCTGGGTTGTGAAGATCTTTTTGTACAGTTCTGTGTATTCTTGCCACCTCTTCTTAGTGTCTTCTGCTTCTGTTAGGTCCATACCGTTTTTGTCCTGTATTGTGTCCATCTTTGCGTGAAATGTTACCTTGGTATCTCTAATTTTCTTGACAGGATCTCTGGTTTTTCCAATTCTGTTGTTTTCCTCTATTTCTTTGCATTGATAACTGAGGAAGGCTTTCTTATCTCTCCTTGCTATTCTTTGGAACTCTGCATTCATGTGGGTATATCTTTCCTTTTCTCCTTTGCCTTTAGCTTCTCTTCTCTTCTCAGCTATTTGTAAGGCCTCCTCAGACAACCATTTTGCCTTTTTGCATTTCTTTTCCTTGGGGATGGTCTTGATCACTGCCTCCTGCACAATGTCATGAACCTCTGTCCACAGTTCTTCAGGCACTCTGTCTATCAGATCTAATCCCTTGAATCTATTTGTCACTTTCACTGTATAATCGTAAGGGGCTTGATTTAGGTGACACCTGAGTGGTCTAGTGGTTTTCCCTTCTTTCTTCAATTTCAGTCTGCATTTTCCAATAAGGAGTTCATGATCTGAGCCACAGTCAGCAAGAGAATGCACTGGTCATATCAGCACCTATAGGAGAGCAAAAACACAGATTTTGTCTGAAGTTGTTGAACTGCAGTATTGTTATAGCACAGGCCTCACCCACCTTCTTGATGCTCTGGGTCTGGGGTGGCTTTTCAGAGATGTCCTGCCTTGAGGCAAGAAATAGGTCCTTGTAGATCCACATCATCTCAACCAGACTTTGGAGGTAGCTTCCCTTAGAGGTGGGATTGTAACTTTAGGCAAAATAGCTTTGTTTGACTGAGAGCAATCCCTAGAGAGGATCTCACTTAAAGCTATCAGCTGCCAACACTTGTACAGCTCAGGAAATTAGTGCCTGTAACTAAAGGGGGTTCTGGGAAGCATATCACAGCATCCAGTCTAAGTGGCTGGTTGCTGCACAACATTGCCTGTGGAAGAAAATGACCCTGGTTGGTAAACTGCATCTGGATTAGAAGGAATTACGTTGTTGTTTAGTTGCTAAGTCGTGCTGATTCTTTGTGACCCCACGGGCTGTAGTCTACCAGATTCCTCTGCCCGTGAATTTCCCAGGCAAGAATACTGAAGTGTGTTGCCATTTCCTTCTTCAGTGGATCTTCCTGACCCAGGGAACGAACCTATATCTCTTGCTTGGCAGGCTAGATTCTTTACCACTGGGCTGCCAGGAAGCTCAGAAGGAATTATAATAGCCTATGAACACCATAGTTTTGATCTTCCCTGACAGTAGTAACTCCTGTAAGTGGGCAAGTCCCTTGCAGGCAAGGATCCTAAAAGCCACACCTATGGTCTCATTGGAAAAGACCCTGATGCTGGGAGGGATTGGGGGCAGGAGGAGAAGGGGACGACAGAGGATGAGATGGCTGGATGGCATCACCAACTCAATGGACATGAGTTTGGGTAAACTCCGGGAGTTGTTGATGGACAGGGAGGCCTGGCGTGCTGCGATTCATGGGGTCACAAAGAGTCAGACACGACTGAGTGACTGAACTAAAAAAGAAAAACTAAAAAAATGGTGTTTCTAGAGGCATTAGCTTCCATAGATTATGAAACTTGAAGGCAGGATAACTCCTGTCTCTGCCCAAGGTGAGCCTGATTCCCTCATTCCTGAGCAAACACCCCATGGGCCAAACACAGTAACCCCCACAAAGTTCTCTGTTGTGTCTGCTCCAGGAACTGCTGTGGGGCTTCCACTAAAAGGCATACCTGGTGCGCCCCTAATGGCAAACTGTGATTCCCTTTCCTGGATCTTTTTGGGTCAATGTATGTCAAGTGTGGCCTAGAATAATCTTGTATAATGGTTTAGTTGTGCCTGTGGATAACCCCCTAAGTGGGTATTATAGGCATTTTTTTTTTCTTCAGTTGAGTCTGGCTTTTTACATCAGGCTTTTAATTTTAGGTTTAAAACTGAATAATAATTTGATGACCTTAAGAGTCAGGCTGAAAATATTGAAATACTCAGGGCACATGATTACTTCAGATTTCTTTTTCCTGCTACTCCTAAACTATTTTAACATATATCATCTCCATAGACTGTGGAAGAAAAAAAATCAACTGTAATACTAATCTCTGCAAACAGTAGTCTTTACGTTTGAACAGTGGAAAGAGCTGTTGGTTCTTAAGTCACCTTTAGTCATAGATGGTTCATTTGGACCCGGTTGGCAATTTCCCTTGTATCCTGAGTCACAACGTTTTGTTGATTTTTCCTCTGTAATGACTTAGTCCATCCCTTGCTTCCCCTTCACTCTGCCATCAGTCTAAGTAGTGGGATAGTCTACTACTTTATATATGAAATGCTGAACTGCTCCCGTGGAAGTGTTCTCCTGTCTAGTTTTTGCCTAATCTGAGCTGCATTACCCCTGAGATCCCAGACTGTAGTTCATGGTAGAGTTTTTGTCTAGGATTTTCAGACTATTCATGTATATTCCAGTTTTTCCTGGAGCATGAATAAGATCCTTGCAAATAGTAAGAAGGAAGGCTGGAAAGGTAGAGTTTAAAGACTTTGGCTAAAGAGTTCCAGTTCCAGTTATTTGTTTTGTAGGCCATGGCAACCATTTCGGTAAATGACCTTTAAGACAAGAGAGTGAGTGCATCAGAGCCAGGCTTCAGGAAGATTAATCTGGCAAAAAGTAATTGGAAAGACTAGAAGAAATGAGACTAGTTAAAATTCATTGTTGGAGGCTTGGAATGAGATGGGAATTAAATGGAAGAGACAGATAGACTCTAAACAGTATAAAGGAAGGATTTTTGACTGTGAGAAGAAAGCAGGGAGGACTTCGCTGAGATCAAGTAGTGTGGGTTTATAATAGACCCATTGGACTTGTGTGAAGACAGTCCATCAACAATAGAGAAAGGAATACTCCTCACACACTACGTGCTCTCCTGTCTTTGTATGTTAACACACTTATGAAATGGCAAACACAGTGAAGGTCAGGATCGTGGCTTGCTTCTTATCATCCTTACATCTCCACTTTTAGCACAGAACCTAGCTAGCACAGAGTAATCTAATTTCCTATGTGTTTTTAATTCTGTCTCTATAGGAGAATATTTAGGACCATCACAGATATTTAAAATTGTTAGTTCTGCCAACTACCAGCACATAGAAACTCTGTCTTCCTGTTTTGTTTTTACATTTCAGTGTGAGATATAACTAGGGAAATAAGGTGTCTGGGTTGTCTCTAGATTGTCCCAGTTTAGACCTGTTTTCCCAGTACAATTATTAACAATACCTTTCTTCACTCTAAAAGGTTTATAGAATAAATTCTATGGTTACGGTCTATATATGTACAGAAAACTGCTTGGTATGTATTAGTAATTTTAACTATAACTATAAAGAACACACTTGTGTAGCTACCATCCCAGGCAAGAAATGAAATACTGCCAGCCATTAGAAGTCTATTTCCCAATCACAACTGTTTCTCTTCCTTAGAGTAAACCAGTATCCTGATTTTAATAAGAAATATTTTCCTACTTTTTAAACTAATGCACGCTATATTATTAAGGCCAAGTTCAGTTCAGTCACTCAGTTGTGTTCAGTCTTTGCCACCCCATGGACTGTAGCATGCCAGGCCTCCCTGTCCATCACCATCTCCTGGAGCTTGCTCAAACTCATGTCCATTGAGTCAGTGATGCCATCCAACCATCTCATCCTCTGTCGTCTCCTTCTCCTCCCACGTCCAATCTTTCCCAGCATCAGGGTCTTTTCCAGTGAAATCAGTTTTTCGCATCAGGTGGCCGAAGTATTGGAGTTTCAGCTTCAGCATCAGTCCTTCCAGTGAATATTCAGGACTGATTTTCTTTAGGATGGACTGGTTGGATCTCCTTGCAGTCCAAGGGACTCTCAAGAGTCTTCTCCAACACCACAGTTCAAAAGCATCAGTTCTTCAGTGCTCAGCTTTCTTTATAGTCCAACTCTCACATCCATACATGACTACTGGAAAAACCATAGCTTTGACTAGATGGATCTTTGTTGGCAAAGTAATGTCTTTTGCTTTTTAATACGCTGTCTTGTTTGGTCATAACTTTTCTTCCAAGGAGCAAGCGTCTTTTAATTTCATGGCTGCAGTCACTATCCGCAGTGATTTGGGAGCCCCCCAAAATAAAGTCTCTCACAGTTTCCACTGTTGCCCCATCTACTTGCCATGAAGTCATGGGACCAGATGCCATGATCTTAGTTTTCTGAATGTTGACTTTTAAGCCAACTTTTTCACCCTCCTCTTTCACTTTCATCAAGAGGCTCTTTAGTTCTTCTTTGCTTTCTGCCATAAGAGTGGTGTCATCTGCGTATCTGAGGTTATTGATATTTCTCCTGGCAATCTTGATTCCAGCTTGTGCGTCATCCAGCCCAGCATTTCGCATGATGTACTCTGAATATAAGTTAAACAAACAGAGTGACAATATACAACCTTGACATATTCCTTTCCCGATTTGGAACCAGTCTGTTGTTCCATGTCCAGTTCTCACTGTTGCACTAATCTTGACCAGCATACAGATTTCTCAGGAGGAAGGTCAGGTGGTCTGGTTTTCCCATCTCTTAAAGAAATTTCCACAGTTTATTGTGAACCACATAGTCAAAGGCTTTCACATAGTCAATAAAGCAGAAGTAGATGTTTTTCTGGAACTCTCTTGCTTTTTTGATGGTCCAGGGTATTGGAAATGTGATCTCTGGTTCCTCTGCCTTTTCTAAATCCAGCTTGAACATCTGGAAGTTCATAGTTCACATACTGTTGAAGCCTGGCTTAGAGAATTTTGAGTATTACTCAGCTAGCATGTGAGATGAATACAATTGTGTCGTAGTTTGAGCATTCTTTGGCATTGCCTTTCTTTGGGATTGAAATGAAAATTGACTTTTTCCAGTCCTGTCGCTGTTGCTGAGTTTTCCATATTGAGTGCAGCACTTTCACAGCATCATCTTATAGGATTTGAAATAGCTCAGCTGGAATTCTGTCACCTCCACTAGCTTTGTTCATAGTGATGCTTCCGAAGGCCCACTTGACTTCTCATTCCAGGCTGTCTGGCTCTGGGTGAGTGATCACACCACCGTGATTATCTAGGTCATGAAGATTTTTTTTTTGTATAGTTCTTTGTGTATTCTTGCCACCTCTTCTTAATATCTTATGCTTCTGTTAAGTCCATACCATTTCTATTCTTAATTGTGCCCATCTTTGCATGAAGTGTTCCCTTGGTATCTCTAATTTTCTTGAAGAGATCTCTAGTCTTTCCCATTCTATTATTTTCCTCTATTTCTTTGCATTGATAACTGAGGAAGGCTTTCTTATCTCTCCTTGCTATTCTTTGGAACTCTGCATTCATATGGGTATATCTTTCCTTTTCTCCTTTGCCTTTAGTTTCTCTTCTTTTCTCAGCTATTTGTAAGGCCTCCTCAGACAACCATTTTGCCTTTTTGCATTTCTTTTTCTTGAGGATGATCTTGATCACTGCCTCCTGTATAGTATCACAAACCTCCATTCATAGTTCATCAGGCACTCTGTCAGATCTTGGTATATCAAGGTATATCAGTCAATCAAGGTATATCAATAGGCACTCTGTCTATCAGAGCTTGGTATATTAAGTTATATCAATTGATCAAGGTATAGCAATACCTTGAATCTGTTTGTTACTTCCACTGTATAATCGTAAGGCATTTGATTTAGGTTGTACCTGAATGGTCTAGTGGTTTTCCCTACTTTGTTCAATTTCAGTCTGTATTTTGCAATAAGCAGTTCATGATCTGAGCCACAGTCAGCTCCCGGTCTTATTTTTGCTGACTCTACAGAGCTTCTCCATCTTTGGCTGCAAAGAATATAATCAATCTGGTTTCAATATTGACCATCTGGCAGTGTCCATGTGTAGAGTCTTCTCTTATGTTGTTGGAAGAGGGTTTTTGCTATGACCAGTGCATTCTCTTGGCAGAACTCTGTTAGCCTTTGGCATGCTTTGTTTTGTACTCCAAGACCAAATTTGCCTGTTACTCCAGCTCTCTCTTGACTTCCTACTTTTGCATTCCAGTCCCCTATGATGAAAAGGACATCTTTTTTGAGTGTTATTTCTAGAAGGTCTTGTAGGTCTTCATAGAACCGTTCAACTTCAGCTTCTCCAGCATTACTGGTTGGGGCATAGACTTGGATGACTGTGATATTGAATGGTTTACCTTGGAAACAAACAGAGATCATTCTGTCATTTTTGAGATTACATCCAAGTACTGCATTTTGAACTCTTCTGTTGACTACGAGGGCTGCTCCACTTCTTTTAAAGGATTCTTTCTCACAATAGTAGATATAATGGTCATCTGAGTTAAATTCGCCCATTCCAGTACATTTTATTTCACTGATTCCTAAAATGTGCAATCTTGCCATCTCCTGTTTGACCACTTCCGTTTTACCTTGATTCATAGACCTAACATTCCAGGTTCCTATGCAATATTGTTCTTTCAGCACTGGACTTCACTTCCATCACCAGTCACACCCACAGCTGGGCACTGTTTTGCTTTGTTTTAAGGCCAGAAGTGCCTACAAAGTCTTCCTTCCAGTTGTTGTTGAGTCACCAAGTCATGTCCAGCTCTTGGCGACCCCATGGACCGCAGCACACCAGGCCTCCCTGAGTTTTCCCTCACCATCTCCCAGAGTTTTCCCAAGTTCATACCCATCGTGTCAGTAATGCCATCCAACCATCTCATCCTCTGTCATCCTCTTCTCCTGCTTTCAGTCTTTCCCAGCTTCAGGATCTTTTCCAATGAATCAGCCCATCGCATCGGTTGGCCAAAATATTGGAGCTTCAGCTTCAGCATCAGTCTTTCCAATGAGTATTCAGGGTTAATTTCTTTTAAGATTGACTGGTTTGATCTCCTTGCTGTCCAAGGGACTCTCGAGCACAACAGTTCAAAAGCATCTGTTCTTCAGCGCCCTGACTTCTTTATCATCTAGCTCTCACAACTGTATGTGACTCCGGGAAAGACTATAGCCTTGACTCTATGGACCTTTGTCAGCAAAGAAGTGTCTTTGCTTTTTAACACACTGTCTAGGTTTGTCATAGCTTTCCTGCCAAGAAGCAACTGTATTCTAACTTCATGCCGGCAGTCACCATCCACAGTGATTTTAGAGCCCAAGAAGAAGAAATTTGTCACTGTTTCCACCCTTTCCCCTTCTGTTTGCCATGAAGCGATGGGGCCAGATGCAGTTATCTTAGTTTGAGTTCTGAAGACACATAGGAATGATGCAGGTGAAGGTGATGGGTTAAGCAAAGGCAGAACATATGGGTCGCTTGCCAAACAATGATATCAAAAACAGCCCAGAGATAAGAAATGTATGGCACAATTAGGATATTACAGGATGTTCCCTGCAGTTGGAACACAGAGAGTGTTCTTTCCATTCTCTCTTGGGGAGAAAAGGGTATCTTTTAGATCATCATATTTTGTGCATTCATTTCGAGGCAGAAGCCATATCATGTAAGGCCCTGGTGTCATTCTGAGTTTAAACTTGGTCCTGGAGCTGATGAAAAGACTTTGGAGAGTTCTAAGCAGTGAGTGAGCAAATGGCAACATGTCCATATTTGCATTTTTGAAAAGTTGTTGTCACTACAGAGTTAGGAGAGGGCATTTAAATGGGTAATACCTTCTAGGATGACCCTAGAGGCAGGGAAACTGGACTGGAGATTGTTGCAGTCATCCATTTGTGAAAGGATGAGCTTGGGCTCAGCCAGAGGAAATGAGGATGGAGAGAACTGGTGGCTTTAAGAGAAGGTTGGGGACAATCAAAGGGTTTTTAATTACTGATTTTATGTGGAGTTTGAGAGAGAGAGAAATAGAAGATGATGCTCAGATTTCAGCAGGAGGTAGGGAGCAAAGACAGTGACACAGGTTTAGAGAGGATATTTTTATCAAAGTGTTGAATTGGTTGAGCTTGAAGTATCTGTGGGGCATTCAAAAGGAAATGACCTTGGGTCTGGAGCTCTGGAGAGAAATATAGGCTGGAGATAGACATTAGGGAATAATAGCTTTTATGGAGCAAGTGAAACCATTCACTGGGACCGTAACATAATATTTTAAAATTTCTGAGATGGAAAAGGTGAATAAATTGTGTTCATCATCTAATATTATGACATTCTTAGGGAATCAGTCTTTCGGTGTTAGAGCATCCCAAGAATTATTCATACAAAATATCTTCCTGATGTCTTAGTTTTATCAGTTTGTACTTTTTTAGCTCTTTGTTTTCCACATTATCTGAATTTTAGGTTTAACCACAAATTGTGTTTGCTGTAGAAGTAAACACAATCAATTGAAGTTGTTGTAGAACTTTTGGAATTAAAGCAACATTCATATATTTATTGGACTTGCCTGGTGGCTCAGATGGTAAAGAATCTGCCTGCCATGCGGGAGACCCAGGTTCAATCCTGGGTTGGGAGCGTCTCCTGGAGGAGGGCATGGCAACCCACTCCAGTACTTTTGCCTGGAGAATCCCCATGGACAGAGGAGCATGCTGCAGTCCATGGAGTCGCAGAGTCAGACACGACCGAGCAACTAAAGCACACCAGCAACTTAAGGGAAATATAAAAAGTCCCAGTTTATACATTTAGAAATCCTCCCAGTTCTAGAAATAAAATATATATGGAAAATTGTGTCAGGAAAAGTATTTTTAACAATGTAAATGGAAAATACTTATTGTTAACTTTCTCCTTATTTTCAATTTACAGAGGTACCTAAAATTTTATAAATCAAATAATTTAGATGTATTTATACTCGAAATATTTTCAGATATAAACATAGAAACGCATCTGATATTTCTTAGTGGTCCACTGACTTAAAAGGCCACTAGAACTTTATCCATGCAATTCTAATGAAGTTAGATATATTTTAATATCTCAGGTAAACCCAGAATGAGCCATTTCCCCTCAAAATGTGCCTATTTTAAATATTTTCTTTCAGAAGCTTAGAGTAGCACTTAAGTTTAGCAGTAATTTCCTAATAGCTTAATACTAATTTATTCCCTAATTTGAATTTCCATTGTAGTTCTTTTGTATTGTTATTGTTTGGAATGAGCTATTGCTATCATATTTCTTATGCTGCATAAGCAAGCATATAATTTAATTTTTGATTACTATGATAATAATTAGATGCAGTATGTAATACATGATGTCTGTTTTACTTATAGGAAAATGGCTCTCCTGAAGAACATGCAGTCTATGTGTGGGACCATTTCATAGCCCAGTCTGCAGCTGAGAAGGTATTTTTTGTTGCTCACAGCTATGGAGGACTTGCTTTTGTTGAACTGGTAAGTGCACAGTTAACTCTTATTTTTAATTCGCAAACTCCTTACAGGTTTATCGCCTTCACTCCCATTTTCTTGGTATGGTTACTTGAAATTGTTTTATAAAGGACGAAGATTAAGCATTTGGTGTAATGAATTTCATGTTGTTGCAAAGGAATGTACTTTTATTGTACAGAGCTTTTCATTGCCAATCAGACAACTTTTTGCCTGTTTCTTATTTACATTTCACTTTTTAATTTCTACATTATAGCTCCCCTTTCCATACATTTTATATTTGTGACTCCAGTTTATGTGTACATCGTTGAAGCACTATTATCTGTAAAGTGTTTAAAATTTCTAGAGACTCTTTAACTGACTATACTATCTCTATAAATTAGTACTTAATCAAAACCCATATAATTAGTATTAAAGCTATCAGAAAGATTCTGTTAATCTGCTGTTAAGTGCAACTCCATGCTTAGTCATAAAAATCTCTGCATTTCAAAATAATCCAATTCTTGTAGTTAAGATATGTGTACATAATAGAAAAATCAGCAAGATTGGTGAATTTGGTGTCTGTTCTACCACAGTCTTACAATTATCACACTTTGTGCAGGTATGAATGATGAATGAGGTACAATCAGTCCTAAAAATGTGCTCCATGTTCATTACCCCTTATGTCACTGGAAAGTACCATTGCTGTAACAAAATGATTTATCTGATACAGTGCATTTGATCATTTTAAGTCCATATAGCCTCAAGTGGACAATAAAAGCCAGCATAGCATTGATTGTCTAATTTTTAATGTTTCTAAACTTTGCCATGTATTGCTCTTCATCATGGAAATTATATATCCGTGGTCTTTTCAACTTCCCCACGCCTTACTGCTTACCCATGTGATTTAGATATAAAAATAGTGGTGACACCTGAGAATACTTTAACTGACCTGAATTTATAAATACTGTGCTCTCTTAAGATCTATAAATAACTGAAATCATTCATTTCTTAAATTAATTTCATGTTTACAAATTATATTCAGGTGCTTTTAATTCTGCTGAATTTGTTTTCTACAAAATGGATATCTTAGGATCATTCTCTAACATATGAGTTATGATGTCCTTTTTAAAATGTGAATGTTGGCTTTCAAATAGTTCTTTTAACCATTCAGATATATATAAATGCATTTATAGCTGATATATATGTACCTTATGTTTTCTTCCTTTAAGTCATTAAATTACATAAAACATGAAATTTCATGACTTTATAGAATAGCTTTGAATATGTCTGAAGACCTGCAAGACTGTTCAAATTTAAAACTTCTGTGAAACATACGTTTTCCTGATTTTACCTTAAGACAATTAACATCAAATCTGTACATCAGATTTGGAATTTAAGTGAATTTTGGACAGTTTTAAAAAGGAACTTAAGATGCCAGAGTAACAGATGACCTATGCGTCAGTCTTGTTTTGCCTGTCCTTCTTGTCACACACTGGTGGATATTTCTACACTTTTGTTCCACTTTAATATAAAGCACACAGATGTTTCAGAACAAGACTTGACTTCTGACCTTGAGGCTATTAGGGTCAGGGTCCTCAGGGCCTGTGAAATTATCACAAGCTGAGCTAAAGTTTTTCTCCATCACAGGAAGTAACCAGTAAGTAAGAAGTTAAAAAGGAGCTTTGTCAGAGAGACAAGATGGTCTCAGTAAGGGTCAGCTTCTGTAGTCTGCTGTCTCTGCAGGAGGTGCATGCATGGGAGGAGGAATATAATATAACCACTGGCACATCGCATATCTGTCAGGCAACACCAGGACTGAGAAGTCTATTTAATGTAATATACCTTGTTTAGGTTTTAAAGTATTAATGGCGACTATCTTAGCCTCAGATATTTGCTACTTTTTGTCAAGTAACTTTGATAGAGGTATGCAAAGAAGGTATATAGATGGTGGAAGCTAAAGAAAAAGTAGTTTGTGACTTACTGAAAAGAATTCCTCTAAATAAATAACTTAGTTTTACATAAATTTTTGACAAAGCTTGATGAGTACATTTAAGGCCATTGTGTTTCTACTTAATTTCAAGAACTTTTGAAAGATAGCATTGATATTACACAAAAAAATTGAAATATGTTTAAACTTTTTTTTTTTGCCTAAAGCTGAATCACATTCTTTCCTGGTCTCCCTGTTATTCTTAGAAGAAAACTCATGGTGTTTAAAATGTTGACAAATATTCAGCCTCTCAGTATTTTTCAACATAAATGTATTATATGAAATTGTTTTACAATGATTGAAATATTTAATATTAACTTTACAAAAAAGTTACTTGTGAACATCTTAAATTATGGTTTAGTTTTCTGTTTCAGTAGTACATTTTACATATCAGACAGTAAATCGTTCGGATTTCAGTAAAGTTTAATTTTGTAAAAAAGTTATCATAAAATTGTATCTCCGATTCAAGATTCTGTACACACACATATACACACACACACACACACCCCTTATGGATGGAATGGTCCTAGTTTGTAGCATCACGTTTCAATGCATGGAGATTATTTTCCTACCATCCTCATTCAAGTTCACATTCTTTTTTGGATCATGAATTTTAAGAAAATTTCTTTTAAATATGAACTGTGTGACTAGTACAGTTTTAACATTACATGTAATTACTTTTAGTGCTTATTGTTTGAATAATAGTTACTAGTCAGGACCTGTGCTAAAATATATCTTGTCATTTATTAAATTAAATTCTGTGTAATTAGAGTTTAAAATTAAAGGTACTACTAATAGATATCTGAAAAATTACTTTTAAAGTACAGAATAGTTGTAGAGCTTTCATATTTTGCTAATTGTTGTTTTTTAAAATTGAGAACATAATTTATCATTATACCCTATCTTGAAGTGCAGAATTTGCCTGAAGAATCCAGGAGATGGTTAAGAGATTCATTTTCAAAACCAGTGTCCATTTTATGTAGTAAATAATAACAATGAAAAAAATGATTCTAAAAATATGCCTTTCACTTCCTTTATTCCCATCATATGGTAACATCTCAAGTTTCTAATTCTCTAAACTTTCTGCAATCCTAGTAAAACCAGATATTGATAAGACAGCTCTGGCAGCAATCCTTGCACTCAGTCTTTAGAGTGAAAGGGAAGAACTGTTTATTTTATGAATTGATATTGAATCTTAAAAATAGTGTGTCTATCCTATGTTATTTTTTCTGTGTATTTAAAATAACACTAATAAAGAGCAATAACATACAAAGTTACTCTTATTAAATCATCACTGTCAAAGCCTTCAATTTCTAATAAATTTTGCTTTATATGTCATAGATAGAAATAGTAGTCCTAATCAACAACTTACCAAATTCTTTTAGAAAAACATCTACAACTAATGCAGCTTACATTTGCCTTATAGTAGTTTTTAAAAGTTTAAACTCATTTGTTAGAAATAAAGTGTCATCAAAACACAGTGCCAGTTTTTAAGCTTTGTCATCCCTTTCACCAACCACTTTATGAAGTGATTGCATTGCTTCCATACTCAGTCATTTCAAAGTGTTTTGCTCTTGTCTTGCCATGGTTAGTTTGACAAAATCAGGCCAGCTTCAATTTTTCTTTTATTTGGAAATGTCAGCTTCCTTGTCAGTGCCCGGTTTCAAATCTTAACTCACCTTCCCTGTTTGCAGTGCCCTATACATCAATTTGCATTCAGATTTCTCTCCTTAGTCAAAGTGAAATCACTGTTTTATAGAACACATTAAACAATTTTAGCAAATGTGTTTCATTAGCTTATTGCATCCTCTCAGTTGATATAAAATTAGTATTTTTCTTATTGCTTTTATTTCCTTTTCCACATCATTAGTGGTATGTTCACAACCACCATTAAAAACATCTCTTAGAAATGTGTGAAAAACTGCTCCTTTTGAAAGTGTATCTCTACCCACTTTTGATTTTGGTTTCTCCATGCTTGTCAGCACTTGATTGGCACCTCACTTGCATGTGAATTAAGGAATGAAGGGAACTCTATTTTCCTGCCATTGTTCCATGCTGGGCTCTCTAGCCTCTAGGCAGCCTAAGCTGACCTTCAGCAGCTGATAGAGGACTATTTTTTGGACTTAGTTGTATGTGGACACTCAAGCTCAGTCTACTCTTAAGAGTTGATCTTTTAAAAATTGCCTAGAGCATAATTTGGATTTACACTGAAAAGAAAAAGGAACAGGACTAAAAGAATTATTTTTTGCCTTTAGTGACATGCATTAACTGTGACTTTAAAGAAGCATCATTTACATTCTATCTACAAAGAACAAAGTAAATTGGTTATAGGTAGCATATCTGCTTAATGTGATCAATGGAAATACCTAAAATATGGGCTGCTTGGAATCAAGAATTGAGGAGAGGTAGAATACTGGCTTATAAACAAAGAAAAATTGAGCCATTGGAGTGTCAAAACAATTCAGGCCAAAAACACTTCTTAAAAACCTTTCAAGTTTAAAATGTAAATCAGTAAAAATACATCACTGTAATATAACTTGAATTTCTGCATTGACTGCCTACATGATACAAGTAGCATGTTAATGCGTGGGATGATTACAACTTGTGTATGGAATCTCTATCTTATTTCTCTAGTTGTTTCGTGTGAAAACAATTTAGTTTTTCAATTTTTGTGGGCTCCTTAGAGAGAGACCAGAGGGTATATTATTTTTGCCTCCTATATTCAATTTTGTTTAATTCTTTGCATATAGTATAGATACTGTCTTTCGATTGATTGTTGATGACAGTAATTTTAGGAGTTAGTTGCAAGAGCCTAAGTAAGATCCAGTGAAAGGTTTTATGAACCTAGATGACTAGTAAGGGAGAAGCACACATCAGATGTTAAGGAAACAAAATCTCCATGACGTAAGGACATTGGATCTGGAAAGCTGAATGAAAACAAAGAGGGATTAATATCCTTCCCAGTGCACACCTCCAGAAGCATGTTGAAGTGGATGTGAAGGGAGATGAAGCACAATAAATAACAAGTAATGAACAGTGATTATGCTCATATGTAGATATTGGGGAAAATATTTGTATATACTGAGTATTTAATAATTATGGCTAATAGAATAAATGAGATATCAAAGGAGTTTCATATACAGATGTGATTTGTTAAGCTTCACAGTAGTTACCTCTGTATTGAGATTTGATTTGTTTTACCTTCTACTCAAATGATTTTCAATAAGTATTAGGAGGTCTAACGGTTGGAACTTCCCTGGTGGCTCAGATGGTAAAGTGTCTGCCTACAACGCGGAAGACCCAGGTTCGATCCCTGGGTCAGAAAGATCTCCTGGAGAAGGAAATGGCAACCCACTTCAGTATTCTTGCCTGGAAGATTCCATGGACAAAGGAGCCTGGTAGGCTACAGTCCATGGGATCGCAGAGTCAGACACGACTGAGCAACTTCAATGTCAATGTCAGCGGTTGGAAAGAATGGCTCAATTTGTTAATTTTTGTATTAACTCTTCTCCCTTTGTCCCATATCTAACCAACCAATACATTTTGTCAGGTTTATTTTCTTCTCTCTGAAATATTGATCATGTCTTCTCCTCTATGTGCCCACTGTTGTTAATTCATCATTTCACAGCAGTATCACTGCACTCATACACATTTTTCTACCGGCTCTCTTTTCTCTCCATTCCATCCTGTATACCACACCATGGTTGATATTATTTAAACCCCCTTTCTACCAAACCATTGCAGAATCATAGTAAGAAAGAAAGTGAAGTCGCTCAGTTGTGTCCAACTCTGTGCAACCCCATGGACGGTAGCCTACCAGGCTCCTCTGTCCATGGGATTCTCCAGGCAAGTAAACTGGAGTGGGTTGCCATTACCTTTTCCAGGGTATCTTCCCGACCGAGAGGTCAAACCCAGGTCTCCCACATTGCAGGTGGATGCTTTCCCGTCTGAGCCACCAGGGAAGCCCTCCAGAATCATATTGGCTCCCTATTGTCTCACCTCACCTATCTTCTTTGTCACTTTAACACCTTCTGTGTAATCTGATTATCTCTTTCCAGCTGTATTTTTCCCAATAGCAACTTTCAGTTCTAGTCTAATTTCTTATTACTACCATTGTTTAGAGTTGACTCATTGGAAAAGACTCTGAAACTGGGAGGGATTGGGGGCAGGAGGAGAAGGGGACGACAGAGGATGAGATGGCTGAGTGAACTCCGGGAGTTGGTGATGGACAGGGAGGCCTGGCGTGCTGCGATTCATGGGGCCTCAAACAGTCGGACATGACTGAGCGACTGATCTGATCTGACCATTGTTTCATCTCTCTGTGCCTCTACCCCAGGCCTCCAAGTTCAATGTAGTGGAAGAACACGAAACTTGAATGAAGATGACCTGGGCTTGAATCCTAGTTCCGATACCTGCAAATTATAAGTTGGGTCAGATCCTATATGTGTGTCCTTCTCTGTAGGTATCCACTTTTTATAAGCAGAGTTTGAGGGTTAAATCACAAAATTCCTGGTTGCTGCTGCTGCTAAGTCGCTTCAGTCATGTCCGACTCTGTATGACCCCATAGACGGCAGCCCACCAGACTCCCCATCCCTGGGATTCTCCAAGCAAGAACACTGGAGTGGGCTGCCATTGCCTTCTCCAAAATTCCTGGTTATTAGGAATTAAATCATTGTTTATTAAACATGAGTCTAAAGAACCCTCAGTTCAGTTCAGTCGCTCAGTCGTGTCTGACTCTTTGCAACCCCATGAATCGCAGCATGCCAGGCCTCCCTGTCCATCACCAACTCCCGGAATTCACTCAAACTCATGTCCATCGAATCGGTGATGCCATCCAGCCATCTCATCCTCTGTCATCCCCTTCTCCTCCTGCCCCCAATCCCTCCCAGCATCAGAGTCTTTTCCAATGAGGCAACTCTTTGTATGAGGTAGCCAAAGTACTGGAGTTTCAGCTTCAGCATCATTCCTTCCAAAGAAATCCCAGGGCTGATCTCCTTCAGAATGGACTGGTTGGATCTCTTTGCAGTCCAAGGGACTCTCAAGAGTCTTCTCCAACACCACAGTTCAAAAGCATCAATTCTTCAGCGCTCAGCTTTCTTCACAGTCCAACTCTCACATCCGTACATGTTGGCAAAGTAATGTCTGCTTTTTAATATGCTATCTAGGTTGGTCATAACTTTCCTTCCAAGAAGTAAGTGTCTTGTAATTTCATGGCTGCAATCATCATCTGCAGTGATTTTGGAGCCTGTAAAAAATAAAGTCTGACACTGTTTCCACTGTTTCCCCATCTATTTCCCATGAAGTGATGGGACCAGATGCCATGATCTTAGTTTTCTGAATGTTGAGTTTTAAGCCAACTTTTTCACTCTCCTCTTTCACTTTCATCAAGAGGCTTTTTAGTTCCTCTTCACTTTCTGCCATAAGGGTGGTGTCATCTGCATATCTGAGGTTACTGATATTTCTCCCAGCAATCTTGATTCCAGCTTGTGCTTCTTCCAGCCCAGCGTTTCTCATGATGTACTCTGCAAATAAGTTAAATAAGCAGGGTGACAATATACAGCCTTGATGTACTCCTTTTCCTATTTGGAACTAGTCTGTTGTTCCATGTCCAGTTCTAACTGTTGCTTTCTGACCTGCATATAGGTTTCTCAAGAGGCAGGTCAGGTGGTCTGGTATTCCCATCTGTTTCAGAATTTTCCACAGTTTATTGTGATCCACACAGTCAAAGGCTTTGGCATAGTCAATAAAGCAGAAATAGATGTTTTTCTGGAACTCTCTTACTTTTTCAATGATCCAGCGGATGTTGGCAATTTGATCTCTGGTTCTTCTGCCTTTCCTAAAGGACCGTAGTATACGCTTATTCTCATTTTTGTTAATGCCATTTCCCCTTCCCAAGTGAAAGAATTTTCCTCCTTACCAGATTTTTCAAAAAGTATTCTCAATTAACCCCCCCCCTTTTCCTATAATATTTGTATCTTTTACAATTTAACCTTTACTAATTAGTTTTGTTTTTAAATTATCTTTGATCTCTAAATCTTGCCCAAATCATCTGGAAACAGCTTGAGAATAAAGAGTCTAACATAGCTTTTATTCCCCCCATCACACGTTTGGGAAGAATATATAACAACATGTGAAGTCTTGAATACCTGCACAGTTAATTGACTATTTTATAGAGTTTAAGCCTTAACAATAACTCTCTTACTAATTAAACTTCTTCATTCTACCCTCCATTTGAATATTGGTTAATTTGGGAATTCTGCCTAATCAGTTCTTTCACTTTGGACAACATCACCCCTTTTGTTCCTGGAGTTTCTTATACAGTTTCCTCTCTGCTGGTGTACCCAAACCACAGGGTGACCAAAAAGGCTGCCTCTCTGTGACTCATTCTTCAAAGTATAGTCTTCTCAATCAAAAAGGAAAGTTATTAAACTAAGTTATCGTCTTTGTTGTTGTTGCTTAGTTGCTAAATCATTTCTGACTCTTTTGCGCCCTGACGGACTTTAGTTACCCGCCAGATTCTTCTGTCCATGGGATTTTTCCAGGCAAGAGTCCTGGAGTGGGTTGCCATTTCCTTCCCCAGGAGATCTTCCTGACCCAGGGATCAAACCTGCATCTGCTGCATTGGCAGGCAAATTCTTTCTGTCTTCTCATAATAGTGTAAGGTAGTGTCTGAAATAAGTCTGGGAAACTCTACTTTATCATCAGTCGTGAATCTAAGATTACTTTTTATTTAGTAATTAGTTACTTTTGCTTATTTCCATGTTTAACTTTTTAAAAATTTTGAGATACAATCTCATATCTGCATTGAGACATAATTGAGATTTTTGAGGTTTACTGAGATATATAATTCACATACCAAAAAATTCATTTTTTAAGTATACAGGTCAGCAGTTTGTACCTTCACTATGTAATTTTTAGAACACCAAAAGAAGTTCCATACTCATTAGCCATCACTCTCCTACTTAGAATCCCACCAGCAGTATAGGAGGAGTCCGGTCTCTCCATACCCACTAACACTCATATACTGTCTGTCTCTTTTACTTTTGCAGTGCTAGTTGGGGTGAAATGGTATCTTGCAGCTTTTATTTGCTTTTCTCTATGACTGATAACTTTGAGCATCTTTCAATGTGGTATTAGCCATTTGTATGTTTGTTTTGGAGAAATGGTCAGTTAAAACATTTTGTCCATTTTTTAATTATGTTGTCATTTTACTGTTGAGTCATAAGAGTTCTTGATATATCGTGGACACATGATTCCAGTGGATATCAGGTACGTGATTTGAAATATTTTCTCTCATTCTGTGGGTTTTATTTTCAGTTTCTTCATGATGATCTTTGATGTACAGAAGTGTTTTATTTAGATGAAGTCCAATTTATCTAGTTTTTGTTGTTGTCACTTGAGTTATTTTTTTTCATTGTGTGAAGTAGGAGTCCAGCATAATCCTTTTGGGACTTCCCTGGTGAGTCAGCTAGTAAAGAATCCTCCTGTCAATGCAGGAGACCTGCGTTTGATCTCACTCCAGTATTCTGGAGAATTCCATGGGCAGAGGAGCCTGGCAGAGTACAGTCTGTGCCATCCCAAAGAGCCAGACATGACTGAGTGACTAACACTTTCACTATTGTAAGTGCAGTTGTTTTTTAATTTTGTTTTCAGATTGCTTATTGCCAGGAAATAGAAACACAATTCATTTTTGTGTCTTCATCTTGTATCCCACAACCTTACTGAATTCATTTGTTAATTCTAATTGTGTGTGTTTGTGTGTGTGTGAATTCCTTAGGGTTTTCTATGTTCAAGATCATATAACCTGTGAATGAAAATAGCTTTACTTCTTCCTTTCAAATTTAGATGTTTGTTTGTTTGTTGCCTAATTGGCCTGTCCAGTAGAGTGGTATATAGAAGTAACTTGAGTGGGCCTCCTTTTGTTCCTGATCTTAAGGGGAAATCATTTTTTTTTCATCATTAAGTATGATGTGTCTTGTGATTACTTCCATCCCTGATAGATCATTTCTGCTAAGGACTGAATGTGCTCCTTAATATCTCCCAGTCACAGCAAGATCAGGTTGTTCAGAAGGCAGAAATGGAGAAATTTTTCACTAATCTTTATAGAATCCTTTTGTAGAGTAAAGGATCCTTGTTACCCCATCAGAATTACCTTTGGAGGAGGTTTTTCAATATCCATATAGATAGACTGCGTCCGGGTCTTCCTGGCTTGTGTCTGTGCCACTCAGAGATTGGGCATTGTATTGCCTCATTCAACAGAGGCTGCCAGGAAATCACTGTCTGCTGAAATCAGTACAATAACATGTTGAGGAGAACCCAGAAAAACTGACATATTAATTTGTTAGACTAAGTCTTTCTATAAGAAACATTTCTTTTTCCATTGGTTTTATAAAAGATCTTAATGAGAGATTTTGTATTTTACTGCAGAGATGAGAGCATGATTGACTATTGTAAGTCTTTTATAAGAGGGATTATAGAAAGACATATTTCACTTAATAATGGAGCTGTTTTTACTCTTGTTATAGCCTTATGATGATCACTCAATGTAAGCACTCCCCCATATGAGATTCCCAACCACAGTGACACCTCTGATTTGACACCACAAATTGAAATGAGCTCTTAGAAGAAAAAATTTTCAAATCAAAACCATTTAACATCTATCTTAGAAGTTAGACCTCAATTTTTGTTGAATAATTTATTCAGATTAACACAGACAAGTCAAGTAGACTCAGACTTGAAGCATACTAGATTAATGTTAGAGTAAAGCTTGCGAGAACAGGATGGAAGTCAGCTGTGGACAAAGGCTCATTACTAGAGTTCAAGATGGTTTCAAGAAGAGCTAGTTCAGCTGGAGAACTTGAATTTGGAGGGAGCAGCAGTTGAACCAACACTAGGTAGGGATCTGTCGAGCAGTGTGAGTACAGGTTTGAATCAGGAGGCATAATCTGGTTGCAGGGAGCAGAAAATGAAGGCATTGGGTGAGAATTGAGCAAACAGAATGTCATTGGTTCTAAGACTACCTCTTCTCCACAACCAAACTCCACCTCTTTGCCTAATAGGGAAGGAAGAAAAAAAAGAAGATGATTCAACACTGGGACAGGATGAATAAATCAACCAAAGTTTAAGGCCTCAACCATTGACTGGGGATTTAGAAACAGGGTCTTCTCTTGAGAAAGAAAGAGGGTCTAGTAGGCAGAAAAATCAGGACAATGAAATGATGAATCAAGGCAGCAGTTCAGTTTATATAACAAGTCAGAATGAGATCGAGTAGAATATTTCGTTCTAAGTTCATGTGGACACACCTTACCCTTGGTAGACTGGTTATCAGGTTTCTGTGGCAATAAAAGACTTAGGGTGGGAAGAGGTACGTTTTTCCTGCTCTTAGACTGTGAAATGATCACACTGTGGGTCTAAAGCTTTCTCTGGGTCCCAGGAAACAAAGTGATACTACTCCTCTAAGCTCCTGGGATCTTCACTTTTAGAATTGGGACTTTTAACATATATATTAAAAATTATATGAATATATACAATTTTTTCTCACTTCGTATTTTCTGTTGTAAGTTTTCCACACTTTTTCATTGAATGAATTTAGTTCCCAAAAAAGCCCTGCACCTCTGAAGTGTGACTTCATAAAAGTTATTTATTGGAGTTAAGATTGAATATTATGCCCTCAAAATAAGAAGTGGTTCAGAAAACTATCACAGATATTCATTCATTTATTCAGTTGAAATCCCACTCTGTACAAGTACTGGGGAAGCAGATTAGCACCCATGACCCCTAGCTTCAGGAAAGTTATATTCTAAGTGCACCATGTGTGTGTGTGTGCTCAGTCATGTCTGATTCTTTGCAGCTCTGTGGACTGTAGCCACCAGGCTCCTCTGTGTGGTTTTTCAAGCAAGGATACTGGAGTGGGTTGCCATTTCCTCCTCAAGGGGATCTTCCCAACCCAGGGATCGAACATGTGTCTCCTGTATTGACAGGCAGATTCTTTACCACCGCACCACCTGGGGAGCCCTAATTCTAACTAGGAAACACAATTAAACAAAGAGAATAGTATCATAAGATAATGTGAAGTGAAAGTTTAGCCACGAGGTGCTTGTATTAACTTCCCCGGTATAAAGATCCATGCAGTAAATTTGTCTTAAATAAGAATTGTTTCTGTTCATAAAGTGATAAGCTCTTTTTGCCAGAAAATTAAAAAGTCTATAATGCTTTTTTACCTTTGTCTCCTGTAAACCCAGCACTATGGTTAATTTCCCATTTTATTAGTTACTCTCAGCCTTAATCTCTTACTCAGTGTCTTAATTTATACTTATCTTTTGCTTTAAGTCACCTCAGAATCCTTTTCTTAATTAATGGCAGAGGATAAATAACAAATCCTCTGTCTTCTCTGGTTCTTAGTATGCTGCCTAGCCCAGCTGAACTTGTAATAATGCTCAGTAAATTGTTTTTGATCCTAGATTTATATATAGATAAGTTGTCAGAAGCAGATCTCAGATGGTGTTGTGTTGGGTCAGAAGAAAGTGGCATCTGGGCATTTGTACAGAGAGCCACACAACAGAGCAAAGCAAGGTGGATGGGAGAACAGAGCTGACCAGCAAGGACATTTGAGCAAGTCTGTTTCAATGTCTAGGAGGTACAGTTTGTGACCCTGAAGTTTTGAACACTTAGACCATTAATGAAAATTGATCAGTGAATGTAGAAAATCGAGTAAGAAGATATTAAAATCTCAAATCAAGAGAAGTAGCCAAACTTAACCCTAACCCCAAACTTCATTTTCTGTGATTAAATTGAACAAGTTAAACCTCATATCCTCTAGGAATTAGTTTGCACGTTTATATATTTATTAGTGTATTCAGATCTCTTCCTAGTTTTCCATACCTTACTTGAATTAATCTCATAAGTTTATTAAAGAGCATTAGAATACAATAAAATTTTTAATTAATATTATAGTGACAATTTAATAATTGAGTCAAATGATTTAAAAGTGTCCTAGCTTCTAATAGGCTTAGCTTATGTCTAAATATCCATAAATCTTGATATCTATTTTCTAGGATCTTATCTTCAAATTTCTTTACTGCATTAATTAGACATATAAATTAGAAGAAAAGCTTGAATTTGTCTTTCTAGAAGAGAGGCATTAGGCAGAAAGACTGAGTACACTCAGCTTTCTCTTCCAATAGAACTATCCCATGTTGACTTCTTTCCAGTTATAAGGCATCAAGGGATTCTTTATAATTATAATATTGAATTTCTAAGAGTATCCAGTAGCTGTTTGCTAACAACAAAGAAACCTCGACTTTCTCTGTGAAGCGATGTCCTATACGTTGTAATAAAATGATCTGACACCCCTACCCTACGTTGCCTTTGTTGTATTACTGCTCAATTTACATCAGAAAAAAGATTCCTAGTTCCAGTACCGTTAATAAATATAGTTTCTGCCACTCTTACAGATCTACACTATTACAGACTCAGCCTTAAGTTTTCAATTTTGTTTCCTGTTGCACATTTTAGGACACCTATCAAAATGTTAAATATATTCATATTTATGTCCTAGTATTAAATATGTAGTAATATATTAGACATATTTGTGTGTGTGTGTGCTTAATTGTGTCTGACTCTTTGAGATCCCATGGACTGAAGCCCACCAGACTCTTCTCTCCATGGGATTTTCCAGGCAAGAATACTGGAGTGAGTTGCCATTTCCTACTCCAGTGGATCTTCCCAATCCAGGGATCAAACCCACACCTCCTGAATCTCCTGGTCTCCTGCTTTGGCAGGTGGATTCTACCACTGTGCCATCTGGGAAACCCACAATTAGCATATTATAAACCTTAATATTTGATAACACTTGTGTTTTCTCTAAGATCTTATACTAAACTCTCAAGCAGAACAGATACTTTCATTTCTGATTGCTGTGGTAGAGACCTCTCTTACTCTAATAGAACCTTGTCATTGCTATTATCATAGAATCCATTTTATCTGTCAGCTAGCCATAGACGTTGTTGGGTCAAGAACAATTCTTAACAATTCATAACAGTGTCACTGAAATTGAGCATTTTAAATGGAACTAGTATTTATGAATGTCTTGCAAATCAGAAGGCAGAGACATTATGTTCAGCAGCAGCAACACTAACGCTTAAATGATACTGTGTACCAGGCACTGTCCTAAGCATGTACTTCATGTAAATATACTTTATCTCATTCAATCACTATAGCTTTATAAGTACTGTTATCATCCCCATTTTATAGATGAGAAACATATAAATGTATATTTTTTCCTTTAAAGCTGTGGCCTATCCACTTTACAGCAGAAACCCACACAACATTGTAAAGCAACTGTACTCCAATAATTGTTTTTTAAGTGTACCTCTCCCTTTGTCACAGTAAGCTCCCCCATCAGATACCTGCGCAGTGCGCATGTTATATGATACTATTGGGCTTCCCATGTGGCGCTGGTGGTTAAAGAATCCACCTGCCAACGCAGGAGACGTGAGACACAGGCTCAGTCCCTGGGTCAGGAAGATCCCCTGGAGGAGGAAATGGCAACCCACTCCAGGATTCTTGCCTGGAGAATCCCATGGACAGAGGAGCCTGGAGGGCTACAGGCCATGGGGTCACAAAGAGTTGGACCCAACAAAGCGACTGAGCACACAGGACTCTAACTATGGTGACTCTTATCCATAAAAGAGTCTCCTGGTTTTTCATGTATTTCAGGACTCAGTTCTTATTTCTCTGTTGAATTACATGATCACTTAGTTTTTATTCTCTAGCCTCTTTGCTGCTTATTCTTTTTTGTGCCTTCCAAGCAGACTTTCTGTTTAAATCAATTCTTAATTACCCAAACTAATGAAGGGGAAAGAAGGTGTGGAAAATTTAAAATAACAGGCAATCCCAAAATCATTTTTAAGTTTTGAATATGTTTTGATGTGGTGTTCTGGAAATTCAGTTTAAGCAGAAAAATTGAAAACACTATGAAAATCTGGAAAGCAGATGAGTTTCCTTGGCCAAGCCCCTGGTTGGCTCTTCTTTGTTGCTTCTTCCATGCTGGAAATAGATGGCTGTCTTCTAATGTCGACTAAATGGAATTGACCTTTCAAGTCTTCCTGGAACAATCTCTGCTATCAGTGTTTGCTCCTTCGCACTGTCCACATCAATAAGTTACACCTGGAAATGATAGCTATCTAACGTAGCACCTACCAAGTACCATACATTGTCTTTAAGTGCTTTATCAATATTAATCATGTAATCCTTATGATGGAAGTATTATTACAATCCTCAGTTATATATGAGGAAGCAGCAAAATATTAAGTATAACTAAGATCATACAGCCAGTAAGTTATGGATCCAGAATTTAAACCTAGACTGTGGAACTCCAAAGCCCACATTCGTGACCAGTATGCATACTGCCATTCAGAGGAGAGCATTTGTTTAGGATATAAACAGATTTGTTCATTAAGCATTATTTTAGCTAGTCATTGTACAGCTTACAGTAGGTATTATTAGGCCTATTTGCAGATGAAGGAGTCAGAAAGGTTGAGGAACTTGTCCAAAGCTGTACAACAAAGAGGAGTCAGAATCAAAATTCATTCAGTTTGTAATTGAAATCCCATCTCAGAATCAATGAATTTACCATGAAACATTCCCTCTGATGGGTTTTGGGAAACGTACATGACATATTTTTCTAATAAACTAGAATTTTTTAATTAATGAAGGAACTTTCCATTTAAAGAAATTGTTTATATTTCAAAGCACAAACTTCTTTGATAAGATATATATCTTACCTGACAAAATTGAGGATATACTTTTAAAAGCAAAAATCACACATATTGTACAGATTTATATCAGGAAGAATAAAATTTCATTATTCAGTGCCTATCTGTTAAGACATATCAAATAGTAGGTGATAATACTCTAAAATTGTTTTTCTACATTTTTCCTATGTATTAGAGGAAATATAAGTTTAAATATTGTAACAAAATGAAACTATGGTTGCTTGGTCCTCTGAATTTTACTTACTATAAATTGGAGTTTATATTTCACTGTGAATATTAGACCACTCAAAATTCTTATATTTGAAGTTAAAATTGGAAAAGGAAATGTTTGAGTACCTATAATTAACCTAATACTTCATGCCTTTACGATTTATTATAAGTGTTTCACCTGATACCTAATTCTTGAAAAGTTACGAGATTTTTATATTGCTTTGATTTTATATTATGCTTTCTCCATGTAAATAAAGTTTTTATAAAAGTTTAGATCTCAATAAAGATGATCAAACAACTTAATGACAGATTTTGTTAAACTTTAGGAAAAGAAGTCTTATTAAATAAACTGAAACTAAAACTTAGCAGTATAGAAAGCACTAGAAATGTGAAAAAAATAAGCTATGTTTATCCTCTATAGTCTCATATTTCTCTCCATTGGCTATATAAACCAGTGTCTTAAGATATCTTTGTCCTTTTAACAGTCAAATAAACAGCTGTAAATAGTGGACTTTATAATAGAAGTCTGATTTTCTTATTTTATGTAGTATTTTTCCAGGGAAAGTTTGTATAGCAATAGCTAAAAGAAAAATATGTTATTTTTAATATTAGAAGCGTTCACTACATACTTGATAGAAAATACATCTGCAGCTAAAAATTTTAATCCAGAATTCCAAAGTGGAAGTCAATTAAGTATATTAGTAGATGTTTACAGAATTTTTCTTATTTACTTGGCATTGTCTATATTATACTTCCTGCCATTATTTTTCCTGATTGAAATATAATTTTTAACTTCTTTTAAGTTTCGAAATAATTTTGTACTCAAGTAGTCCTTTGAAAACCTGGTAATTGAATGTTTCTGATGTAGCTTCATAAAGCATCTGACTTGCCTTCAAGACCATTTGAGAGGGACAGAGCTTTGTGTAGTAGCCCTTAAGCTTATTGTACATTCTAATCAGATTTTAGAGTGATTTTGGACATACAGATACTAACTTTAAAAGAAAAACTGCTCCAAATATCAATAGGTTAGCCACTATGGAGAATATTCTTTGGTGACTGGATGAGTTTTAGTCTGAGAATGATGACTCTAATTTTACATCTTGAATTATTTCTCCCGTGACATTTTCAATTATTCCCTGTTCAAGAACAGTATTCCTTTTTTCTGGATTTTTATTTCCCTTTCGTACCAAACATACAAAAAACTGACCTTCTGAAATGTCAGCAGAATTCAGCTATGCCAGAAAGTTTTAAGAAATCTTTATTTGCACAACCTTAAAAGTAATGCTGGCTGTTTCTCCTGTGATGCTTTCTTCCCTTTTGCTGCACTCTAGATCCCAGAAAGAGTTTTTAACTCTTAAAAATAACCCATTTTAAGCATTCTCCCTAGCTCATAAAAATAACACATTTTAAGAATTCGTGGGAAGTGTATGGTATTCATCAGTATATATTTACTGTCTGAAGCTGATATAGCTGTAAGGTTTTTCAGATCCAATTGATCTATTGCGCATGTTCCCTCCCTAGGTTGCTGGACGTGCTTCTATTTGCATAAGGCCCTGGGCAAGGTTCTTTCTTGCATTGATTGGCCTGTCCAAGGCAGTCTGATGTGTTCTTGCATTGATCACTTTGTCTTTTCTTGGAAGACAGTGTTACACTGAGTTCATCTCAAAACATTCTAGGGAGAAGGTAAAACTTGACTGCAGATGTCTCAATTTTATTCAGATGTTCTTTTGAGTGTAGGCTCTTTTTGCTAGGATAAGTATCTCTTTTTTTCCCCCCTTGCCTAATTTGGATGTTTCTTCAGTTTGAGTGTACTGTAGACTAGATTATATTTGAAAAAGCTGTGTTAAAGAAAATTGCCAGAGTATATGCCACTTATCTTGTACTATTTTTGTTTTTAAAACAGTGTATCTCTCTTCCAGCTAAAACTATTTTCTTTAAAGATAATCCCTTAAACCTAGACATAAACTAAAAAATTTACTGGTGTTTGTGATAGGTTACCACTTATCTTTACTAGCTTTACAGATTCCTTGGTTTGAGTGGAAATGCATTGCTTTATGTGTTTAAGAAAATAAGCAGCTTTGTTAGTTTCACTATCAAACAGTTGTCCAGAATGGCTTGTATGTTACTACTGATTATTGTTAGTTATGTTAATCTGAATAGTATAAACTTGTCAAATGTGGAAATTATTAAGCAGCTACATATCAAGTATAAGTGAAATACACTATCATAATGTAGTTGCACATTATTTGGTGACAATGGAAACCTGAGTTTTAGGATTCAGTCTTCAATCAAATCTGTAAGAAACTGAGCAGTGAATGTTTTACAGATTAACACTCTTTATTGGCTGGTCCTTAAATCAACATTTATATTGTCTGCCAGAGAGCATATTTGTCTACCCAGCTAATTATCAAGAAAATGTCCATTACCCAGAACCTATTTACTGCATCTTTAGTAAGGGACTGGTGAGACAAACCTGGATGCAGGGCAGTATCCTCCTCCTGACCAGCTTGCTATTTCATCCAAGCCTATGTGAATTTATAAGAAGGTTTACTTTTGGCAAAGATTTAGAAATGTGTCATGGCTGAATTTGATTATTGTGCTGTTAGTGATTAAACTCTGCTACAACCCCTTAATGGTTTCAGAAAGCATATTTAGTAACACTCACTACAAATCAAGACATTTTCATCTATGCTCTTTTATTTTCATTAAACAGGTCACTATTTCTGAAAATTGTTAAAGTATAGAAATTAAATTGAACAGAAAAACATCCCATCCGTTATTTGACTCAATTGTACTGCTGTGGCATCACTCAGTATATCACAAGCCACAGAAACCTTCTTTTAATAATTCTGTTTTATAAACTTTGATAGTAAAATATTAGGAATCATGTTTCGTTTGCTTCACAAGTGCTAGAATTCATGCTTTAAAATTAAACCTGGAATGAATTAAATGTCTATTATATAAGAGCAATAAGCACGTCAAGTTGTTAGATGATGTCATTTGCTCCCTTAAGGGTGTTCTCTAAAAGCTATAGCATTAATCAGGGATATACATGAGTTATATGAAATTTAGCAAGTAGAAGTGTTGGTAATCAGAATTATTATTGATGTAAATAACATATATTGGAAAATAAGGCCTTATATTGAAAATATTAGATTTGTGGATGATTGGAACTTAACTAAAAGGTCTAAAACGTTACTCATATTTGTATGTGAATTATATAAGTTGAAAAAAGTACTCATAAAATAGTGACATAATTATTTTTTGAAGGTTGGCTATAAATTTGGTAGTTTGGGAAAATTTTGTGCAAATACCTATGAAAAAGGCCTATAAAAGTATTAATATGTAAAAACCTCTTTAAGTACTTAAACACAGCTCTTGAACACTGAATCCCATCTGTGGAGACATGGATATTACATTGCAACTTTTGTTCAGTGCATCTCAACTTGGTGCAAGTAAAGCTCTCTGAAGTGGAATTGTATAGTGTTTGCACATTTTTTCCAGCTAAAATGAAATGTGCATCATCTTGCATAATTTACTTGTCTCTGGTGGTTGAATTTGCATATCTGAATGAGTGAGTATATATCTTAAGCTCCTGTTAGATGTAAAATAATCTCATGAGTAGAAGAGGCTCTTTTACCTCAGAAGTCTGAAGGGTCTATATTTCACAGCAACTCATGATCAAACAAGCTAATTCAGATGCTGGAAAGTGCTTTTGCATAGCTGTGTAGAAGAACCGTTGACTGCATACGACCAAAAGTGTATGGTGCTACAGAAGACCCCGTGGAAGCCCCTCACAGACTGAACGACAGCCCTGAATGCGAGTGACACAGGCAACTGCGCATAAGAATAAATACGCCCTTGAGCTGGCCAGGCTTTCTGCTCTGTGATTCAGTCACGGTTGCTGTATTTCTTCCCCCTAAACCTGTACTACATAATCAGCTTCGTGTATGGACACAGCTGAAGAAATATAATTCATTTTTGGGTAGGGGGAAAAAGGATATTGACTTCTGGTGTAATTACCAGGATGTAGTATAATGTCTACTGTTGTTTTTTTATTATTATTATTATTACTTCTCAAGTAATAATCCAGGATCTAAGAGTAGAAAAGTTCTCCAGACTCCTCCTTGCATGGGAGGATATGGAGTTCTAAGTCCAAAGTATGTTCGCTGTGCTCAGACTCTAAAAGATGTCTGGGAAAACTAGAGGGTTTTGCTGTAAGGTCCTGGTAAGCATAAAGATAGTGAAATAGCTGGTACAAAGTTGTCCAGTGAAATCCATTACTTTTTCCCACGTGTAAGGAGGAAACAAGGAATTTCTAAAAAGCTTTCAAGCTAATGGGTTTTCAAATATAGGAATAAAAAATTTTGAATCATAGAAGGAAGGATACAATGATTTCAGTCCTCTTCTTAACTATTTCCCTTTGATAAAGCTTCATATATTTATTGGTAATTGCTAGAAGTTACCACGTTTCTAGTGTAGCATATTGTAAACCTAAGAATTTCTAATAATACCACAGTAACTTTGTAGTAAAAACAACTAATAATTATATATTAAAGATATATCTCTTCATAAAATTTCAAAATGTATTCTTGTTCGTTTAATGAGCAAAATTTGATATTTCATAATGAAAGATATGCTTGTATATTTCCTGTCATTCATTATGATATTATTTTATCTCTGGTTGCTTCAGACTTAAGTTTTTATTGTAGCTATGATTTTTAACTCTCAATATGTATAAAAGCTGCAGATTTTTCAAGATAATAAAATGTAAAATATAAGTTAAATAAAATATATTTGATTTTAGGCAAAAATGTTACCTTTCTGAGGACAAAACATAAATAAAATATTATATAATTTCTGAATAAAATAATCATTTACTACCTTTCCTCTTACACTCCCTGACTCATGGGCCATGATAATATAAATGAACAATGTATATTGGTTAATAAGCAAGTACTAACCACAATTGGCAAAAAATGAGCATGTCCAAATGATATTTAAAATACCTGTGGCTAAAGAAATTATGTCAAAAGACTAGTATTTGTTTTTTGCCCTTTTTATTTTTTCTAACTTTTAATAATATCTAATCATTCCTGAAAATGTAGTCGTTTTGCTTTATTATCTTGAAAAAAATGTTTTTATTATAATGAGAGTTATTGATTAAAAATTTGATACATGTGTATGATTGTTTAACTATGTGGAAACTCTTATTGAGTAATCTTTACAGATACCATATGCATGAAGAGGTACATACTTGTTAGATACCAGAATAAATATTCATGTTAAGAAAATACCTTCCTTTGAAATGATCTTTTATATTCTTTTTCTGCCTCTAAACACTTTACAGAAAACTTCTTGTTTGTAGTTATTTAGAACTCAGATGCAAAAGAAAATTTGTATTTGAACATTTTTATGTAGGCTTTAAGAAACTAAAGCTAAAGCTCATATTTTAAAATTTATCTTTGTGTTGGTGTCTGTGTACACGTATTTCTAAACTTTTATCTAAGGTATTCTGTAAAGGAATCAAATGCAATCAGTGGGTATGTTAATGCTGATAATAGAGTATATATATGAGTTGCAGACCTTTTTCTTTTTTTTTAAACTCGTGGGAATAATAATAGCTCCTAATCACTATCTCTATTGGTCTGTATATAAACCTAGCTTTACTGTCTTTCTGCTTCTAATCTAGCATCTTTTTCATGCAACAGGCATAGACGTACTTACCTTTTCCTTTTTCTGTAACAAGAAAAATTCGGCCCTGGACAATAAATTTATTCAGATATCCCCAAAATCAACACATATAGAAATGTGCTGGGTTAAGTCTAAAAATTCTTAATTTTTATCTCCCAAAATGAAAGCTTTTCTTAACAGTGTTTGTGTTATTTCTTAATCTTTAGAACTTCTCTCTCTCTCTTTTTCTTGGGTCTTTTGGCAAGTAATATAGATGAGCTCTGGGATGGGGATGAAAATCTCATATCACTTTATATCTACATCAGTAACAACCACCAGATATTCTAGAGTTGAATTAAAGATAAAACTGTAAGTATCCCTGAAAACAAAAACTTGTAAAAGAGGTAAAAGAAGGCAACTTCCTAAAACAATGTTTTTACCTGTTGAAGGAAATTACGTGATGTGTAGTATATTCTGCAAGTGTTCTGCCAAATTAAAAATCCGGCCTCTCCCCCTCAAAATTAGACACCCAACTTTGATTTTTCACTATCACCTATTTAAGCAGGTACCTACTTTTACTGATAAAGGATAAAATTTCATTTCTTGTGGAAATTTTTCTGAGAAGTAACTCGTACTTTTTGATGTAACAAAATAGATACTAATACAGTTAACATGGCCATAAATATGTTCATCTGCATTTATATACTTGTTAATGTCACCCAAGAAGGTTAGTGTTATTCTTTAATCATTTCAAAATGTAACAGTCCTGCCAAAGGTAAACGTTTAGCAAAACTTAGTAGTGGACATTTTAGAACTAATTTTTAACCAAATTTAAACAGCTGAAGTGTCAGCTTCTGTTTTAACCAGAAGTTTTTCTTAAAGTTCTAAACACCTATCTACGCTTATCATTTGGACATTGAGTTTATGCCTAATAAACAACTGCATTTACACCTTCCTCATTTTAAAGATGGAGCAATTTAAATGCACATTGCAATCTTTTCATAAAAGCCTGATTATGCTCCTTGCTTTTTAAAATGCAAACCTAGTAGTATATGCATTATTGGTTTATGTGGAAAGTAGCTAACAGTTTTCTATGTAAATGCATTTTTTAAATAGCTTGGAACTTATCTTTTGAGTTGTGCTTTTATTCGAATGAAATTATGCAATAGGTTTTCTATTAATTGGTTTCCTATTAGTAGTTTATTTGAGACATGTAACCTAGGCTTCTTAGGTTTTTATTCTTTCTTGTTTATCATTTTTATTTATATTGGTGCTTTCTTTTTCCTTTTTTGGTCTCCATTTATGAGTTCTATGACAAAAATTGCTGTTAGTAAATTAGTGACCTGGACAGTATGTAATAAAATAAGCTTACTTACCTTTTTGTCACAAATGTCACTGTATAGATACCTCATTGGTCTTAGTACAACTTTTAAGTTTTCTTATCGATTATATCAGAAAAATTTCCCCAAATTGAACTGCCATAAAATCTATGTACTTTTTTTTTAATATTTGAATTTCATGTGTTGCATTTTCTTCTAAAGACAGTTGTGTATTTTATTTATTTGCATTTGAAACTTAGGATCCAATATTCAGAGATTGCACAGTAAAAGTTGCAGTGTTCTCTAGTATAGGCTAGTTATACTGGCCTCTTATTACCAAAAAAAAAAAAGAGAGAGAGAAAAATGTCTGAATACCCATTACAAGTTTAATTATAATTTCGGATGGATTTGAAACCTTCGGACTCTGTCCTGGCCACTCCATTCTAGCCATTCAGGCCATGCTGCCTGTATTGTGTATTCAGCAGTTCCTATTAGACGTCTTCACAGTGAGTGATTCTGCTGGGCTTGCTGACACCCGCTTCATGCATGGCCTGCTGTGCTGGGTGGAATATTTTTTCTGAGCTGCCTGGAACATTAAAGACATCTTGGCCATGTCAGGCTGTGTACAGCGTGTGCGTGTGTGTGCGTGCGCGCGCGCTCCTGTGAGCACGCGTTCCTCAGCAAATCAGTATTAAATAAATGATTATATGGTATGACTTTACATACATGTAGATTTTAAAATTTGAATAACGATGGATTTATAATTTATCACATGCATATATTTTTAGTACTTTTATTTCAGTTAACATCAGCAACTTTTCTTTCAGCTTCTATTGTCTGTGGTTATTGACACTAGGGGGCACTGCCTATCCTCCGTTGCCTCTTTCTTCAGGAAATGAGTGAAAATACTCAGCTGATTTCTGGGCTCCTACTTTAATCAACAATTGAATTTAGAGAACTCTAGGCTCTTTAATTCTTTGTTATTTTGGTTTTATTTCTAATGCCTATATGTACTGCTGACAAAGAGGGTGGAGCTATTAGTTCTCACACACAAATACAGTATCCAGTATCCCATACAGTAACTTTTTTTTTCTTTTCCATTGGAAATGTCATTCTTGGCAAAACCAGAAGGGCAAGTTTGCCCAGTGATGAGGTTTAGATCCCTTGCCAGCTGTGCTTCTAGCCAGCAAGTGTGATGAACAGCTTTAGAAATCAAGTGAGAGAAAGCATTTGAGAGTTAGTGTGATTCATTTGGATAAAGGTCAAGAAAAAGATAAGCAAAGCATAGGAATAAAGACCACAGATAGCAGTAATTTGTACCTTTTGCTTATATAAATCCCAGTGATCCTATTTGTAATTTTCAGGCATGTTCTTAATTCAAAAGTGGTCTGCAGTTCTTCCAAACTATTTTAAAGAGTGTATTTAATCTTCTGTTTCAGCACTTGCAAATGAGTAGAGGAAAACTGGATATGCTACCATTCATAACTATATTTATAGATTAGAGCTGTGGTTACTAGCTGATAATAAAGTGATAACATAATTAACTAAACTTTGTCAATTGGCAATATATTTTGATCTACTTAAAAATACAAATATTCTATTCATTTTTTAGAATCTTAACATCTACTCTAGACTTAAATACTCATGTTTCAAACTACAGAACTACCTGGAATCTCTAAGAATATTGGTGACTTTATGTTATTTTTTAAAGTAAAACTCTCTTTTCCCTCTCTTCCTTACATCCCCGGCAAAAGTGGAAAGCAGTCAGTAGCCTATAGAATATAGAAAAATGTTTCTGCCTGTTCTCCTAATTAATCAGATCTGTAAGAGAGCTGGTGAAATTTCTTATTCGTCTCCTGTAGAGTTGTAACCAGATGTTATATATATGAAAATATGCAGTTAAATCATGCCTTGTTTTTATTAGCTAAAGATACTGATCTTTAACATGAGTATTTAGAATAAAGTATTTTTGCAGATTTTAGTGTTTTCATGGCATCTGTTTTGCATCCTAACCAAAAAGGAACAAAAGATACTGCTAGCATAGTGAAACTTGGTTTCTGGTAAACAGCTGAACATAAACACTTGGGCAGTTTTTAATAAAATTTGTAAAATACTGTTGCATTATAGCACCCCAAATTAGCTTATACTAAATGAGCATTTTAAAGAGAAATTATTTAAAATGTTATAAAGAGAAATGGATACTTGCTTTATCCTAGGCTGATTTTTTTTTTCAGAACTAATTTTTGATAGTGTTTATTGAATAATGTATACACTTAAATAAATTAAATGTGACTAGTTTTATGTAATTTTTTAGGAAAAAAACTTTCAAAGTTAATACATGGTTCAGAGAGAAATATTGGCTTTATCTTTCATTCAAGTATTTTTCTTTTATAGTTATTTCTATATAGCATCATAAGCGCATTAGCTAATTTAGGTTCATGTCTGATCTTTTGTAATAGATCTGTCACTTACAAAGAATAGGAACTACCTAGTTAGACCTTATCAGTTCATAAACAAAACACTGATTAATCAATATGGGGCAGCTTTTTTTGTATTCAACATTGTATAATTTGAAATGTTATTTTCCTGGTACTCACCATCTACAAGCAATCAGAGGCCAGCCCATTTATAATAGGTTTTTCTCCTCCTAGCAGGACATTGCTTTTGGCTATAAAAAGTTAATTTCAGATCCTGATATACTTGCATTAATTTTTGAGACATTGGCTGGGTGTAGTACAGCAAAGAATAACATGAACATCACACCACTGTGCTGTAGCTAATCGTTTGTTACCTCAAGCCAGAGAAGCAGTGCTAATGTGGAGGCCTCTGTGTGTCTGTGGAAAAGATGGAAGCTGACAGAAAGAGTCTTAGAGACAGCTTCCTAAGGATCCTGAAAAGACCATAACAAGGAGAGGAGAAAACAATAGCTACACTATTTAAAGGAATACATTTTCCTACTTACAGTGTTGGACATCTTTGGAATATTTTATGATTTTAAAACACTACTATCTTTAATAACGGACCCCATGTCCTCTCCAAACATCTTTGCTCAGAATGGGAAGGCTCATTGTAATGTTATCTTTTTAGAACCATAAGTGTTCTCTAAAAAAACATATGACTGAGATGTTCATCAGCTGGGATGTTTGCTGTAATTCACCAATAAATTTGAATAATTTGACATAATTTCTGACAAAGATGAATGTTTCCACATTCATTTCCATAGTAAGGCAGTGTCTTCATGAAGAAACAAGTTTGACTGACTTTACCTGCCAAACTGATCAGAAAAAAAGAACTTTAGTCCACAGAATTGAAGCAGTTCATGTGTACAGATCTCCTCGGTGGCCCGTCAGCCCCAAGACTCGCGTGGACGGCGTGTCGCTTTGGAGCCTGTAGTGTCAGACGGAAGCACAGCGCTGGGGCTCGCCATCGGGAACCAGTGGCACATGTGCTTCTGTGTAGGCAGTGGTGGAGGGTGGAGAAGGACCCATCGTCAGTCGGGGGGCTTGGGAGTCACAGCTGGGGTGATCCCGTGGTGGAGGGTGGAGAAGGACCCATCGTCAGTCGTGGGACTTGGGAGTCACAGCTGGGGTGATCCCGTGCCTGTTGAAACTGGAGGTGCCGCCTAAGTCACTCTACCTGTTTTTTCATCTGTATGAAAAAGAGCTGGATTGGATAGTTCCTAATGTCCCGGACAGCTTCTCATTCTTTTCTTCTGTTATAGGTAGAGTCACACCAGTAGTAATTACTGTTTCATCTGGTTTCAGTAAACGTGATGTTACGTGTACATTCATTCCATTATGTAAAAGACCGGAAGAGAGAGAATTTCATTGTGTTCGTGACTATCAGAATATAAGCTTAAAGGCATCAAGGCCTCACTTATCCACTCCCACAGAAAATAAAAAGTGGCATCAATGTCAAATCGGGGCTGCCTAGGTGGCTCAGTGATAAAGAACCTGCCTGCGAGTGCAGGAGATGCAGGAGACAGGTTTGATTCCAGGGTCAGGAAAGATCCCCTGGAAGAGGAAATGGCAACCCACTGCAGTATTCTCGCCTGGAAAATTCTGTGGACAGAGGAGCCTGGCAGGCTACAGTCCATGGGGTCACAAAGAGTCAGACACGACTTGGCAACTGACCACACACAATGCCAAATTAACTTCTAGATATATTTAATTCAAGGACTAGGAAATTTCAGCAGTGCGTTTCTCGTCCTGTCTGTCTGAGGAGGAAAAGGACTAATAGATCATAGTTTATGCTGGTGGTTGTGTGGGAAGAGACAGGCTTAGGGAAGCTTTGCTTTCTTCTGACAACTTAGTGACAGAAAGTGGTATGGTAGATTTCATCGTGACACCCACAGGAAGGAGTGGCAGGTTGGGTTCCTGTGAAAGTGGGTTAGGATCAGAACTATGGAAAGGCAACATCTGTTCCTCACTCCTGTTCATTGTCTTTTTTTTTTTCTTTTGTGCTCTTTGATAGTCTCTCCTCCTCCCCACCTCTCTTATTATATGTTTGATCATGATAGCCTTCCCCACAAGGAGGCCCTTCATGTCTTTTTCACTCAGGTTTCTTATAACTTACTTTGAATGGCGTTGACTCTCCTCCCTTCAGACGTATTGATATTTTGTAGATGTTTGACCTCTGACCTTTCACACACATACGCCTTAGAAGACAACGCCTAAGTGTCTACCACTTTACCATTTCCCTTTCACCCTCTTCACTGGTTTCTCTGAAAGCATCTCTGTTGCTCTCCTATCTCCATACCATGTCTGTTTCATTTGTAATCTCACTAGATAAAACCTACATGTAACTCTGTGTCATATACTGCCTTTTATATTATTAACACTCAGGAAAATAGTGTAAGGACTCTACTCTGCAGTGCCGTCAATCTGCCACCTCTCAGGCAGTGCTTTAAAATTCCAAAAATGTAAATGAAGTAATTAACCCGATATGAAACAGTGACATATAATTGACTTTCTAAATTAGTGAACTACTGACTCTTTTTTATATCTTCGCCATTTTATGGGATTTCGCATTGGGTAAATTGGCTACTTAACAAAAGGTGTGATGTAACAAAAATTCTGCTTCCTACCATAATAAATATCAGTGCTTATTAAACATCCAGTACCATGCTGCCTAAGTATATTTATTTTAGATTCTTTCTGTTGGAATTATTTCATAGTCATGAAGCTAAGGCAATATTTAATGTTAGTCAAATATAAACCCTGTATCATTGACTCAACTGGTGGAATATCCTTGAAAGAAATGCTAACGAGCAGACACATGAAGGAAAATGGAATCTGAAAAAAAAAAAAAAATAGCCCAGAGACTAATTCTCCTTCGTTCACACATAAACCCTTCCCCAGTGTAAATTTTTCAGTGCTGTCTCACCTCCACGCTGTCATCAGGTGTCTAAATGATAGGTTTCAGGGTTCTCCTCTTCCTGTTAGTGATCTGAAGTGCTACTCTGGCGTTCTCTATTACAGTGGATATTGATAGAGGACACTCACAGCATAGTGACTGTTGTTTATGGTTCCCTAGTACATGAACCGGAGAAGGCGATGGCACCCCACTCCAGTACTCTTGCCTGGAAAATCCCATGGACGGAGGAGCCTGGTGGGCTGCAGTCCATGGGGTTGCGAAGAGTTGGACACAACTGAGCAACTTCACTTTCACTTTTCACTTTCATGCATTGGAGAAGCAAATGGCAACCCACTCCAGTGTTCTTGCCTGGAGAATCTCAGGAACAGGGGAGCCTGGTGGGCTGCCATCTCTGGGGTTGCACAGAGTTGAACACGACTGAAGCGACTTAGCAGCAGCAGCAGTACATGAACTCAGAAGTGCTCTTTTACCACATGTAGTATATGTACGTGTTTTCTATCTGTGAAATTAAGGTACAGCCACAGACTTAGAGGTAAATAGCTACTTTCATTCAAACCCCGTGTTTCTTCCACCCAATGTGTATATGGTTTTGTGCAGTAAAGACAGTCTTTAAAAGTCATGTCTCAACTGAACATATTTCCAACCTTTTACATCCACAGACTCTTATCTTTTCAGAAATGTGAGATGTACTTTCATAAGAAAAGCGACTCCAACATATCGTCAGAATCATATTTTAAAATTCTGACTTAAAGGATGGTCCTGCTTTTTTTGATCATTACAATGTACATTGAAACAGCCTTTATAAGTAATTAGTTGAATAGAAATTTCTTCCAGTAGCAGTGTTCAGTTGTTTAACCAAGCGCACAGGCTCCAGGTGTTTAGCATAAGTTGCTAGGGAGAAGGTCCAAGGTCTGAGTTTGTAGGTCAAAGGACCTGGAGATCCTAGTTCATATATTTTGAACAATGTAGGAAGCCTATGACTTACATTTATTACAGTGGTATCATTTTCCCTTTTAAAAATGGGCATCACCTCTTCCCCAATGTTTGGCAAGCTCTTATAACCCAAAATTGGTTAACACATGTTTTGGTGGTCTTACTTTAGTATAATATTAATATATCACAGGGTCAATGCCTGTACTAGAATCTAAAAGTAAAACTTCCCCAATATGTGTGAGTTAGACCAGTGCCACACCATTTCTATGTAAATCTGTGCCTACAGTTGAAGAAATGTGGTCAAATGAAGATTATCCTGATTTTCTAGAGGCCAAAACTCAAAAATGTCTGAAGGCATAAAGTAATATCTGGAAAAGAATCAAAATCACAGATGTTTTTAGTCCCAAAATTTATATACCTCAGTGTTTATTTTCCTTTTATCATAGAAAATAAAGGCTGAGATCTAAAGAGCTAACCTCGCTACTTTTACAATGAAATTTTTCAGTCCACGGTCACTTTGCCTTTTTCTTCCAACACTCCTAGGTGTGGTTTTATAATGGCAGACATTAAAAAGTGATGATGCATACTTTATTTGAAGTTTGGAATTGTTTTTTAACTCCACTTAGGCTTGAAATCACAAGTGTACCTTGCTTTCACTGACATATACATTACATCTGAAATTCAGAAAATCAAATTATACCCCAATAGATTTATAGGATACCTTTTAAAATTTGTGCTTTTGGTTTCTTTATGCTTTTCAATAATCAGCTTTTCTGTCTTTTAATTTTCTGTTTCTCCCTTTTTAATCTATACTTTAGGGATAATGCAAAATTTGAAGGGCTAGATAGTACAGCGTTAGATTGTGAGACCTGAAATCTAAGGTAAATTTACTTGATCTCATCAGTTCAGTTCAGTTCAGTCGCTCAGTCGTGTCCGACTCTTTGCGACCCCATGAATCGCAGCACACCAGGCCTACCCGTCCATCACCAACTCCCGGAGCTCACTGAGACTCACATCCATGGAATCAGTGATGCCATCCAGCCATCTCATCCTCTGTCGTCCCCTTCTCCTCCTGCCCCCAATCCCTCCCAGCATAGATATCAGTTAAATCATAATGTAAGTTTGATACACAGATAGAACAATAGAGTGCTCGGCATTTTGGAAAAAATGATTTAGATTTGAATGGACAAGGCTAGTGCTTAATTTCACTTCTGACCTGAGATGGACAGTGTGACATACCACCCAGCAGCTCCTTCAGTAAAGAACGTGTTGCCCCACGTCCTGGGAGTGCGCTCAGCAGACAGTCTTCAGCTGTCAGTTCCTCAAGCACCGTCCTGGCCGCTGTGGGATGTATATTCAAAGAGAGAGCAGTATGGGAGATTAAGGGCCCAGCTGCCTGAGACCCAGCGTGGGATGACTCTAAAGGGTCATTCTAGGTCCAGGGCCCCGGGGGTTGTGCAGGGTTGTCTTGGACCTGCATCTTACCTTAGCATCTCTCTGCCGTTCTTGCTTTGTGCCCCTGCCTCCCCCAGACGCTGATCCCCAGGGCGCTCCTTTGTAATGCCCTGCATGCTAAATTCAATCTCAGAGTCTGTCCCTGGGGAACCCACCTGTGTTAATCTATGTTAGTCGCTCAGTCATGTCTGTTTGCAACCCCATGCATGGTAGCACGCCAGGCTCCTCTGTCCATGGAACTTTCCAGGCAAGAATACTGGAGTGGGTTATCATTCCCTTCTCCAAGGGATCTTCTTGACCCAGGGATTGAACTCGGGTCTCCTGCATTGCAGGCAGATTCTTTACTGTCTGAGCCACCAGGGAAGCCCAGCTTATGCTCTTTTTCTAAATATGCCAAATCAGATATTGCTCTGACTTCCTAACCATCACTTTCCCTTATCTATTCCATTTCTGTAAACAGCACCTCCATTCATTTCACAGATAATTTTTGAGCAAATGCTATGTGCCAGTCACTGTGTAGAGAAAGAGATGTGGTGTTGGCCTGGAAAATACGATCCTTCCCCCTTGGAGCCTACATTTCAGTGGGAAAGAAAGATAGTGAATGAGTCTTTACCAGTGTAAGTATTTAAGATGGAGAAATGCAGGGTATTATGTACAGATAGTCATGGTATAAAGACATAGGATTTGGAGCTAATAGGTCTAGCCGAGCCACATACTAAGTGTGTGAACGTGGGCAAGTCACTTTCTCTAAAAGCCTCGATTTCCTCGTCTATAAAACAGGTTCATAATCAACTACCAATCTGCTTAAAAAGAAATTGTTCTAATAAGATAATCTATATACTATAAACACTCAGAATATTGAGTCTCCACAGAATTTATCAGAATCTGACTTCCTTCCTAAATTGTGAGTTCTTCCAAAAGCTCAAAAATCAACCTAATGGTAATAATGTATTATCTAGAAAGGTTGATAAATTAGAATATCACTCCCACTGTTTACGGTAGGTGGCAGAGTAGACAGTCTTTAAAATACATTGAAAATAACACAGGTAATTGGAGTCTGAACTTTTTATAAACATATTGTTAAATTTATAGAATAACTTTGAAAACTTCAATGAAATTTCAAATACACCAAACATCTATGTGCAAATTCAATAAGTTTTTTTTGTCTCCAAATGTAGTGAAGTATAATTGGCAATTAAATTTTGTGTATTTTTAAGGTGTACAACCTGATGACTCCGCTATCTGTATGCGTTGTGAAACGTTCAGCCACAACCGAGCCAGTCAACATATCCGTCACCTCACCCCTAACGTAAAGGCTTTTTAAGAGAAATTTGTAAAATAACATGATGATCTGCACTCTGGTTATCTGCTATATATCTTTGTGGGAAGAAATCATATCTCTTTGTGTTTCTTTTTCCAAGACTTGAAGAAAATGCTTGTCTTTAAAAACTTCAGTATATTAACGTTCTCCCAGCTGAATATATGTTTTATTTTATCTTGCTGACTTGTGGGCACTCTCCTAAGATTGCATAATAAAACATTTAATCACATAAGTTATCTTGATGAACCTTTACACCGTTTTTTTAATCTGTGACCTCTTTTATTTTTTTTTTTCTTACAACTAGCTTGCTGTTTTCTTGATTAGTAAAGTAAGTTTCTCATACTGTTGCTTTTTTTTCCACCCTCCCACATGTCGTGTGTTTTTGTAAGGCACTGGTCCTCTTTCCCTTCTCCCAGATTGTCAGTCCCTTAATATGTGTTTTGCTTTGTTTTCCCCTTCTCAACCTGCCTTCCCCATGCCTGTTTGTTGCTGAAGGGGTCTGCGCGTGGCAGCACGGTCTAGGCAGGAAAGGAAAAGGAAGTGATCGCTGCTCTCCTCTGGCCCCTGCAATAATAAATCATAACTTGCCGTTCCCTAACTGGTGGCTGGAGACTTATCTTCATAAATGCACGTGACCCAAGGAGTTTCAGTTTACACACCCTGTCCCTCGGGGTTCTTGCCTGCGGAGAACCTTTTTCCTTCCTGAAACTAGACAAAGGTTGTAAGAATTGAAGCGAGGGCTTCAAAGCACAGGAAGAGGGAATGTTGTCTTATCCTGTGGCTGCCGTGGAGCTCCAGCTGGCCCCGCTTACCTACCCAGGGTATAAGGCTACATGTCTGTCTGTGAAGGGCCACCCCCTACTCAGGCTTGCCCTGAAGTTTTGAATTGAAGAACTCTGGGGAGTATTTCTTGTGTGTTTAACTGCATGGTTATTTTTTTGTTTTTGTTTTCATGATAACTCTCTAGGTTTAGGTACATCCTCAAATGGTTAAGCATTGAGCACAAAGATTTACTCGTTTGCTAGAGTGACCTTTAACTTCTGTATGATACATACGCACATACATTAGGGCTGAGCAACTAACATTATACATACCATGGTCATATAACTTACTGTCCAAACCCAAACACTTTTAACAGCGAAAGGAGACACTATTAATAATTAAACAGGTCAGTAGGCATAAAGCAGGACAGTCCTGGGCCATCTAAAATGTATGGTTATCCCATTTATACCTGGCTATTTCCTTTAAAAGCATTTAAGCGAGTCCAAATCACTTTATGTGATGGAGGTGGAACTGGACGACACCCACTTTCTGCAGGTGGCTGTAGCCATTGTACGACTCTTCTTAGCTACCCCCTCGGCGCAAACGTTGATGTCACTCAAGTGTACACAGATGCCAGATCTAAAAGGAAGGATACATTTTTGAAATTTAAAATGAATGGCAAGGTAATAATAGTAGCTGACAGTACTGATCGTGTATCTGCTTTATCACATTTATCCTTCAGCCACTCTATGAAGTGTGATACCCACTTTCATTATTGTTATAAGGATTAGTTTTGATTAATAATAATTTTATGATTCCCATTTTTGTATTCTTATAACAATTAACAAAAACTAAAAATTTAAGGACATCATATTCAAGAGCCTGTGCGTGCTCCTAACTACAACGCTATACTGCCTTCCTCTGGACAGACTTCATATCTCTGTGATTATCTTTTTAAAAACATAGTCAGATACATTCCTTTCTATGTAAAAAACAGCAGTAAAAAGACTCTCTCCGCCAGCTTGGCACTGCTAAGCCATGGCTCCATGCTTTGTTGCCAGTCCAGTAATTCTGAACGGGTTCACTGGTTCCCAGAAAGTGAGGTTGCCACAGAATGACTTCAACAATTCTGTTTTAATTTTCAAGTGCCTGGTGCTATTACTGGTCTAGTATTCTGATCACAGGATTTTAAACAGACACAATAATCAGCTCTTTCTACTCAGCCAGGTGGTTTTAGAATTAGTGAACCACAAACTCTTAAGGAAAATGCAGCCCTTCATAATTTTTTTCCTTTATGGATTCTGTGGCTCTTTAAAAAATAATGCTGTCATTAAAGGCATTCCAGGTTAAGCTTCTGTTATCTTCTACGTTGAGGAAAGAGAATGCACTGGTTTACACATCTGGAGTAGTTTGCATTGTGTGTTTTTGTGGGATCATGTGTTATAATTGTGTCCTGTGTGCCTGGTCCTCTGCTAGTTGCTTTATATTCCGTTGGTGGCATCTCACCATAACTCTGTGACTTAGCTCATTTATTATCTCCCTTTGACGTGGGATAAAAGAGAGACATGGAAAAAGTTTAAATACTTCACTCAAGGTGGTAACTGCCAGAAGTAGCAGAGTGGGGATTTGAACCCAGAGAATCTGACTCCATCGTCCTTGAACCTAACCACCACACTCCTTATGAAGACTGCTTACTTGAAAGTGTCTACTTTCAAAGGAAAAGCAGAAACAGTGAGAGCTGAGTGTCATGCTTGTCTGAATTTCCTGCTGGGCAATTTAGTCCTCTTATTTCATCTACCAAAGTGTGTGTATATTTCATTATGATGAGTAAAGGTACTTCAAAAGCCTTGGGTGACAGAACCAAGGTTTTTATGTTGCAGCATAGGTTTTTGTGGGTAGCATGTTACTGGGATCAACCTGTACAATAGACTCTTCAGGAAGACGTTAACAGAAAAGACTCTGCCAAACCCAGTGTCGGCCGATTAGTCATCTTGGCCCTGGGCACATTTTTAACTGAATAGGCCCAACAGCACAAAAGGTAGAACGCACTCGAGGGGACGTACAGGGAGGAAAAATGATGGGAGGCACTCGTGAGGATGTCACGCGAGTAGAAGCACTGAGTGTAATTACCGTCTGCACTGAAAATGTGGAAAGGTCCTTTCCAAACTTTGAAACAGCTTAACTTGCGGAGCTCTAGAGGGAGCTGATCTTTTTATGTACATATATATATATATATATCTTTTTTTAAAAGACATCTCAGACTTCAACTGTGCTATTAACCAGAGTGATGATTCATTCATGCTCATACAGTAGTAATGATCCTCCGATTTATAAATGTACAGTAGTGTCAGATCTTAATCTGAAGGAAACACGCGTTATTTGATTTTCTTTGAGACTGTTCTTTCCTGTACAAGTGATTAACATGCTGTAACCCTCATAGTACATATGTGTAACACATGTCAGAATTTAAAAAGAAAGTAATGGCTTTTGCTGATGCAAGACTTTAAGCTATTTCCCTCAAAAACATGTTTAAAATATATTAAGCATGCAAATATAAATATGGGCCTGAATGCGCATATATTCCTCCCTACCCCTAAGTCCACACTGGCTCTTTCAGGAGGTCCCCTTGGACTTTAAAATACAAGACATATTTATTCTGAGTGCCGTGGCTGCTGGGTCACACATACGGGAGAATAAAATTATCTATTTCACCTTTAGGTTAGGGTGAAGACAACCCAATTCAGAGTTCATTTCTTCTTCAGGTGGGGAGTATTGAATCTAGTACTGACTTGGGTTTATAACTTCCAAAATCCAAGACCCTGGAGGAGAGACATGAAACTGCTCCCACAAATTTCATGGCAGAGCATCCTTATAACGTCAACATTTCCCTGCCTTCTATCTTCTAAGCTAAGACAAGAAGAGCAACTTTTTCATTTAATTTAGGAGAAATTAAAGACTTTTTAAGTTTTCCTCTGCTAAAAGTAGTCCACGATGGAGTTCTGGAAGAAATGAAACCCACGGAAAAGTGAACAGTTTGTAGGTACAGAAAGGGAATTAAGGAACTTTCAGGGTGACATGAAGTATTTGGATTGGGCCAGGTACTTGTGGAGGTAGTAAGCAGGTACCTCACTGGATGGCCTTGGAGAAAGAATGGTGAGGGAAGTTAGATGGGCAGAAAAGGCCTACCTGATTCCTGGGGAGAGCTGGTAGCAGCCCTGTGAAAGGACCCTGTGCGCATGGTGGGGGCAAAGGTAGCTGCTGCTGACTCTGGCCCTCCCGTGCCCACTTCTGGTGCTCTGGTCTCTATCTAACCAAACACTCCTACACTCAGGAAGCTGTCTTGTCTTGTTACATTTACTTAATGTTTAAAATCTTACTCTTAATTCTGGAAGAAAAAAAAAATAATCGATATTTTTTGCTCTGAATTTCAAACACAAGGAAAATTTTAATAATAAGGTCAGTTCAGTTCAGTTCAGTTCAGTCACTCTGTCGTGTCTGACTCTTTGCGACCCCATGAATTGCAGCACGCCAGGCCTCCCTGTCCATCACCAACTCCCGGAGTTCACCCAGACTCACGTCCATCGAGTCAGTGATGCCATCCAGCCATCTCATCCTCTGTCGTCCCCTTCTCCTCCTGCCCCCAATCCCTCCCAGCCTCAGAGTCTTTTCAAATGAGTCAGTCTTCCCATCAGGTGGCCAAAGTATTGGAGTTTCAGCTTTAGCATCAGTCCTTCCAAAGAATACCCAGGACTGATCTCCTTTAGGATGGACTGGTTAGATCTCCTTGCAGTCCAAGGGACTCTTAAGAGTCTTCTCCAACACCACAGTTCAAAAGCATCAATTCTTCAGTGCTCAACTTTCTTTATAGTCCAACTCTCACATCCATACATGACTACTGGAAAAACCGTAGCGCTAACTTTATGGCTGCAATCAACATCTGCAGTGATTTTGCAGCCCAAAAAAATAAAGTCTCTCACTGTTTCCATTGTTTCTCCAACTATTTGCCATTAAGTGATGGGACTGGATGCCATGATCTTTGTTTTCTGAATGTTGAGCTTTAAGCCAACTTTTTCATTCTCTTTCACTTGCATCAGGAGGCTTTTTAGTTCCTCTTCACTTTCTCCCATGAGGGTGGTGTCATCTGCATATCTGAGGTTATTGATATTTCTCCCGGCAGTCTTGATTCCAGCATGTGCTTCATCCAGCCCAGCGTTTCTCATGATGTACTTTGCATATAAGTTAAATAAGTAGGGTGACAATATACAGCCTTGACGTACTCCTTTTCCTATTTGGAACCAATCTGTTGTTCCATGTCCAGTTCTAACTGTTGCTTCTTGACCTGCATACAGATTTTTCAGGAGGCAGGTCAGGTGGTCTGGTGTTCCCGTCTCTTAAAGAATTTTCCACAGTTTGTTGTGATCTACACAAAGGTTTTGGCATAGTCAATAAAATAGAAGTAGATGTTTTTCTGGAACTCTCTTGCTTTTTTGACTATCCAGTGGATGTTGGAAATTTGATCTCTGGTTCCTCTGCCTTTTCTAAGTCCAACTTGAACATCTGGAAGTTCACAGTTTACATACTGTTGAAGTACACTGCCATACTTAAGACATTATAACAACAACAAAAAAAATAATGGCATCTTTCTTCTTTGAAATATTGGTATTGGGCTCATGAGCTCTTACCATTTTTAGAAATTAAGATCCGTTTAAGCATCTAATGAAAGCTGAGCATCCTCTCCCAGAAAAATATTCATGTCACATACAGATAGAATTTTGCAGAGAATTTCAAACATGTCCTTATCCTTGGATCCTAATAAAAAGCACATCTCCGCCTTAAATTGACATACAGTAGGACTTTGGTCACTTGGCTTCTTTCCTTTCAGATTTCTGAGTTTTCCACATCATCACAGTCTTCTAGTATGGACTGTTAAGGAAGTTGTCTTCCTACCCGTCTATGCCTCCACCCTTTCCTTGCTTTAGCTATGTTGCTTCTAAGGTCTGTCTCTTACACAGTCTTGGTTGCTGTGTTCAGTCTCCCCCCAGCCAGCACTGCCATTCTCCAGCATTTTCCATCAGTGCTCATTCCCAGTGAGGGAGTGAACGGGGGCTAGACACCTCCCCAACAAATGCAAGACGCAGAGACCTTGGACGGAAAGGGCAGCTGCGAGTAGGTCAGCACTGCCCGTTGCAGCAGGGCCAGCACAGAGGAGAACCATCAGGAAAACTCACCTGCTAAGAGTTTCACCGATTTACAAATCTCCTAATCCTTTACAGTCAAATATTTGAAAACTTTTGTGACTGAGTTCCTTTGTAAACAGCTCTTGATTCAGAGCCTCTGGAATCAGACCATTCCCCTCCTCTAGTAATATAATATGAAAGTGCTTTTTAAACTGCAAAGAACTAAAACAGCGCAAAGGAGGATCATGCTGGATTATAATGTGATTTGATGAGATGTGAAGAAAAGTTATACATCATCACCTCCCTTTGTGTGAAATGTCAGCCAGATGAACAAACAGACTAAAGTCCCCCCACCACCGCCCCCGGTAGTTAATCTATCAACTGTATATTTTTCCAGGTTTGTAAAATTTTAATCCCCAGATCTTCTACTTTTGCACTAAATCCTCAGCCTTTTCAACTCTTAACTGTATATCATTTCACAAATGGCCCTCAATATCTAGTGTCTTCAGTCACTACCACCTTTAAGTCAGCATGTGTTAACAACAACCAAAAGAAAATTGAGCACAAATATTTTTGAATGCAGACATATTCTTAGAGTACCAGGAGACCGCAGTGTTCTTATTTGGTAACTTCAGCAACAGTCGTTCTTCGTGTCTAAAAATGTTCCTGTTTAGAAAATGAGCAGAAGGACATATAAGTTCTTCACGAGCCAGGTGGATTCACTGTTGTGGAACTGGGGGTTTTATTAGCTGATGTTGGTTTAAATTTCTGTATTCTAGTGCCATTCTGAGAATCTTATTTTTAAAATAAAATCTAGAGGCAGGTAGCACACTATTTAATAATGAATATGAAGTCCTGAATTGGAGTATTATTTTATGCTTTTTAAAATATTATCGGTATTGCCTGGTGAATGTTGCAGTAATATTATCATGTTGATAACCAGCATTGATTTTAAGATTTGCACATTACATAAGCAGAAACCACAAGACACAAAGATTTAAGGTGCAGAAGTGCTGCTGAGGCAGCATTAACAGTGAATTAGATTCCCATTAGGTCCTGTTCAGTGAAAGGGGATCTGCATATGTAGAGTTTAAAGGAACTTAAGAGAGAGAGAGAGATTTTTAATTCAAAACGCCAACAGGCATCATTTGGTATTAGAAGCATGGCTTGCACTGTTTTCTGTGTGAGCTTTCATCATTGTTCAGAATTCTTCCTTTTTTAATGCAGTAATTTATTTTTTAGACAATAAATTAATAGCACATGATAGAGACATTGCTCTCTTTAGAGGGAGAAAAGACATTTGATGCAAAGAAAGAGTGAGAGCATGGCTATGAAATTTGAGGCTATTAGATACTGTATTTTAACTAATTTTTTATTAAGCTTTCTTATGTTTGTTATGTCAAATTAGAGTTACTAGTGTTAGCTGAGTTAGAATGTTTTTGATTCTTTTAATCTAGAACTATTATTAAATATTTCTCAGGCTTCTTTATTTTGCAGACCTCTGATAAATTCTTCCATTTCTTCAAACCAAGTAGCTCTTTTTAAAGCTTTAGAACCATTTAATTTTATAGAAACAACATTCTATAAAAAGAATTTAAAGTATAATCATTTTTCTGCATAAAGAAACACATTAGAAAACAAAATGACATTGATAATACGAAGAGAAAGATCTTTGTGGGCATTTAAAACACCAAGGAATTATGAGGCCATGGTGAAGAGCTGGCTAGTTAAAATGGAGAAATCAAAGCAAGATATCTTTCTTTCCTAATGTACCATGTACTGAAAATTAGCAGAAGTTAGTCCTGAGTTGCTAAGAGTGAACCCCTGGTACTGACTTCCCTGAAGCACTGAAATAGGAAATGGTGGAAGAAACTTGTAATAGAAGCCCTCAGGGATTCCTCCTCGTTTCCCCTGTGATCCCTTTAATCCTTGAATTGTCAAACCACATGGAAAATGATAGAGCTGCGTAGCTCTAAGTCTTAAGTGGTATTATCTTTAAAAAAATATATGTTACATCTTTTCACATCTCTGAACAAGAATAAGGCTTTTCAGCGTAGAAAAGAGTATAGCTTTGAGCAAGAAATGCATATTGCTTTTTCATTTTTAATATTATTATTACCTATGACTAAGTTTGTACCCAGTAGGGAAAACAATTATGGCCAATATTTTATTTTCCTTTTTAAAAACAGATGATTCAACGAGAAGCAGATGTGAAAAGCAAGGTGACTGCTGTGGCGTTGACAGACTCTGTTCACAATGTGTGGCATCAAGAAGCTGGCAAAACGATTCGAGAATGGATGAGAGAGGTGAGATGATTTTTTTTTTTCAATGCTGAGATGAATGAGTCTGAGCCTTTTATATCTGGAGCCCCCACCAACTTATATCACCTCCCACCCCCAAGCTCCCTTTCTGGAGGCAGAAAATTTAGAGGGAATAGAGAAAACCAGACATGGTTGAAATAATAATAGAAAACCCTTTGGAAAAACGATTACTTTTTTGGAAGCCCTCCCCCCCGCCTTTTTTTTTTTTTTTTTTGGCTTTCTATGGAATATATGTATGCATATAACCGATAGTAGGAACTTTGACTGAATAAGGTCATGATCTGTTAGGTTATTATTCCCCAGTATTTACTTTGCCAATCAGCTATGTATCATTGATACTGTTTAATTATAAGAAAGAAGGTCAGTGTATGCCTCTCTTAAATGGATGGCTCACTGCTGCCAGTAGGGGGAGAAGAAGTAAAAAGCTGAAACAGTGCTTGGCGGACCCTTGAGCTAGGAGAAACCCAGGGGCTAGTCATGGTCCACCTTAGGCTAAGAAAGCTTTTCATACTTCCAAAGGGCTTGTGAATCTGAGAGTGTACAAGGACTCCTTCTGGGTGGTTCAGACAGTAAAGAATCTGCCTGCAATACAGGAGACCTGGGTTTGATCCCTGGGTCGGGAAGATCTCCTAGAGAAGGAAATGGTTACCCACTCCAGTATTCTGGCCTGGAGAATTCCATGGGCAGCCCATGGGGTCACAAAGAGTCAGACATGGCTGAGCGACTAACACTTTCACACTTTCATTGAACATGCTCCCAGGTTTCAAACACCTTTCATCTCACCATTTCCTTGATTCCTATTGCAGATATATAGCTGAAACTTCTTTTTTATTTATATTTACCTTCCTGATATTATAAGAAATTAACATTAGCCATACCATGCTTTAGCAATTATTTAATCAAATCAATACATATATTTATATGAATGAGCTGGTTGACCTTCCTGATTTTCTTCCAGTTTTTTTTTTAAAGAGAATACCCAGGTATTTATTCAGCTGACCTCTCACCATAGGGACAGTGAATAACTTATACCAGTTCTCATGGTATACTGTAAGGATCAGAAAGATAATGTTTAAAAAGAGTTTTGAACAAACAGAAGGTCTAAGGTATGTAATTGCTTAGTAGTGTTGCCGTATCACCAGTCTCTTTTCACTGTCATTATTCTCCATTATAAAAAAGTGCTTTCATCATGCGAAAGCCCAAAATACTTTTACTCCAGCTCTCACAATAAACATATAAAAGTGGGATTTTTTTCATCTCTTCTAAACCCAGGTGTTTTCTGACCACATTGCTTATTGCATTTCCTCCTTTCACAGTTTAGCTACATCCTTTATTGTCATTTCCAAGGACCTAAATTCTCTTAAGAGAAATTTTGTATGTTTTATGACAATTACTTTTTACCCATCCAAATGTATATATAACCAGCTCCTAGTATTATATAACTAGTAAAGTTTATAAATGATCTCTTGGTACCTTTTTCCCACACACATAACCAATATAGAATTTAGTACTTACCCCAAACTAGAAACATCCCTGTTTATCATTTTTTAAATTGTGAGGTCTTCATATTCCGGGTGAGACATATAAAAAGAATTTATCTAGATTTTTTTTTTTAAGTATTTCTAACTAAGACTGGATTAGGCATCCCCTTCAAAAGTCAGAATATATTGATCTGTGTGTTTTTTTCATCCGACTGAAATAGGCAGTAGCTGAATTCATCTTAATTTAGTCAAAGAAGAGATAGAAAGTAAGCAAAGGGACGTCTTACCTTGGGCTCCAGGCTGTAAGGCTGAGTGAGCAAAGGTGAGCCCACTTAGCATAAGGAGGACATTATGCTAAGTGAAACAAGCTAGACACAGAAGGGAAAGCACTACGTGGTCTCACTTACACGTGGAATCTAACAGAGTCGAATGCAGAAGCAGAGAACCGGATCGTGGTTCCTAATGTCAGGAAGGTGGGGGACACAGGAGATGTTGGTCAAGGATTGCAGGGGTATAGAATGCACAAGTCTAGAGACCTAATGTACAGCATTTTGAATACTGGGAATTTGCTAAAAGGATAGATTTCAGGTTCTCTCACCACACACACTGAAAAATGCTAGCTGTGTAAATGAGAACATGTTAATTGGCTTGATTACAGTTATCATTTCACTGTGTATATGTATATTAAATCATCATGTTGTACAACTTAAATATATAGTTTTTATTAAAAAAAAAAAAAAGGCTGAGGGGTTGAACGTTATTTCCTGACATATCCCTGGTCTCTGAAAGTCTGCTGCCAAGCGAGATGTTTGGTTCTATGTAGTAATCATGAGCCCTCACCCATCACCATTCAGTTATGAGCATCTGTCCTGGAAATACAACCTGGTGAATAATAGTACTTATCCGAGGACACAACACCTTCCATATTAAAGAGCAACCTATAGACGTTGATGATATTACAACTCATAACAACGAGTAAAAATCTACACTCAACCAGGGCAACAAGCATCTCCAAATACTTCCAAATATCTTGCACAGGAGTACCTACTACCTGCTTCTCTCTTTAAATTTCATACATTAAGGTATAACCTTTTTATAAAAATTTTTAATTCACTTCATATCTACACTGAAATATTGTCAGCCTTGATTTAAATGTCAATGTCACTCAGCCTTGTGACCTACAGGCACTTCTAAGTTTATATTAATAACCCCAAAATTTTGGATTTCACAAAGACAGTATACAGCCACAAAAAACTGTAAAGTCATAATTTCACAGTAAAAGACTTTTAAATGGAAAATACTTAACTTGAAGACATCACTGTATTGCCTCTTTTTTCTCTTTATCCCTCAGACCCAGAGAAACTGTAGTTACAGGATCCATCTCAGTCTGCTGGCTCTGGCCAGAGGCTTCTTTCTCTCTGCTTGTTGGTTGGAATGGGGCCGGGCTGCATCTGAGGCTTAAGCATGGCTCTGTTGGTACCTCTAGTCCAGCATGTCTTGTCCACTCAGGACAACTGAGAATACGATCGCTGGGGTCTGGGAATGCTTCCAGCATGATTTGAGTTTAGCAGGGCTTTCCTGATGGGCTACTTCTAATCATCATCCAAGACACTTCGCTAGTGTTCATCTCAGCTGAAGAACTGGGATAGGGTTCAAATGGAGCATTGAGACGTGGCGTAGGATAAGCACTAGGAAAACAGTGAAAAGAGATTTGGTTTCTGAACTATAGAAACACGTCTCAGAATAGAGAATTACATTTGATAAGATGGAATTTCAGATAGACTGAGTTCATATGTCATGGCTGTATGTCTTTCCCATGTTTCCTTCCCTTCATACACTTCCGAGTTTGTTTACATTATTTTATTTCATTATACTCTGTCATATGGCAAACGTATTTCTAGCTGGCTTTGTCCTTTTCTCTATATGCTTTTCCCAGTGGTGTAAAAACTAAAAACGTCACAGAAACATGAACACATCATGCGTGTACGTCAACTTACGGTATCAAACCTTTACAATCCTGTACCAGTACTTTGTCATTGCAGAGAACTTTGGACATATTTACTTTAACTATAGAGTGTTTGTTTTCTATCCTGATTTTATGAGAAATCAAAACCTAAAGATTTGCCTAGATAAAAACTGAAATTTCAGAATCATAAAATGGTAACCTGTATTTTCGGAGAAGGCAATGGCACCCCACTCCAGCCCTCTTGCCTGGACAATCCCATGGACGGAGGAGCCTGGTGGGCTGCAGTCCATGGGGTTGCTAGGAGTCGGACACAACTGAGAAACTTCACTTTCACTTTTCGCTTTCATGCATTGGAGAAGGAAATGGCAACCCTCTCCAGTGTTCTTGCCTGGAGAATCCCAGGGACGGGGGAGCCGGGTGGGCTGCCGTCAATGGGGTCACACAGAGTCGGACACGACTGAAGCAACTTAGCAGCAGCAACCTGTATTTTGCTTTAAATATTTTGAGTTTAAAGGTGACCTGGCACATATTAATCAAATTAACAAAGAACAAATATTAAAAGCAGCAAGGGAAAAACAACAAATAACACACAAGGGAATTCCCATAAGGATAACAGCTGATCTTTCAAGAGAAACTCTTCAAGCCAGGAGGGAATGGCAAGACATACTTAAAATGATGAAAGAAAATAACCTACAGCCCAGATTATTGTACCCAGCAAGGATCTCATTCAAATATGAAGGAGAAATCAAAAGCTTTTCAGACAAGCAAAAGCTGAGAGAATTCTGCACCACCAAACCAGCTCTCCAACAAATACTAAAGGATATTCTCTAGACAGGAAACACAAAAACGGTGTATAAGTTTGAACCCAAAACAATAAAGTAAATGGCAACGGGATCATACTTATCAGTAATTACCTTAAACGTAAATGGGTTGAATGCCCCAACCAAAAGACAAAAACTGGCTGAATGGATACAAAAACAAGACCCCTACATTTGTTGTCTACAGGAGACCCACTTCAAAACAGGGGACACATACAGACTGAAAGTGAAGGGCTGGAAAAAGATTTTCCATGCAAATAGGGACCAAAAGAAAGCAGGAGTAGCAATACTCGTATCAGATAAAATAGACTTTAAAACAAAGGCTGTGAAAAGAGACAAAGATGGTCACTACATAATGATCAAAGGATCAATCCAAGAAGAAGATATAACAATTATAAATATATATGCACCCAACATGGGAGCACCGCAGTATGTAAGACAAATGCTAACAAGTATGAAAGGAGAAATTAACAATAACACAATAATAGTGGGAGACTTTAATACCCCACTCACACCTATGGATAGATCAACTAAACAGAAAATTAACAAGGAAATGCAAACTTTAAACGATACAATAGACCAGTTAGACCTAATTGATATCTATAGGACATTTCATCCCAAAACAATGAATTTCACCTTTTTCTCAAGCGCACATGGAACCTTCTCCAGGATAGATCACATCCTGGGCCATAAAGCTAGCCTTGGTAAATTCAAAAAAATAGAAATCATTCCAAGCATCTTTTCTGACCACAATGCAGTAAGATTAGATCTCAATTACAGGAGAAAAACGATTAAAAATTCCAACATATGGAGGCTGAACAACACGCTGCTGAATAACCAACAAATCACGGAAGAAATCAAAATTTGCATAGAAACGAATGAAAATGAAAACACAACAACCCAAAACCTGTGGGACACGGTAAAAGCAGTCCTAAGGGGAAAGTTCATAGCAATACAGGCACACCTCAAGAAACAAGAAAAAAGTCAAATAACCTAACTCTACACCTAAAGCAACTAGGAAAGGAAGAAATGAAGAACCCCAGGGTTAGTAGAAGGAAAGAAACATTTTGTGGATTTTAAAGTGAATGATAGCAAGTTAGAAAATGATTAATCAACTGTATACTATAATGTACCATTAATATTATTAGTACTGAAAATATCCTATAATACTTACATACATGAAGTGTAAGTGAACAGTATTAAGACTGACATATCACCTGGGGTATAGCTGACTTTCATCAGATTTGGAGGTACCTCTAGGATGAAAAATAATTAAAATATATACCTAATCGCTGCCTGTCGGTAGAGCTAATTGCTGTCATTGAAAAGACTAAATTGTTTAAGAATTAAGAAAAAGAGAGGAAAGAGAAAGTCATTCTTCAATGAAGCTATCTCCCAGTATCACTTCAAGCCTATTTTTAGTACCTATAGAAGTCATGATTTTTGAATTTATTAGGGGTTGTGATGAATGATAAAACAAATCATCCATTTACATATCTTGACACTGCTTTGGAGAATACTTATTTCTTACAAGCAAGTGTCACATTGTATATAAAAGCTGGCTAATTGTGTGCTAATCTTCTGCATTATCTAGAACTCTCTGATGTGGTATTCTATCAATAGTAATATTAATTTTACTTATTTCAAATGTATGAAATATCTTCTAAGACCCTATTTCTTTTATAATTTCTTATCCCTTACATTGAATAATTTTGCATTCAGCTGCTAATTAAGATTAGGAGTGCAAATTATAGAATACATATCCACTTTAAACCATCAAGCTTTTGTAATACATGCAAATAGTAATATTTTATCCATTTTAAGTATAAAAAGAAAGAAAACATTTAAGAACATTACTAGATGTTGTGTTTGTTTTCATGTGTTTTTTTCTTCCACACAGTTCAGTAGTTTCATTGATCTACTGTTTCTTACAAAAATCTGCCATGCTTTGTGAACTTCACTTTCTAATCTCATACAGCAACCCTTCCTTTATGTTATTCCTGCTCTCCCTGGTCCCAGAACAGTAGGGTTGCCTTGACAAATCTATTCAAAAGCTATTCCTCGGCCTTTATTGGTGGGGACTGGGGCCTTTGAAATTCTCTCCTCACTGCAACACAGCTGACATCTTCTTCCAGACAGAATGAATTAAGGAAATACAATAAGACACTTGATCTACCAGTCAAGGGTCTTTCCACAGTGAGGACGGATTCCACGGTGCACAACCAGGACAGCAAGCGCCTAAATATACACAATACGTGCTTGTTTACGAGAATAGCAATCAGCGAGTTTTCTGACATGATTGATAGGATGATTTCTTTTAAAATAAAATCTGCCTGGAAATTCACTGTGTGTGTGTGTGTGTGTGTGTGTGTGTGTGTGTGTGTTGGAAATGTTTTTAAAGCCATATAAGGTTAATCACATTTTTTAAGCCCTACTTCAAATGTTGTTGTGTGTTTGTGTGCTTAGTCATATCCGACTCTTTGCAACCCAGTGGATTATAAACCGCCAGGCTCCTCTTTTCGTGGAAGTTTCCAGGCAAAGATACTGGAGTGGATTGCCATTTCGTTCTCCAGGAATCTTCCCAACCCAGGGATTGAACCCATGTCTCCTGCACTGGCAGGCGGAATCTTTACCACTGTACGGCCTGGGAAGCCCCCAGACTTCAAATATACACTTAAAATGTATAGAAGGAATATAGATTATTTCTATATCATTTAAGTTGTAAATCATCATCTTAGAGGCTTGTCTTTAATAGTGAAACTTTTGTGTCCTCAGACAGAGAGCTACAGTTCACCAGATTGTGTTTCTTTTGATCTGTTTGATACAGCCTTCACTGAACCAAGTTGCAGTAAAAATTAAAAGATTTTACATTTATATGGGCCATTTTGAGGATTAGTTGCAAAATTTATTTCCTCTAGTATTACAGAGACAAAGAATATAGTTTTAAAATAATGCTGTTTTTTACATGTTCAAATTAATGTTTATTTTCATATAAAAACTAAAACTAGGCACCCTTTTCAATTTCCTTTAATTAAAATACTAGACTTCTTTTATAAGTATATTGCATTATGGTTCACAGAAGGTTACATGTCTTCTTAATATCAGGACAGGTAATTTGCTAAACTGTAGAAGATAAACTTTTTTCCACAGTCATCTTACTCATGAATAATTACTGACTGTTTATATAAGAGGATTTCTAATAGTATATAGAGGTAGAGTATAATTATAATGGCTGATTGTATTGGATAGATTAATCTCTACAGCCTAACAAGTTGGTCTTGCCTTAAATTGTGTTTCAACAGAACATTGTCTCTATTTCATTGCAGAACTGTTGTAATTGGGTCTCTAGCTCAGAACCATTAGACACATCAGTGGAGTCCATGCTGCCTGACTGTCCCCGAGTCTCAGCAGGTATGTCTTTGATGAGAGAGTATAGAATGCTTTTAAGGTGAAAAAATATACTAATGAAATGTGGTATTCTATTTTGTGAATTAAGCATGTTGTTTTGCCTTGAATCTGAATGAATTAGTGGTAACATATGGCATGGGGTGGACCCACTACCAAAAATGCATTAAGTGGTTGAAGATGCTTACCAACAAACTCAGTGAAGAAGAATAGATGCAAACAACTCGAGAGTAATATAGACAGTTTCGTTGAAGCTTAGGGAGACAGGTTGTATAATTAAAATAAGGACTTGATAGCCATACAGGATCTCAAGAGTATTTGTCTCTGATTAATTACCAACTCAGTGATCCAGTAGGAAGCCAAGACCGTGAGTTCAGGGAAGAGAGATTGCTATGGCCTAGAGTGTACAGACATTTTTCATGTAAAAGCTTTTGGTTGGACCTGTTGTATTAGATGGGACTTGGATTATAGGAAGACGTGCAGGCTGATACTCTGGACAAAAGAAAACACCAATGAAGGAGGAAGGGCTGGATGAATCAGAAGATGGCCATTTCATGGGGAACTATGAACAGGCAAGACCAGCCTGTCCACTGAAAGAACAGACGTGGTAGGCTGAGCACCTGAGGAAGCAAGTGGGCTCCAGACAGTTTAATGTTGGTGTTGACTTCCAGCCTGAAAGATCTGTACTTTAGTCCCTCATCTCTAGGTCAGAAGAAAGAGTGACATTTTTCCTGGTTTGGGCTTTCACAGTTTTCATGATAAACACAAAGTGAGTAGTAGTGTCTGATTATGATACAGAACAGAAATGGGTTTCCTGGTCATAGGTGCCAGAGAATGAGCAGAAGTTTTGAACGTGTTGTTGTTCAGTTGCTAAGTCATGTCCGACTCTTTGCAACCCCATGAACTGCAGCAAACCAGGCTTTCCCGTCCTTCACTGTCTCCCAAGTTAGCTCCAAATGATGTCCATTGAGTCAGTGATGCTGTCTAACCATCCAATCCTCTGCCACCCTCTTCTCCTCTTGCACATGAACCGTTCCATTTAACAACCATAGGAGATAGCTAATCGCAAAGTACTTAAATTTGCATACATGTTTATGTATTTGAAGGAAATAATTTGGAGAACAGTTCAGCTACTAGGTAAAGAACTCTTACGATAACTAAATTTTACCATCATTAATACCTAAGCTTGAACTGAGTTTCACTGTTATTGTAACTAAACTTTCCAGGTCTATCATTCAGGGTTCAGTCAGAGAAACAGACTAGTAGGAGATATATATGCTACAGGGTGTGTGTGTGTGTGTGTGTGTGTGTGTGCACGTGTGCGTTAATTACAATATATTCTCTTTATTATCAGTGGTTATGTTTTGTGAAGTCTCAGAGAACACTGAATCAGTGAATACTGAATCATTACTCCTAAAGAAAATGCACGATTAGGTTTGGAAGCTTCCAGTCACATTTTCATCAACCGGTCAATGTATATAACTTTGTTTTATGAGTGTTTCTGTTTGAAGATGCCTTGTTTAATATATAGTTGACTCACTAACATTGAACTCACAGTCCACAGCACTAACTCATGCCCGAATAGGACTTACTTTCTCCATAAGATACATCACTGTCTTAACACTTCAGCATGATACTTGGGCACCATTTCAGAGAACAGAATCATCAACAAAAACACAGCAATGTGAAAAACAGGGCACTAAATAGTCTGCAAAAAGGATAATCGTTTACAGTACAAAACTGGATCAAGAATTCAAAGCATGACCTTGCTGGACCTTAGTTAGGGATAAGCCTGTTGAGCAGCTCAAATTTTTTTTTTTTTAACCACGTTCCACATGTGCACATCCACAAATAACAAAACACCATGAGGATTGATTACAAATAAATTTTAATAAGTAGGTGAATTCAGAAATAGGGAATCCACAAATAATGAGGATAGACTGTAGACAGTAAGGGATTTGTTACAGAGGTTTGACCTAGGACTGGATCAGATCTGATTGAGCAGTATCTAGAAGAATGTCAACTTCAATTGTGATGCTAGAGCTGAGTCTACAGAGCAGACAGTTGTTAAGGGAAGATGTTATATAAAGGGGTGACGAGCAAGAATGAGCTGGAACCCATAACCATGAGCTGGAGCCCACTAGGATGGACTTCAGTCTGTGCCAGTTCCTGTGGCTTCTGTCCATGGTGGTGTGGGTTCCTGAAGAAGCCAGTGCCCTTTGTCATGACGCTAACCACTGCCTTGTACCACCAAGTAAACCGGCAAATAAACTGTGTGTGAGCTTGAAATGGCTGCTGCTTCACTTTAACCCCCCAAATTTCTGACAGAAGTCTCCCTTTTGTACCAGCCTAAACAGAGACTGAACTGAAACAGAGACGTACAGTTTGAAAAGGAATTCTGGGAATCGTAGTTCAACCAAGCCAGAGTGCCTCACTGCAGAACCTCCACAGCTCACCCCTTGTCTGCTTGGCGCTCACATACATCTCCTGAAACCAGACACTCTCCAAACGAAGACGTTAAAGTAGTCTTGCTTCCACTTAACATGATATAACTGTCCTATGTACAACTGAATACACACTAAAAGAGGATGCAATGCCCTTTTTTTTGTCCTTGAATGATGTTCATTCTTCTCATCTTTGATATCCTGTAATTTAATACTGAGAGATAAAGCTAATTACTATTGACACACCTTACATGAGATGATAAGGAATCAGTTCAGTTCAGTCACTCTGTCATATCGGACTCTTTGCAACCCCATGAATTGCAGCACGCCAGCCTCCCTGTCCATCACCAACTCCCAGAATTCACTCAAACTCATGTCCATCGAGTCGGTGATGCCATCCAGCCATCTCATCCTCTGTCGTCCCCTTCTCCTCCTGCCCCCAATCCCTCCCAGCATCAGAGTCTTTTCCAATGAGTCAGCTCTTTGCATGAGGTGGCCAAAGTACTGGAGCTTCAGCTTTAGCATCATTCCTTCCAAAGAACACCCAGGGTTGATCGCCTTTAGAATGGACTAGTTGGATTTCCTTGCAGTCCAAGGGACTCTCAAGAGTCTTCTCCAACACCACAGTTCAAAAGCATCAATTCTTCGGTCCTCAGCTTTCTTCACAGTCCCAACTCTCACATCCATACATGACCACAGGAAAAACCATAGCCTTGACTAGACAGACCTTTGTTGGCAAAGTAATGTCTCTGCTTTTCAATATGCTGTCTAGGTTGGTCATAACTTTCCTTCCAAGGAGTAAGCATCTTTTAATTTCATGGCTGCAGTCACCATCTGCAGTGATCTTGGAGCCCAAAAAAATAAAGTCTGACACTGTTTCCACTGTTTCCCCATCTATTTCCCATGAAGTGATGGGGCCAGATGCCATGATCTTCGTTTTCTGAATGTTGAGCTTTAAGCCAACTTTTTCACTCTCTACTTTCACTTTCATCAAGAGGCGTTTTAGTTCCTCTTCACTTTCTGCCATAAGGGTGGTGTCATCTGCATATCTAAGGTTATTGATATTTCTCCTGGCAATCTTGATTCCAGCTTGTGTTTCTTCCAGCCTAGCATTTCTCATGATGTACTCTGCATAGAAGTTAAATAAACAGGGTGACAATATACAGCCTTGACGAACTCCTTTTCCTATTTGGAACCAGTCTGTTGTTCCATGTCCAGTTCTAACTGTTGCTTCCTGACCTGCATATAGGTTTCTCAAGAGGCAGGTCAGGTGGTCTGGTATTCCCATCTCTTAAAGAATTTTCCACAGTTTATTGTGATGCACACAGTCAAAGGCTTTGGCATAGTCAATAAAGCAGAAATAGATGTTTTTCTGGAACTCTCTTGCTTTTTCCATGATCCAGCAGATGTTGGCAATTTGATTGGTTCCTCTGCCTTTTCTAATACCAGCTTGAACATCTGGAAGTTCACGGTTCACATATTGCTGAAGCCTGGCTTGGAGAATTTTGAGCATTACTTTACTAGCGTGTGAGATGAGTGCAATTGTGTGGTAGTTTGAGCATTCTTTGGCATTGCCTTTCTTGGGGATTGGAATGAAAACTGACCTTTTCCAGTCCTGTGGCCACTGCTGAGTTTTCCAAATTTGCTGGCATATTGAGTGCCGCACTTTCACAGCATCATCTTTCAGGATTTGGAATAGCTCAACTGGAATTCCATCCCCTCCACTAGCTTTGTTCATAGTGATGCTTTCTAAGGCCCACTTGACTTCACATTCCAGGTTGTCTGGCTCTAGGTGAGTGACCATACCATAGTGATTATCTTGGTCGTGAAGATCTTTTTTGTACAGTTCTCTGTATTCTTGCCACCTCTTCTTAATATCTTCTGCTTCTGTTTAGGTCTATACTATTTCTATTTCTGTCCTTTATCGAGCCCATCTTTGCATGAAATGTTCCCTTGGTATCTCTAATTTTCTTGAAGAGATCTCTAGTCTTTCCCATTCTGTTGTTTTCCTCTATTTTTTTGCATTGATGGCTGAGGAAGGCTTTCTTATCTCTTCTTAATAAGGAATAAGAGAGAAGAAAACAAAAAATATTTCCTGTATATATTCATATCAAAATAGGGAGGAAATGCTTATAACCATTACATTCTTCATTTTTTGCAACTGGTCGTATAGCAGGTATGTATAACTGCTTCATTCCATATTCTTTTTGCTTTCAGCAAGCACCTCAACTGGTCATGATTCCTTGCCTGATGGGATGCCGTGTAGCTTCATTCCTGAAGGGTGTGAGCCATTAGCAGTTCTGCAGGAATTACATTACTGTATTTTTCTGTTGACATGAATCACAGTATTCAATAATAACAAGTGTCCTAGAGGATTCCCTTCATCACAGACATACTCATATTTACTGCTACTGTGTAGCAGCAACTCAGTTTTTCCTTAGTAATCAGGATTAGTCACCCTACCCACTATAGTAACACTCTCCATTGCTTGTTCATCCAGTGGTATAAGATGGCAGTTTCACTTGCAGTTCAGTGGAGTCCTTGTTGTGATACCTTATGGAAGCATTCCTCCGGTGCAACCTTTAGACCAACAGAGCCTACAGTCGTGGGAATGGGAAGCAATAGCTTTGCTAGTAGACACCAAGGGTAATGAGGAGAGAAGAGAAGCCAGCCCCAGTTCTACTCCTCCTTCCTAGATACAATATCAGAAACAGGACAGGGCCTGTAACTGAGTTGACTGTTCAGAATGTCATCCCACCATTCTCTGCAGCCCGCTGCTTATGGATAATGGGGAACGTGGTAAGACCCATGACTGTTGGCAAACCTCAGGCCCTTTCTCATCCTCTTGCCTGCTCCCCCTGATGGAAGCCAGCTGCCACGTTGTGAGCACTCATGCAGAGGCCCACATGGCATGGAATCCGTGTCTCTGGCCAACAGCCAGCATGGATCTAAAGTCTGCCAACAGCCACGTGAGTAACCCTGGAAGAGGATCCGAGCCTTGAGATGACACCAGCCTCAGCCAGCACTCTCACTGTGGCCTTGTGAGAAACCCAGAGCCAGTCGTCCACCTAAGGCACCCTCAGATCCAGGCCCAGCACACGCTGAGACTGATAAATGTGTTATCATCATAAGCTGTGAATTTGGGGGGTGCTTTGTTCCACAGAAGTAGGTAGCACAACAGGCTTAACTTAAACTCTGCTGGTCGTTCAAGCCTAAGTGAAAAGAAAACCCAACTTTTTTTGAGCCTCAAGCTTTGCTTCTCTGATACATTAGGGTTTAAGAGTAACTCTTTCAAAAAAGGCACTCTAAAGCTCTGTGAAGACAATTCATTCCAACCCCTGCTCCTCCACTACCTCATTAGACTTTGCTGTACAATTTACCAGAGATAGATTTCCTCTTTATCACGCTCATTGGATCTTATACTAAGTCGTCAGCTCTTGTCTGAGCTTATACTTAAGCTTATACTATTCAGCTCTTCTCTGATCAAATTTTTCTTAGAACAGAGCTTGCTGCTTTCCGTAACCTTCTATTTCTTGTGGTTTTTATTCCAACAAATGTGACTTAAATCAGAAGGCGATTTCACATGCACTCCGCATTTACAGTTATTGCCCACTTTTTGAAAGCTTCCTTTATGCCTCTTCACTTTTACAAAAGACCTGTGTTAGTACCTGTTTTCAATAACACAAAGAAACCTAAAGAGGATTTTTGCTTTCGGGAAGAAAGGCGAAAGCAAAAAATAGCATACAGCATTTGTTTTCAGGGAGCCATCATAGAGGCAGCAAGTCCTGAGCTTCAAGAGTGGGACCACCGAGGTCCTTCCCTGGGAACTACACTCCAAACCCCAGCATCACGTTGCCATAGCTGTGAACTGTGCCTGTGAGCATCTGTGCCTTATCTTGAATTATTTTGGGGCACCCATTAGCAAAATGTGTCCTAAGGTAGTTGCTTCTTCACTTTACAACATTTGGACTTATGAAAGATTTCACGGGAGTTACCCTACTCTCAGATAGTTGGAAGCACCTGTATCCATTTATTACTCAGATTCATTGAGCACTTATGTTCCAGGTACTGCTCTGGAAGCTGGGGACATAGCACTGTCTCCAGCTATGCAGATAGTATAATATCCTGCTATTGTCCCCAGGACATAGCAGATAGTATGGTGACTATCTTTCGCCCCCACCCCAAAAAGGGTTTTTTAAAAAAACTATTTCCAGGCCCTCTGCTGCTTTTGAACCTGGCATCAACACTGTATGTGTGTTCAGATGTGTCTGACACTTTGTGACCTCACGGACTGCAGTCCACCAGGCTCCTCTGTCCATGGGATTCTCCAGACAAGTATACTGGAGGGGTTGCCATTTCTTCCTCCAGGGATCTTCCCTACCCAGGAACTGAACTCACATCTCCTGCATTGGCAGGCGGATTCCTTACCACTGAGCCATCTGGGAAGTTCAGTTCAGTTCAGTCGCTCAGTCATGTCCAACTCTTAGCAACCCCATGGACCGCACACCAGGCCTCCCTGTCCATCACCAACTCCCAGAGTTTACCCGAACTCATGTCCATTGAGTTGGTGATGCCATCCAACCATCTCATCCTCTGTCGTCCCCTTCTCCTCCTGCCCTCAATCTTTCCTAGCATCAGGGTCTTTTCAAATGAGTCAGTTCTTCACATAAGGTGGCCAAAGTATTGGAGTTTCAGCTTCAACATCAGTGCTTCCAATGAACACTCAGGACTGATCTCCCTTAGGATGAACTGGTTGTATCTCCTTGCAGTCCAAGGGACTCTCAAGAGTCTTCTCCAACACCACAGTTCAAAAGCATCAATTTTTCGGCGCTCAGCTTTCTTTGTAGTCCAACTCTCACATCCATACGTGACTACTGAAAAAACCATAGCCTTGACTAGATGGACCTTTCTTGGCAAAGTAATGTCTTTGCTTTTTAATATTCTGTCTAGGTTGGTCATAACTTTCCTTCCAAGGAGTAAGCATCTTTTAATTTCATGGCAGCAGTCACCATCTGCAGTGATTTTGGAGCCCAAAAAAATAGTCAGCCACTGTTTCCACTGTTTCCCCATCTGGGAAGACCAGGCATCAACATTAGGTTGCATCAAATGAGAGAAGAATTAGGGCCAATAGACCCAGCATTTTCAGTACCTGCTTAGAAAAATTGAACGGATTTTCTGTCAAGATCATCAGTTTTACTCAAAGAATCCTTAAAACATGTTGAACATTTTTATGACATGATCAACATTATTATGACATGATAAAAGTGGAATTTTAAAGAAGATTAATTTAGTAAGTGAATAAAAGATAGGCGCAAGAAGCCAGCAGCAATAGACTCGGCAGGATGTGACAGTAAAGCCAGTGTACGTGGCTGATGGTGTGACCTGAAGTAGTGGCAGTGGGAACAGAGGGGATAAGAGAGCAGTGCCTCAGGAAGAATCTGCACTCCTTGATGATAAACAGGTCGGACATGGAAGCTGTGGGGAGGGGGAAGACAATGATAAACTCCAATGAAAAGTAACTTGAACAATGAAAATGTCATTACCAGAAGTATCAGGGAGCTTGAGGGAGAAATCAGTTACGGGCAAGAAATGATGAAATTGTCTTCAGTCAGTTCAGTTCAGTTGCTCAGTCGTGTCCGACTCTGCAACCCCATGAATCGCAGCATGCCAGGCCTCGGTGTCCATCACCAACTCCCGGAGTTCACTCAAACTCATGTCCATTGAGTCGGTGATGCCATCCAGCCATCTCATCCTCTGTCGTCCCCTTCTCCTCCTGCCCCCAATCCCTCCCAGCATCAGAGTCTTTTCCAATGAGTCAACTCTCCGCATACAGTGGCCAAAGTATTGGAGTTTCAGCTTTAGCATCAGTCCTTCCAATGAACACCCAGGACTGATCTCCTTTAGAATGGACTGGTTGGATCCCTTGCAGTCCAAGAGACTCTCAAGAGTCCACACCACAGGTCAAAAGCATCAATTCTTCGGTGCTCAGCTTTCTTCACAGTCCAACTCTCACATCCATACATGACCACGGGAAAAACCATAGCCTTGACTAGACAGACCTTTTTTGGCAAAGTAATGTCTCTGCTTTTTAATATTCTGTCTAGGTTGGTCATAACTTTCCTTCCAAGGAGTAAGCATCTTTTAATTTCATGGCTGCAGTCACCATCTGCAGTGATCTTGGAGCCCAAAAAAATAAAGTCTGACACTGTTTCCACTGTTTCCCCATCTATTTGCCATGAAGTGATCAGACCAAATGCCATGATCTTCGTTTTCTGAATGTTGAGCTTTAGGCCAACTTTTTCACTCTCCTTTCACTTACGACCTACTTAATTGAGGTAATGATAGTGGAGGTGATGACAGGAAATTCAAGTAGAAATGGCAAATATTGTTTAAGCACCTTTGAAACACTTGAAATTCTCTGATTAATAAGCCTGTTACCATCCTTTAAAATGGTAAGATTATTTGAAGTTTTCAATGTATACCAACCACAAGTTAATGATGGATGTCCAGACTATCCATTCAATTCAGTGAAGCCTTTTTTCCCCCCAGATTTCTAACTTATGAAGTCTTATAGCAATATGCTTTCCATCTTTTGGCTAGAAGTTTCATGGTCAAAGCAATGAAATTACCTATAAAAATATATACTCATCTAATATTGTATTTTTTCCTTTATTACTAAATATGTTTCCCTTTACCCAAAAAATAGACTTAATGCTCATAATAGCTCCATTTTATGAATGTTGTTTACCTATGCATATATATTTTAAAAACAGGTACAGTACAATTTTTTAATTGTACTTAAAATATCACTGATAATTATTTTCAGTACATTCATATTGTTTTTATTTTCCTTTGGAAAGCAAATGTGCTTGACAACTCTACACTTAAGAATTGGCAGTAGTATATCTTATACTTAAAGTGAAGTCTAACTTTTCAGTTATTATAACATATAGTGAATGGTGGATATTTGAAGGATCTTGAATACATGCCAAGTGACTGGTTCCCCCACGTTTTTATATTAATAGTATTTCTTACTAGTAAAAATGAGCCCATTGGAAACATTGTTATTCAAAGAAACAAATAGTCTATAGGATATATTTTATTGTATAGCCCACATTTTGGTTGTTTACGTTTTTTATAAAATGACAACAGCAAATATCTGCCTTGATTATCAAATATTATGAAATGTTACAATGACAATTTTTTAATATCTGCAAAGATAGTTTAAGTTCTTCAAGAAGAAGGTACTTTGAAAAGGTAATATAGCTATATATTTTCATTAGTCACTTCAGAATTCAAGGTTGTCATTTATTTAAAACAATTGATTATTTTATTCCTGTAGGAATGGAAAAAGCATTTGCAGGAATATTTTCCCTCCCATTCCCCTGTCTCCATTCTTATTTTTAAACAACAAATAACTTAGTTATTCATGTTTTTCTGTGTTCTCTGTGATACTGATAAGGGTCACGAAACCATAGTCACAGAAAGATAGAAAATATCATGAAGCAAGCAAAAGGAAGACTAATAGTCAAAAAGACAAATATTCAGTAGAACACGGAAATCAGGAAACAAAGCTAAAAGAAACTAGGGTAACAGTAAAAGATGAAATTAGAAATGATCTTATATGGTGTGTTGCTTGCCAAAAATAGCTAATATAATTTTTGACTATGCATGAGGAGACATTCTTCCAGGTGAAAGGAAGCAAAGTGGAAATATTTGAAAGCAAACAAGGTTTCAGAGCACGATATCTCCTGACTTCTTACAGGTCTAGGCACAGCTTGCTTCAGCTGGCCCATGACTGACAGGCCACTCTTTGCCAGGCGGTTCTAACTGGACCTCAGCGTAAGAAAGTACTGCTGCCTGGCCCATGACTGACAGGCCACTCTTTGCCAGGCGGTTCTAACTGGACCTCAGCGTAAGAAAGGACTGCTGCCCAAGCCTGCATACTTTCCGCTCCCTCTGAGTGTGCTCCCCTCCTGCCTCTTTGGGTACCTGCTTTCTGTCCCCACACATTCATTCATCAAGAATTCACCATGGATCAAACGGTGCTCCAGGCGCCAGGGACACAGCAGTGAGTTACAGCAGATAATAGTCCTGCCATGCAGCTTATATTCTAGTAGGGAAGACAAACAGTAATGAAAGGGTAAATAAAGAGAATGTATATATTAGATGGGCTGCCCAGGTGCCGGAATGGCGAAGAATCTGCCTGCCAGTGCAGGAGACACAGGTTCCATCCCTGGGGCGGGAAGATCCCCTGGAGAAGGGAATGACAACCCACTCCAGTATTTTTGCGTGGAGAATCCCACAGACAGAGGACATTGCCGGGCTGCAGTCCATGGGGTCACGAAGAGTTGAACACAGCTGAGCGACTGAGCACACACGTATATGTTAGATGGTGGCCATGGATAGGAGGAATAGCAGACAAGAGGAGAAGACCTGCGGTGTGTGTGCGTGGAGGGGGAGGTCTGAATCGTTAGGAAGGCGGCCAGGGACGGCCTCTTGGAGAAGATGACACTTCGAGGACATTCCTTCCAGTCCTGATCTTCTGCCATTCCTCACTGATAAAGACAGTGCATATTTTCCTGTCTATTTAAAAACTGTAGAAATCCTTTTCCTACACTTTGGGGTATCTACTTAGCTAATGAAATCATTGAAATCGTTGCTTGTATACCCTCACAGCAGTCTCTTGTTCTGAGTTCTTGAAAACCCGACCTTCTCCTCAGGTCCCTTTACCAGTCCTCTAAGCTTTATGGTAACCAAAAAGCACAGTTATCAGAAAGTTTAAGTCATCCCACTCTCCCTTAAGCAATGCATACAGAAAGGTGTAACATCTGTATGGCACTCTGGGGGTTGTATGGCACACAGTGGTCATGCTCCTGACTGACCTCACGCCTGAAGGGTGAGAGGATCAGTATTTCCATGTGCCTGTGAGCTCTTGTGCCAGGCACACAGAATGGAAAGCTTTTACCACCTGCCATTAAGGAAATACCTGAACCCAGATTCATTAAAGCTGTACGGTCTAGATGTCTGATTCTTGTCCATATATTCCCTCCACAAACTTGTACCCATCTCATTTGTTCTCACCCTTGTCGTGGCTTGAGATAGCCTTTATTTATTATTTCAGCTTACTTAGAACACTAGATATAAACGTAGGTACCTCAAAATTTAGAAAGGTAACAGTATAAATGGTAAAAAAAGAAGTAAAGGGTGAGGGAGAAAGAACCATAGTGGATGTCTTAAGAAATTAGAATTAAACTTGAAGACTTACTGTATTTAGATGATCCTGTCTTAGTCTAGATGTAGAAGGGGACCATTAAATAACATGTTACCTGTCAAACCCCATTTCCCTACTGGAACAGGATGTGGAAAATAAGCAATTTCTAGGTGAATTTGAATTATAGAAAACCTGCTAATGAAACCCCAATTTTTCTTTGCTTAGATGATCCAGACTATTTACACTGACTAAAATTACTGAATATTTGATAAATATTCACTTCAGTTTATTGCCGAAAATACATGTTGAGGAAATGACACTAAGGAGTCCTGTCTTTCCCTTGTTAGTGACTAATCACTTCCTTCTAAAGATAACAATGAAAAGTCAACCGTAATTGCTTCTAGAATGTGGCATCATTCCGAATGTGTAGATGCACTGAGTTGTCTAATATGTTTTTAGACATAGCTCAAATTAAGTAGGCTTTTGAAAAGTCTATACTTTGTCTTGTAAACTGCCTTTAAAATTCAAGGTATACTAGCACCTGTGGTACTGTTCCACTTTTGGCTACTTGTACTGCTCAAGAATTCTAGCACTCTGCTTCCTTCCATTCAAAGGATATACATTCTAATTCTTTAAGTGATGTTTTCATTTACTAAATAGCACTTTTCAGGCAGTTTTTGTTCTTTACTGTGGAATTTGCCTTATAGCTGTTATTCATAGGTTGGTTTCCTTATTCATTGTTCTATGCTACCTTATAATTATTAGTTAATATTAGGGATGAGTGTTCTAAAAGTTGACCCTAGAAATTTTTGTTTTTTCAGTGAATCATTCATTGTAATTAGCTGAAATCTGGAGCTTTGGGAAAATAACTGATTAGTGAATCATTTAAAATAATCTAAATAAATGTATAAATACATATGTGCACGCTTAATCAGGGCCAGTATTATCCTGTGATTTTGGCTTTTTCAGTTTTCAAGTAATCACAGTGAATATAAGTAGTCTCACTCCAGAAATCTCACTTTATTTTTTTTAATTTAAATTTATTTATTTTAATTGGAGGCTAATTACTTTACAATATTGTATTGGTTTTGCCATATATCAACATGAATCTGCCACGGGTGTACACGTGTTCCCCATCCTGAACCCCCCTCCCACCTCCCTCCCTATACCATCCCTCTGGGTCATCCCAGTGCACCAGCCCCAAGCATCCTGTATCCTGCATCGAACCTGGACTGGTGATTCGTTTCTTATATGATATTATACATGTTTCAATGCCATTCTCCCAAATCATCCCACCCTCTCCCTCTCCCACAGAGTCCAAAAGACTGTTCTATACATCTGTGTCTCTTTTGCTGTCTCGCATACAGGGTTATCGTTACCATCTTTCTAAATTCCATATATATGCATTAGTATACTGTATTGGTATTTTTCTTTCTGGCTTCCTTCACGCTGTATAATAGGCTCCAGTTTCATCCACCTCATTAGAACTGATTCAAATGTATTCTTTTTAATGGCTGAGTATACTCCATTGTGTATATGTACCACAGCTTTCTTATCCATTCATCTGCTGATGGACATCTAGGTTGCTTCCATGTCCTGGCTATTATAAACAGTGCTGCGATTAACATTAGGGTACACATGTCTCTTTCAATTCTGGTTTCCTCGGTGTTTATGCCCAGCATTGGGATTGCTGGGTCATAAGGCAGTTCTATTTCCAATTTGTAATCTCACTTAAGAAAAAAAAAATTAAAAATAGCCACCATGTTTTTTTTTACAGCTTTCTGAACCAATTTGTGAAAAATTCATCAAAGAATCTGGCAGTAAAGGTGACAACTCTCCTTTTACTGAGCTAACTTTTCCCTGAAAAGATAAAAAGATTTTAAGTAATTATTTTGGAATACTTGTGGCTAAATAACCAAATAATATGAATTTAAATCTGTACTTGAAAATCGTGTAAGTTTTGAGCTAATCTGTGAGAGAGGGTATTTTTACAGTTCCCGCAACTGTGTTTCATGGGTCTCAGTGCTGTGTCCCCTAGTTGTTGGAAAAGTTGGGACCAGTGATGCCTAAGACGGAAATCTCCATCCTTTGACCATGTGTTAAGCGTTGACGTCCCTCTTGTCCTCTTTTTCTCCTCTCCTCTCTCATCTGTCTGGGTCACTGCTCTGCATGGTCGCCTTGGTCTGCATATCACTCCGACTCTCCTTCTGTCATCTGGTTTAGTCTCTACGTGTGGCTCTTATAATTTTTGTCTTCTGTGTCTCCCTGGCTTCAGTCTCCCCCACGCAGAGATGCTTTGTCCTCAGCCTGCGGAATTGCATCTCGCCCAGCCCACCGTCTCTGCCTGCCCCTTCCTGACCTGCGTGTTCTTCCCAGGCCCACTGCCCTTCACCCTCTCTTTGACCAGCCATGTGATAAGTCCCGCCCGTCTCCACCTTCCTGCCTGCCTGCTCTGTCTTGTCACAGACAGACATCAAGTCACCAGCAATAAATCTGTCTACTGGCAGAAATACACCCCCCCAAACATACCCACCCCTTCAGAGAAACTACATTGCTTTCTAGTAGTGATTCAGAACTTCAAAATTAAATCTTCTCTGTTACTGAAAAGAAAATTCAAAGTGAACATTAGGCATCAGAGATAGGTCAAAAAAAACCTAAGATGTTCTATGTTATCAGCACTTTAAATCAGGGCTATTTTTTTTTATATATACTTGAAAATTTTATTTTATTTTTATTTTTTTATAAAAGCTTTACAAGCTGATTTTATTTATTTTTTTAATGTTTTTGTTTCATCATAGTTCTTAAACTGTAGTCCTTCTTTAAAGAAAAATAGTTCTACTTAATGAAAAACCTTTGAAAGATAATTTGATCAGTGACTCCATATTAACACTGATTTAACTGATATATGATGTCTAAATATTCTTTGAGAATTGGTTCTAGTATTTCCACCCTTATTATCTCTATCATAATGTCCCCTTGAACTATACATATTTCACCCAAGTATTTAAATATGTTCTACCAATTGAGACATCATGTACCAGCTAGTTTATTCATGTTTTGAATAATCTCACGGTACAACCCTTGACAAAATTCAGTTGTTTTACATGATTTCTTAATTTCTAAAGTATTACAGAAGTTACTTGTTTAAAATTGGAGCAAATAAACATATACTTCATTGTAAACTGTTTGTAGCGATGATCTTTAAAAATGAGACTTGTGTAAGAGACGATAAATTGAAATCTTCTAATAACCTTCTAAAATCAATAGTGGCTTAGAGATTCTTTTGTTTTTAGCTAGTTTCAGACATTTTAAAAGAGCAAAGTGAACTTTTTATTTTAAATAAATGGCCTTCAAAGAAATTTAGAGTCTAAATGGAACCATACCTTTCCTGCTTACTTTCTAGAAGAAAATTAATTAAATTTAAAATAAGACATTGTTAATTTAAGGCCACAGATACAAATAGTTAAACAGATGTGGGAAAGCTATTTGTGGAACTACATGAAGTGTGGGTTGAGTTTTATAATAAAAAGTATAGTTTTCCATAACCATTGTAGTTTAGATTTTTATAGCACTTCTCTTTTGAAGTATTAATCCCTCAGCATTATTTGGTTTTGCTTTTCTTCAGAAATAATATCAAGCATACAAAATCAACACAGGCAACAAAACTTAAATTTTAGAAAATCCCCAATTAATTTGTTATTGATTTAATTATTTCCCCCTAAAATTAGAGCCTAATTCCATGTCTTACTTCAAATATGAGTTATTCTTGCTTCTCTTGGGGTAAGAAATTAACTGTAAATATTCATTCCTTAATTCTGCAAAGATTTTTTGAGCACTTAATGGGTACTCGGCGCTAGTCTAGACTCTAAAGATCGCTACATATGACTGTTGTCCCTCTCGGAACTCATAGTCTCCTAGAACAAAAAAGCCTTTTGCTCACTGCAGGGATTCTTTTTGTTCCTAATCACAGGTTGATCATGGAAATAGGTGGAGAGGAAGGTTAAGGACTTAGGAACTCCTTCAGAAACCCAAGAGTAAATCTTAGTTCACTGACACCCTCCTTTATTAAATGGTAAGCCCACTGCTATCTAAGACCTACATCATCTTTTCAAAGAGTCTACCTGTCTTCCCTGCTACTGTGAGACTCTGACATTGATTCTGTGTTTCAAATGGATGTGTTATTTGTCATTTCAAAATTCTTTAGTGGTAGTGTCAGCATTTATGAAGAAAAGCTTTGGATTTAACACATCTGTGAGAAATTTGTATTCTCCCAGATGTGTGGAGAATTAATTCTATTTCATGGCCAGATGAAAATCTACAGTCATACTGCCTGTAACGTGAAGATCATACTAGTACAGTCTCATTGGGTTGTGATCAGAATTAAGTAAAATAATCTTTCCAGGACTGTTAAAATAGTACCTGACATGTAGTCACAACTCATTGAATGCATGGTGGCCTCACTTTGCATGGTTCGAATACACACAAATTTCGGTTACCATAATTTAGTTAAATAACACCAAACCCCCAAAATAAGGTTCAGAATTTCAGTTACCATAATCTATTTATTATTAGTAACTGCGTTAAGTACAAATATCGATGCAAATAACAGATGCACATCATGGTCCATTTCCAATCATATCACTTTTTTAAAAAAAAAAAATCTGTTACTGACTGAGCACTGCATATCTATTATTCAGTTCATACTCAGTAGCACTATCTGTATTTACAAAAACGGATGGTCAGAAGAGAGATCCGGCCAACGGAGATGAAAGTGAAGCAAAGACATAAAATGCTGGAAGTGCAATTGGAAAGCACTGTGACGAAAAGATGAAAATATCCCAGAGGAAGTGATACTGGCAGAGAAACACTCCACATCAAATGAACCCTCAGAGATATTTCATGACATTGGAAGAGTGAAGGATAAAATGTTGGAAGCTGCTCCACACTTGGAGTGTGTCAAGTTCGCCAAGACACAAAAAAGATTTGCTTGAACTGTATCCTAAGTTAGATGACAAGGAAGAAAGCGCTGTTCAGACTTACAAACTACTCTTAGTAAGTTTTTTACAAAGAAATAAAGTATCTTAATTGTCAGTGTTTTAATGTTTTGAGATGCAGTGTACTAAGTATAATGTCTTACTCTTTTTTTTATTCCCCTACCCTATTGCTTTTCAGTGTTATAACAAAAAAAATTCAAAGATTATGGAACAACCACAGTTTCGTTTTTTTTTCATTGATTATTATGATCACTTTGCCTGGCTTCAGAGGATTTTTAGTGTTATGACAAAAAAAATTCAAAGATTATGGAAAACCACAGTTTCGTTTTTCCATTGATTATTACGATCACTTTGCCTGGCTTCAGCTTGTCTGGTCCTCTGTGTAGTCCTCCAATACTGTGCAAAAGCAGGAGCTTCCTGTTGTTATTCGAAACGATTTTATCCAACAATCAAGTACAGTAGTTTTAGAAAAATTGTTCTTTACTTTCCAGTATTTGAGAATTAAAGCTTCCTGTTATTTCTCTTCTGCTTCCATCCTTCTGTTTCCTGGATTATCTAAGTCCTGCTTCTGGTTGCGTTTCACCATCCCAGCACGTCCTATACACAAGTACAGTCTTTAAACTCCTCCATTTTCCTACTCTTCAGCATTCTCCCTATTTCTTCACTCTTCTAATTTATTTAAATTTCACCCTGACCCTTTCCCTTTCATTCTCCTCCCTGCTAGGTGCTGTATTCTATAGTGTCCCTGAAAGCCTATCCGTTCTTTAACGCACTGGCCTCCTTTCGGACCATTCCTGCCCTAGAACATATCCTTATGAGAAGCATCTATAAATTTATTGGTTTCTTTTTTGTGCTTCATCTGCATTTGTGTCAATAATAAAAGATAAAAGTCTTTCTTGAGTTTAAATTATTACAAGAAATTCTACTACTCTGATTTCTTAGAGAGATTTCAAGGACATTCACAGAGAGGCCCTGAGCTTACCATGGTAATGGAACCAAAGTCAATCAATTTGGCATCTCCTTAACCAAAAAGAAATTCTCACAGCACCTAAAAGAGTTGCATCCTGTAAACAAATTCCATTCGACTTCTCACTCCCTTCTCTGAGCCCATGTCACATCCTGAATTACCGGTTTCATTGTTCATAAGCCATCATTTCTGTTAGGTGTATTTTGCTGTGCAGTGTAATGGAAAATGTTTTCTCTAAACAAGTTGTGTGCGAGCTCAGTTGCTTCAGTCATGTGCGACCCCTTGCGACCCCGTGAACCTCAGCCCACTAAGCTCCTCTGTCCATGGGATTTTCCCAACAAGAATACTGGAGTGAGTTGCCGTGCCCTCCTCCAAGAGGTCTTCCCGACTGAGGGATAGAACCCACGTCTCCTGCGTCGCAGGCAGATTCTTTACCACTGGGTCACTGGGGAAGCCCTAAACCAGTTGTGTATCTCTTACTTAAAAGTGTCAGCAGAGTACAAATCTGAATGCAGAAGGTGGTGACTGCACCCTGACTAGAATAATCAATGTAAGAACATCCTTAAAGCCTTTCTTCTGTAACAATGGCAGACTCAGCTGAAAAGTTTGTTTAAATCCTTCTCGGCACAACAGGAACCTGAAACTTTATCTGCTTGTGACTGCCTTTGAGTATACCTGACTCATCCCCATAACGCCCTTCGGCTCAGCCCTGCTCAGCTCAGCTGCTCTTCCTGCCTTCTACAGATATTTTAAATTCTTCGAGACTTCAGGTGAAGGCTACAGGGTTTTTATACTTAATCCTATTTTAGAGCACAAGAAGTCCAGAGCTCACCAATATCACAGATCTACAGAATCAAATGGAACGTTTTTCCTCCCCATCCTCTAAGTCTCTCTGTAGTCTCTGACTTTGTGATTGTGTCATATTTGTGTCATGAACATTACTTCTAAGCCACAGTTATATCACAACAGACTTACTTCTTACAATAACAAGAACAGCAACAAAATGAAGTAAAAAACAACAACAAGAAGTCCTTCATCTTAATCAGAAATTAAGATCAAGGAAATTCTGCGTTGGCAACCCACTGCATTCTAGCTTTTCTCTGCGTTTTCCAAGAGTAGAAGTATCTTGTCACCCACAAATGGCTGTCCTTTCACCCTTGTTCCTGTCCTCCCTTATCTCCTTTGCAAAACAGTGCTCTCGTTATCTGTTTTGTGAATTCATCTCATAGAGTAAATAAGTGACTAAATAAATTTATCTCATCGAGAATAAATGATTCTTTCCAGTGACTACGCTGATGTGATTAACTCTTTCCGTGTTGTCACAGCTTCGTGTTCTTTCTGTGGGTACCTTACCTTCATGCACCTGTTTTTCTTAACCGCCTAATATACCTCCCACGTCTCACTTTTTTCTTACATAGTTTTCTACTTGAAAATCCACCTAGAGAATTGACGGGTTAGTTGCTTCGGTGTAATTTGAGGTCGTGTCAGTCAACTAAATTGTGATGTGTGGTGGTAACTGTCTCTCTGTAAGGTGGCAGGCGTGCTCCCTTACTGGACGGCCGTCAGTTCTCCTGGGTTTCTGACTTTACTTCCTATGTCCAGAGAGGGACTTCCCAGAGACTGGTCTCTCGATTTTGTCTCCTGCCTTTGCCTTCTGTCTCCCTAACTAATGGGGCTTTCCAGGTGGCGCTAGTGGTCAAGGACCTGCCTGTCAGTGCAGGAGACGTAAGAGATGCAGGTTCAGTCCCTGGGTTGGGAAGATCCTCTAGAGAGGGCATGGCAACCCCACTCCAGTACTCTTGCCTGGAAGATCCCAGGGACAGAGGAGGCTGGTGGGCTACAGTCCACAGGGTCACAAAGAGTCGGACATGACTGAAGTGACCTGGTGCACACACACTCGCTCCTTGACTAATGTCATTCTTGGGGACCTAAACCTGCCCTTCTGGTGACAGTCCCTTCATACACTGATGCCTGGTCAATACACAGTTATTAGGATACCTGCAGAATGGGAAAAATGATACAACTGGCTCCACCTAGTCTGCCAGGCCCTCTCTGTCGGACTTGTACGTTATTCTTAGATCTTCTGATGTGCTCTGTTGATGTAATTACATTCAAGAAGTATGTTTTGGAGCCTCTGCTGGAGCATTGAAGCTCCTCGCGTATCCTTGAGCAAAGGCCTGTCCTGTGTCTGGAGCATGAGCAGCTCTGGGGCTGATGCATTTGGAGAGATGTCGAAGCAAGGACCACCTTCCTCGTCACCAGGCAGCTGCTCAACAGGATGATGCAGCTCAGACCCAGACCTCCCTCACATCCAGGTGCCTGTAGGGACGTCACCATCCCTGCAGTGCTGGGGATCGCTCCTGTATTAGCACATATGTTTGGCACATAAGTACAGAATGAATGTCCTACGGGAGGTGCCATATCTCCTGGGTGGGAGCTTAGACGGGAAACCCCAGCTGACTGTTTAAAGCAGCCGGTGTATCTGAGTGGAAAGGCCCCAAGTTCAAAGAGGAGGGAGCACTGAGCTCACTGTGGTCCTGGATGTGTGGGCAGTTTTTCAGAGAAATGAAATGTGAACTGAGACCTACAAGGATGTGCTTTGTCTCCTCTGTTTTTGTTTTTTTTTTTTTTTTGCTTCTTACCATCAATGACCTTGGAAGTTGGCTTTGGCCCTCTTAGAATAGAAGCTATTTAAGAAGGGGGCTTCCCCAGTTGCTCAGTGGATAAAGAACCCACCTGCCAATGCAGGAGACACAGGAGATGCGGGTTCAATCTCTGGATCAGGAAGATCCCCTGGAGGAGGAAAGGGCAACCCGCTCTAGTACCCTTGCCTGGAAAATGCCATGGACAGAAGAGCCTGGCAGGCTACAGTCCAAAGAGTCACAAAGAGACATGACTGAGCAGGAACACGATAAGAGGAACTTAAAGACACAAATCCTGATGCTTTGTGTATTTTGCTTAAAACTTAAATTTCTCTTCATTCCAAAGATCCTAGCAGTAGAAACCTGTTAAATTCTCTTTGGGCAAGTCTTTGACTGTCCTGCTGTCCTGATGGTTTCTCTTCTTCTCCATTTAGATTATAAATACACAAGGCCTGGGACCATGTGTTTCTTATCCTGGCTTTATAATTCCCCATGGATAAGACTAGCCTGATTCTTACATTGTAATCTAATCGCTTCCTCAGAGGTCTTCGTGTTTGTTGAAGGTGATGGATTAGCCTCTCAAGCACCCCAGCCCAAACAGTGGCTGGCTGTCTTGGGCATTCCCATCATCTGCCTTCCCTGATCTCTATTTTTGTTCCAACCAAATACGCTCCTGCTTTTTTCCCCTGATCACCCCCTTTCTGTAGGCCATTAAATATACTTTTAAGGAGATGTCAAGACTTCTTTTAAGAATATAAGTTTTTAATTGTAGCAGCACATATGCATAAACAAGGAGACAGGCACAATGGCAGATGAAGACCAAGTAAGAGAAAGCCTTGAGCATACCCAAGTGAATTAATAAACCCATCAGGCTCATATTGCCTTACTTTTTAATTTAGTAAATGTTTGTAGCTACCATGTTTTAACTCAGTTAGTATAATGAAGCTTTCCTCAAATTAGATTGGACTCATTTTTTCCAATTCACTAAAAACATTTTTATTCAACTATTGATTTTAGACAAATTATGAACTATTTCCCTGTGGTTTTCTTTCTCGCAAATGGGCTAGTTTCACTATGTGAGTCTTAATTTATATAATTATTCTCTTTTATTCTCTTTGTGTTCCGCCTTTCATTGTGTTTAGCAGACACTTGTTGCTTTTTAATTTAAAAAAAAAAAAAAAACAGCATGTAGGTATACCTGGAAAAATAGGTATCAGTGAAATTTTGTATACTGCAAACTGTTTTCCATGAACTATCATCTCGAAACATAAGTCAAGGCAACTAAGGAAGTCTTGTCATCGTGAATGCTGCTGAGATTCATTTATTTAACATTAAACATATCTCTTGACTTCCCGCTTTGTGCCAGGTACAGTTCCAAGTGCTAAAAATCTATAAATAAGCCAAACAGACAAGGACTTTGCTCTTCACCAGCATACATTCTAGCCAGGATTGCACCAGAGATGCAGGCATTAAACAAATAACCAAATACACAGCCTGTAGAGATGGCAGTTGATTTCTTGATTCTTTTTCCCGCTCCCATGGCTTCAAGGCCGTATCTACAGCCTAGTGTTGACTTCAGTTTGGCCTCACAGGACTAATACCCCCTCTACATAAGGGCCTTGTTCTAGTACAGGAGAGAAAGGACAGAGGCACCCTGCAGGGTCGAGTTTCTCCTTGTTAAACTGAAACTAGATGTGCGTCACTCTCAGAATTGTGGAAGTGGGGATTCCTTCACTCATTCAGCGAATGTTTATTGAGCAGTGTATCACCCAGGGTTCTATTATGTTCCAGGCTTTATAACACCTACATGTATGCCCTTAAGTATGCCCTTAAGTACCTAGTCAGAAAGTCAGAAACATGAAATATCTAATTACTGATAAATGTCATAGTAAAGAACATACATCGAGTACCTGGAGGGGACCACAAAAGCAGTAACTAACTCTGCCTGGGGGAAATCCTCACCATAAAGTGTCCTCTAAACTGTGACTTAAAGATGGACTGGAAATACAGCACGCTTCATTTATTCAGGAAATGTTTACTGAGCCAAGCACAGCTGTGGGCCGTGTAGACACAGCAGTGAGCCAAAGTGCCTGCTCTCTTGGCAGCGGAGAGACAAACAATATGCCGAAGGATAAATAAGTGTGTATTAGGCAGCAATGCTTGCTGGTATTAAAAAAAAAGTGGGTTGGTAAAGGGAGCAGAGAGTGAAAGGGGTGCCGTTTTACAAAGCGCGGTCTTGGAGTCTTCTCTAACGAGATGGCGTTTGAGCAGAATCCTGAATGATATAAGAGAATGAGAATGGCAAGTAGGAAGCTGTTTCTGAGAGAAAGGGAGGCGTAAAGAAAAGCGTAATAGCCACGAAAAGCATGCCGTGTCTATTACAAAGTGAAGTGTTCTCACTGAGCGTGGATGGAATAAGATGGGGTGCAGAGAGCTTGGGGGAGTGTGGTGGACGAGGCTGGGAAAGGAAGAGCAGGAAAGCACTGTGTTCTATACTCAGGAATCTGAATTCTCACCTTGTTGATCAGGGAAAAGGGGGCTAGGTTTTTTGGGGGGGGGGGAGAAAAAAATGACATGATTAGATTTTTTTTCATTTAGTTGGATTTGGGGGAAATTAGCACAGCCATGAAAGATTAACTTGAAAGGAGATCCAGAGGAAGCCAACTATAAGATTATTGTGATATTGCACGTGAGGAATTATGTGACCTAAACTAAAACAGTAAGGGTGAGGCTAGAGAGGAGATGGTAGAATTCAACTGTTCCAGGAGACCCACCACGTGATATCTGAGGCCCTCATGCCCTCCAGAGGATGAGAAAGGTCGAGAACAATTCCCGGGTTCCAGTATTGTATGACCGAGTGGGTGGCATTGCCATCCACCCGCTCAGGGAGCCCTGGAGGAGAGGCAGGCTTAGAACTGCATGTGAAGAATTTGATTGAGGGCAGTGGAGAGTGTGTGTGTGCACGCGCACGAAGTCACTTCAGTCGTGTCTGATGCTTTGCAACCCTGCAGTCCACCAGCCTCCTCTGTCCATGGGATTCTCCAGGCAAGAATACTGGAGTGGGTTGCCATGCCCTCCTCCAGGGGATCTTCCCAACCCAGGGATCAAACCGGCTGTCTCTTGCCTCTACTGCCTTAGCAGGCGTGTTCTTTACCACTAGCGCCACCTGGGAAGCCAATGGGGATCGCAGCCTGGAAATGAAAAGAAATTAGGGCCAGAATATAGATTTGGCTAAAGCTGAAACTCCAGTACTTTGGCCATCTTATGCGAAGAGTTGACTCATTGGAAAAGACTCTGATGCTGGGAGGAATTGGGGGCAGGAGGAGAAGGGGACGACAGAGAATGAGATGGCTGGATGGCATCACCGACTCGATGGACCTGAGTTTGAGTGAACTCCAGGAGTTGGTGATGGACAGGGAGGCCTGGCGTGCTGCGATTCATGGGATCGCAAAGAGTTGGACACAACTCAGCAACTGAACTGAACTGAACTGACTGAGCGTTTCATGGAAATTTAAAACAGAGGTGTGCCAGAAGAGTAGTCAGCATTGTCAGATACTATAGAGAAATTTAATAAGATGAAGACTTTAAAAAGGCCATCAGATTGGACAGTTGGAAGGTCACTGATGACTTCATCAAGAGCGGTATCACTAGATGTGGTTTAGGGTAGAGCCTCCTCGTGGTTGAGTTGGAGAGCAAATGGGTCATAGGCTGCGACCGTCCAGCCAAGATCACTCTTCTCTCTCCTTTACCAGAGCTCCTCCTTGGAAGCTGAGATCTGATCTTCTGTTCCACCTCCCTCCTTAAGCTTTCTCCAACCAGGGCGTCGGAGCTTGGACCGTGATGGAGGGACAAATATTCTAAGATCCTTGGGTCTCTAGTGGGAGAGGGGAACCTGATGTTGGTGAGCAAGGTATCGTAAAGAGTGTCACAGAACCACAGGAGGGACCAGCCCAGAGACCCGTCTCGAGAGGGGAGGAAGATGAAACACGTAGGTCTCTGTGTATGTGGAAACTCTGGACCAGGGAGCTGAGGCAGGACGGGGAGCAAAGGCCTCAAAGGACCGGTGAGTCAAGCATGGCATTAGCCAGGAGACTTAGCCCCCGGTGAGAGAGTGGCATCTGACAAAGCGTGGGGGTGGGGAGCAGAATCTGACAGTAAACTGATGTTCACTGGAAATTCGGGGAAGGATGCTTCGTTTTCCTAGGGCACAGGGACTTGGCAGCGCTTGTGATCTTGAAGATAGCAGGAAGGGGACAGTTAATGAATTTCAGATCAGATCAGTCGCTCGGTCGTGTCGGACTCTTTACGACCCCATGAATCGCAGCACGCCAGGCCTCCCTGTCCATCACCAACTCCCAGAGTTCACTCAGACTCACATCCATCGAGTCACTGATGCCATCCAGCCATCTCATCCTCTGTCGTCCCCTTCTCCTCCTGCCCCCAATCCCTCCCAGCATCAGAGTCTTCCAATGAGTCAACTCTTCACATGAGGTGGCCAAAGTACTGGAGCTTCAGCTTTAGCATCATTCCTTCCAAAGAAATCCCAGGGCTGATCTCCTTCAGAATGGACTGGTTGGATCTCCTTGCAGTCCAAGGGACTCTCAAGAGTCTTCTCCAACACCACAGGTCAAAGGCATCAATTCTTCAGCGCTCAGCCTTCTTCACAGTCCAACTCTCACATCCATACATGACCACTGGAAAAACCATAGCCTTGACTAGACGGACCTTTGTTGGCAAAGTAATGTCTCTGCTTTTCAATATGCTATCTAGGTTGGTCATAACTTTCCTTCCAAGGAGGAAGCGTCTTTTAATTTCATGGCTGCAGTCACCATCTGCAGTGATTTTGGAGCCCAGAAAAATAAAGTCTGACACTGTTTCCACTGTTTCCCCATCTGTTTCCCATGAAGTGATGGGACCAGATGCCATGATCTTCGTTTTCTGAATGTTGAGCTTTAAGCCAACTTTTTCACTCTCCACTTTCACTTTCATCAAGAGGCTTTTTAGTTCCTCTTCACTTTCTGCCATAAGGGTGATGTCATCTGCATATCTAAGGTTATTGATATTTCTCCTGGCAATCTTGATTCCAGCTTGTGTTTCTTCCAGCCCAGCATTTCTCATGATGTACTCTGCATAGAAGTTAAATAAACAGGGTGACAATATACAGCCTTGACATACTCCTTTTCCTATTTGGAACCAGACTATTGTTCCATGTCCAGTTATAACTATTGCTTCCTGACCTGCATATAGGTTTCTCAAGAGGCAGGTCAGGTGGTCTGGTATTCCCATCTCTTAAAGAATTTTCCACAGTTTATTGTGATCCACACAGTCAAAAGGCTTTGGCAATAAAGCAGAAATATATGTTTTTCTGGAACTCTCTTGCTTTTTCGATGATCCAGCGGATGTTGGCAATTTGATCTCTGGTTCCTCTGCCTTTTCTAAAACCAGCTTGAACATCAGGAAGTTCATGGTTCACATATTGCTGAAGCCTGGCTTGGAGAATTTTGAGCATTACTTTACTAGCGTGTGAGATGAGTGCAATTGTGCGGTAGTTTGAGCATTCTTTGGCATTGCCTTTCTTGGGGATTGGAATGAAAACTGACCTTTTCCAGTCCTGTGGCCACTGCTGAGTTTTCCAAATTTGCTGGCATATTGAGTGCCACACTTTCACAGCATCATCTTTCAGGATTTGGAATAGCTCAACTGGAATCCCATCACTTCCACTAGCTTTGTTCGTAGTGATGCTTTCTAAGGCCCACTTGACTTCACATTCCAGGATGTCTGGCTCTAGGTGAGTGATCACACCATCGTGATTATCTGGGTCATGAAGATCTTTTATGTATAGTTCTTCTGTGTATTCTTGCCACCTCTTCTTAATATCTTCTGCTTCTGTTAGGTCCATACCATTTCTGTCCTTTATCGAGCCCATCTTTGCATGAAATGCTCCTTTGGTATCTCTAATTTTCTTGAAGAGATCTCTAGTCTTTGCCATTCTGTTGTTTTCCTCGATTAATGAATTTAGGGGTAGCATAAAGATACTTAACTAGTACTTGTGGAGCAAAAAAGTGGTCATTCAGATATTGTGATGGAAAGGGATCGGATACCAGGCTTCTAAAGAACTGAAAGTAATTGCCTATGCTCCCTTTAGGGAAAGGATGGGGGCAGAGACTAGGGGATCCCAGACAGTTTGGAGCTACAAAGCCCAGGAGAGAGACTTGTACTTTGGAGCGAGTTGGAAGCAAAGTTCAGGATAAGGGACCTCCTCCCTTAAGCCTGGGGAACCAAGGAATTATCTGTAAGATCTAGCAGATTTCCTGCCATCTCCCATACACACCCTCAGCCTCAGCTTCTCCTGCCTGCACTGCCCATCTCAGCCCACTAGGTGACAGGGCTCTAGGGCGAGGCTGGTGGCTTGTTCGGAAGCCTTGAGAGCCATCAGTTCCTTCCAGACTCCCTGCTCCAGAGCGATCTTAACGTCCATGGCCAGAGACACAGGCCCTCAAACTTTCCCATGGCAGCCAGTGGTGGGGACACGGGGGGACCAGTGCAGGGGGCAAGCTGACACCCCGATCTGGTTGAGCACCCAGGCGGGCCCCACCAGGTGATGGTCCTGCCGGGGGTCAGGCCGGGGTGGCGTCCAGGTCCTGATGGATGGGGGCTTCCTCCAGCACCCCTGCCGTACGAATTCCCGGGCTGGATGGTGCCCTATGGGCCCCAGGTCGGAGCTGGCGAGGTGGGGGCCTGCTTCCCAAGCCCTCCTGGGGGTGCAGGCACCCTCCCCCGGCCTGACATGGTCCCCAGCAGTGTGTCTGGACGCCAGCACTGCCAGAAGACCTCTGGCCATAGAGAAAGAGATGGGGCAGCTTGCCAAGGGGCTGAGGCAGAAGAGGAAAGACCCTGGGGTACCCGCAGGCCCACGTGGGGTTCGCCGTGGGGGCTCTGTTGGGAAAGGTGATGAGCCAGATGACCACCTGCCACTTGGAGGCCCAGCCGCTGAGCCTTGCCAACAACGTGGAAGCTGCAGCCACTGCTGAAAATGGGGCTGGAGCAAAGTGGACACTGAGAACCTTCTGGGCTTCTGCAAAATGAAGATGGTCCTGTAGCAGGCTCAAAAATGCAGACAGGCATGCAGGGAGAGACACATAGGAAACAGCCTGGAGAAACACTCCCTGCAGTGGCCGAAGCCCGCACCCCAGCAGGTCATCACTGGGCAGCTCTGGCTGTAGAAGGACTGGGTCCGAGTTTTAGTCTATAACTGGAGTGAGATGGGCAGTCAGCCAAGCCCTGATTTCTCCCCACTGCCGGGCCTCCGTTGACAGGGAGACCAGTGTGCTTTTCCCTGACATCAGGACTCCATTTTGGCTCCCCTGCAACTAGGGGGGACCCTACTTTGCACATTCGTACCGCTCTGCACCATTTCCCATGGGGGGAACCCTCCTCTCCACCCCAGCCACCATCCTGTGCCTCCCCAGTCTTTCCAGCTGAGGGGCCCTCATTCCTATTCAGGGCCAACCTGGGGAAACGGGTCTCTGGGGTTCATGTCAAGGCGTTTAGCATGAAGTACTCCATCAGTTGTCTGAAAAAAATAATACATAAGAATACCTAAGGGAGGGGAATGGGAGCTATTTAGGAAGATTGAGAAAGATGAGGTTGAAGTTTCTTGCTGCTTTGTGTTTTCCCTGGCCTTGGCTTTAAGGTGCATTACAATACGTAGGTGGATTTGGGTTTTGTTTCTTTTTTTACTGATTGAAAAGTAATTGTGTCTCTCATTCCTAGTGGTTATCAGTATGCATATTCTTATGAATACAACATTAAGCGAAAAGCTCAAGTCACACAAGACTGTGTCAGTGTATCATTTCTAGCAAAACCAAGCTGAACTTTGAGTAAACAGAGTCCAGGATAATCATTGCCTCCAGGGGAAGGTTTGAGGACGCAGTAGAAAAAGCGTACACAGAGCCTGCCCAGAGTCCATGATGAAACACAGAAGTTTGCTTGTTCTCCTCGCTTTCTTGAAAGACGTGTTTTTTTTTTTCTAATTCACATTTCAGCTACGTTTGGTTTATTCCCTGAGAATTCCCCTTACTTTCTTTTGAGCTCAGAAATGCTTTTTAGAGATTTGTGATAGTTGATCCCACACTCCCTGGTGGCTTTTTCAATGGTACGTCTTAAATCACCTCTACATACGTGCGTTTTCTTCAAATGCTGATTGTAGCCTTCAGCGCGTTTTCAGCGGGGACCATGACTCTCTGTCGATCTACAATTTTAGAATTTAAGAAACACCTTCCCATTGGCCATCTTATTTTTAAGAGTTTTCCCTTGAAAACTAATAGTTAATTCCTGCTTTTCTTTGAGTCTGTATTTTCTGGGTGTCTCTAGCTCAGTACGGTAAAAAAATACTCTGAATCACGTCTTATGTAAGTCTTTCAAATCCATACCAAATAATGTATTGAGTATTGTTTTTATGCTTTTATCAATCCTTGGCACTTTAATTAGATTCCTATCATAAAAATCAATCTCTCCCTTCCCTAGAGGTTTCCTTACCTCTTGTCTAAGAAAACTTCTTAGTCCAAAACATTATCCTGCTCTTAAAGTAGCATCTAACCGTTTTCTGTAATTTCATATTTTTAAAAAAAAATCTATGAACTATGCATCATTGTTTATTATACTAAAACTGTGTCCTAAGGATTTATTTTTTAGAATTATGACTTTCTTCTAGAAATAGTCTTTCTTATTAAAAGTACTAGCTTCCTTGGCAGAATTCATTTATGAAGTCCTTTTAGGTTCAAAAGGAGAAGGCAATGGCACCCCACTCCAGTACTCTTGCCTGGAAAATCCCATGGATGGAGGAGCCTGGAAGGCTGCAGTCCATGGGGTCGCTGAGGGTCGGACACGACTGAGCAACTTCCCTTTCACTTTTCACTTTCATGCATTGGAGAAGGAAATGGCAACCCACTCCAGTGTTCTTGCCTGGAGAATCCCAGGGACGGGGGAGCCTGGTGGGCTGCCGTCTATGGAGTCGCACAGAGTCGGACACGACTGAAATGACTTAGCGGTAGTAGGTTCAAAATTGTTTTATCTATGTAGAAAAATGTTTTACAATGAAAACTACAATTTAATTCCAATAAAATCCTAGTGGAATATGGGAATATTACTTGACAGAGTGATTCTAACCTGAAAAAAGGGGGGTTGGGAAGGAATTTTTGAAGGTAAGGAGTTAGGACCTTTTCTTACCAGATGCTATGAAACTACAATAATTTGAACACAGTGTTGTGGTCGTGATGAACAAAATAACAGAAACAAGTATTTAACAAGTCCATCTGTGGTTGTGTAAGTTGGTACAACCTTCATAAAAGACTATTGAGTAATTCTTATGGGAAATGTTTAAAATGTGCTTTCCCTTTGGTCTATGATTTCAACTGTCAAGACTGTTTATAAGAAAATATTGTTAGATGTGTGTAAAAATGTAATGATAAAGGTGATCGCCCTGGGATTTCTTTGGAAGGACTGATGCTAAAGCTGAAACTCCAGTACTTTGGCCACCTTATGCGAAGAGTTGACTCATTGGAAAAGACTCTGATGCTGGGAGGGATTGGGGGCAGGAGGAGAAGGGGACGACAGAGGATGAGATGGCTGGATGGCATCACTGACTCAATGGACGTGAGTCTGAGTGAACTCTGGGAGTTGGTGATGGACAGGGAGGCCTGGCGTGCTGCGATTAATGGGGTCCCAAAGAGTTGGACGTGACTGAGTGACTGAACTGAACTGAACTGAACTGAAAGGTGATCATCACAGCATTTTTTTTTAATTTTAAGAACAAAAATTAGAAACAAATTAATGTTCAGCAAAGAGTTAAGTAAAAAAGGAACACCATACAGGTGAAAATTGACAAACAGTTTAGAAGATTATTAAATGATGTAGAACACTTTGTTAAACTCTATGATGTCATTCTTTTATTTTTTACGGAAAAAGTTGTATTGATACATATATACTGCAGATGGTGACTGCAGCCATGAAATTAAAAAGACGCTTACTCCTTGGAAGCAAAGTTATGACCAACCTAGATAGCACATTCAAAAGCAGAAACATTACTTTGCCAACAAAGGTGCATCTAGTCAAGGCTATGGTTTTTTCCTGTGGTCACGTATGGATGTGAGAGTTGGACTGTGAAGAAGGCTGAGTGCCGAAGAATTGATGCTTTTGAACTGTGGTGTTGGAGAAGACTCTTGAGAGTCCCTTGGACTGCAAGGAGATCCAACCAGTCCATTCTGAAGGAGATCAGCCCTGGGATTTCTTTGGAAGGAATGATGCTGAAGCTGAAACTCTAGTACTTTGGCCACCTCATGCGAAGAGTTGACTCATTGGAAAAGACTCTGATGCTGGGAGGGATTGAGGGCAGGAGGAGAAGGGGACAACAGAGGATGAGATGGCTGGATGGCATCAGTGACTCGATGGACGTGAGTCTGGGTGAACTCTGGGAGTTGGTGATGGACAGGGAGGCATGGCGTGCTGCAGTTCATGGGGTCACAAAGAGTTGGACACGACTGAGCAACTGAACTGAACTGAACTGAACAGGGGAATATAATAGATATTACTGATGATTTTTTTTTTAATTTGCTGTGTGTATTGTACAATTTAAAAATCCAGGGACTATTTCTAAATGAAGATTCCAGAAAATCTAGGATTCCTAAAAATACACATTCTTCTAGTCTTTCATTATAAAGCAATATTTCAGAATAATAAATCTGGCCTTTTCATTCTTACTCAGTTTTGTAGTTTCTGTAAAAGAAAAGGAACGCAATTCTCTAAATTATGGATTACTGGAACGTATCAGTTAGAAAGGCATTGCTAAAAAATTAAATTTTTTTAAAATCAGATGCCCATTAATGTTAAAGAACTGTAGTGTAGCTCAGAGAGTGAAGACACCTGCCATATGTCTGTTTTCCTGTACAACATGGTAATTTACAATTACAATTAGTGTGTTTATATACCTCAGTGAAGTTAACCTATATTTAGAATATAAGCCCAAATCATTTTCATGTTTCTGAATGTTTACTTTGCAATTTTAAAAAACATTTGAAAATATCAAAATCCTGTGTATCATAGTAGTATTCTCCCTACTTGGCATGTTTGAAGAAGCCAAATGAGATCTATGGATTGTTAGCTTTGAAGGCAGGGTCAGTTCCTGTGATTATAGCCCCAGCCAATTGAAAGATGATCTGTCATGAAGTAAATCTACCACAATACTCATTAAAATCATAAAACAAGGTATTAGCATTATCATGATTACAACCAGTGAAGAGAAATGTGACAAGAAGTTTTGGGAGAACCCAAGGGGCTTCCTCCAGAAAACAATTAGCAGGTTGGTATGCTGGGCTGCTGGTCTACCACCTCACTCTTTAGCTATGAGCCCTGCTGTGATTTCTGCCAGTGCCAAAATCAGCTGCTTTGGCATTGAACTTGAGTTTCTTAGGTTTCCTTCCCCCAGCTTCCAACAAAATTCTAAATACAAAACCAGCTTTACTTATCGCTATTGATTCTTCTATTGACTGCCTGCCAAAGACTATGTTCAGAAAACGAAAAATTGAGGCCTTCCATTGATTTAAAATCAATGTTCTCTTCTAAATCTATGCAACCTGTTTAACATATCATTTCTTCTTTTCCAAAGGAGTAACTGTACTGTTTAATAATTAGTCCTCTTCTTCCTTCTTTTAGAATTCTGTGCACTGACCGGGGAGGTATATAAGCTGTGTTAAGTTGCATTGTTGTCTTGGAATGGATGATAATGCCCCTGAAACAGCTGTAAAACTTTGGATATTATTGACTGAGTAGTGGGCAAATCTTATTATATACCATTTTATTAAAAGAGAATTAGTTTTAATATATTACATATTAATTTGCTTGGGCTGCCATAGCACAGTACTGCAGCTCGGGTGGCTTAAAGAATAGAAATTATCTTTTTCATGGTTCTGGATGCTAGAAGTCTGAAATCAAAGTGTTGCAGAGTTGCTTCCTCCTGGGGGCTCTGAAGGAAGGGTCTCCGTTTCAGGCTTGCAGATGGCCACCTTCCCCCTGTCTCTTCCCATTGTCTCCCCCATGTACATATCTGAGTCCAAATTTCCTCCTCTTAGAAAGACCCCAGTCATTAGATTAGGGCTACCTTTCTGACCTCATTTTAACCTAAATATCTTTGTAAAGATCCTGTGTTTAAGTAACATCATGTTTGGGGGAACTGGGAATTAGAGCTTCAACACGGAAATTTCTATGGGGTGCAATTCAGCTCCTAACACCAGCCTAATTAGGATTTAAGCTAGCTTCAGTTATTTGTTAATGTAAACATTAAACAAACGTGATGACAACTCGTGGTAAATATGATGAGGTGTCAGATATCAGGGGTCTTCATTTAGATTTAGAATTGTAGTTCTCTCATTACATGCATATTGCCTCTGATAAAAATCAACTGTTAACAAATATTCTCAGCCAGAGGAAGTATGGTCCCATAGCTAAGGTATAGTTTGGAAGACAGGCCAAACTTTTGGGTTCAAAATCTCAGATCAATAACCTGCCAACTCTTGCTTGAAATGACTTACTTCTTTCAGCCTCAGTTTCTCATCTGTGAAATAATGTCTAGCAATCCACAGGGTGAGGGAGTTGATAAACAGATAAAATTAGGTCACGTGAAAAGAAACCCCTAGGAATTCCCTTAAACAGTAGACACCCAATAATTTTTCTCTCCATTGTGTTTTCACTGTACCTCATCTGGGATTTTTTTTTTATAGCTCATAAATCACTCTTTTGCATCTTAGGAAACTTTACATAGTAAGTGCTCATTGACTGTTAGCCAAAACTAAAGAAATGAAAGAACAAAATTCAGACTGTCATCTCAGTTGCTGGAAAACTTACTATCTGATATTGGGAAATGGCTTTTGGAATTGTAATAATTGGAAGGCAGTTACAAAGTTTGCTTCCTTAGCTGTCAACTGACAACTAGGTACGGGGGCAGATTTTGCTTTGAAGGATTTAAATAGAGACTGTCTGAAAACCGATATAATGTTGTATAATTGAAAGGAATCATCTCTGAAGTTGTTTCCAGCCTCTAATAATTATATGAGTCTCCATAAGCAAGCACAAAACAGCACCCTGCAGATTGACTGTGGCCACAAGGATACGGAGTACAGGAATGGACAGAGCGGGTGACACCGTTCCCCATACCGTGGTGACCACGGAAACCTTTCCTTCCTGGTCTCCTGCTCTGATTGCAATCGTCTCTCCCAGATGCAAGCCCAATCCTGCCTTTATTCATATTGTTTCTTCACTGACTGAGCACTCACTAGCTTTTTTGTCCAAAGCCTACTATATTGGTTTGCTAGGGCTGCTGTAATAAAGTACCACAGACTGAGTAGCTTAAAGAACAGAAATGTATTGGCTCACAGTTCTGGAGACTGCCACGCAAGGTTAAGGTATGGGCTAAGTCTTGGATGTGTCCCTGGCCTCTCCCCTTGGCTTTTAGGTGACCATCTTCTCTTTATGTTGTCTTTCGTCTATGCATTCTTCTGTGTTCAACTTTCCCCCTTTCATAAGGACACCAGTCACATTGGATTAGAGCCCACCCTAATGACCTCATTATAACTTCTTTTCTTCTGTAAAGACTCTGTCTCCAAATAATGTCAACTTCTAAGGTACTGAGGGTTAGGACTTCAAGTTATAAATTAGGAGGGGAACCCAGTTCAACCCGTAACACCTACCACTCCTGATAGAAAATGTAAGGCGTGAGTTTGGAAGCGATGGGGAGCAGTGTAGGAACACAGAGAGACTTGTCTATTTTTTCCTGCAGAGGAGTTAAATAAGAGGGCTATGATGAAAGTCTGAAAGCGAAGGTCACTCAGTTGTATACAACTCTTTGCAACCTCTGCCAGGTTCCTCTATCCATGAGATTCTCCAGGCCAGAATACTAGAGTGGGTTGCCCTTCTCTTCTCCCAGGGATTTTCCCAACTCAGGGATAGAACCCATTGCAGGCGGATTCTTTAACATCAGAGCCACCAGGGAAGCCCAAGAATACTGGAGTGGGTAGCCTATCCTTTCTGTAGGGGATCTTCCCGACCCAGGAATCAAACCAGGGTCTCTTGCATTGCAGGCAGATTCTTTACCAGCTGAGCCACAAGGGAAGCCTATGATGGAAAGGAAAGAGCGTTAGCCATGGAGCCAGACAGTCCCAGATCTGCGTTCTGTCTCTAGGTCAGAAAACTTGCAAGAAAAATAACATTTTTCCCTTACCAGTGAATGACTTTATGGGGTGAAGAATTGCAGTAGCTACTTATTTCTATTTTAGGAGCACAATAACTGTACTCTCATCAGTGAGATTGAGAAGCGTTATCTTAGGAAGAAAATTTTGGAAATTTTGATAAAGATATGACTCTTACTTTCCCCAGAAAAATTGATATGTGTGCCTATTGAGAAAACCCTGTCACTTTCTGCTAAGCATTGCCAGCCAGTAATTTCATCAAGTTAATGTAACAGGACAGTCAAGTGACTTGCCTTTAATTTGTTGTGATTGTGTTATATTTATGAAAAGCAGAGTTAAAACAGCTGATAGCAAGTGTTTAGACAGTGATTGTTTCATAAATAGTTTTAAGAACATTGCTAAATATAAGTAGACACTGAGTAAGTTTGCTCACTATGTGAAATGTAAATCATTCTTTCTGTAATCATGTCATTAAACACATGCAAATATTATAAATGATTACCTCATTTCAAACATATTTTTATGGCACCTGTCTGCTTGCTAAATATGTATTGCCTTTGAGATTTAAACAGAAGAGGTGGGAAAAGACTTACCATATAGGGATTTATTGTGTTGTTCTTTTCTCTCCTGAAAAGGCAATCACAGCAACACCACAGGTAGAAAAGAATGTTTTGCTGCTTCTGTGTCACATCATTAAAGTAGTGAATCTAAAGCCATAAATTTCTGTCTTCTGGGCCAAGAAATTTGAGGTAAAATACTAACAAGAATGTTACGCTTTTAAATGAGAAATGAAAGAATCTTTATCCTTTTTATTCGAGTTTCCCGAAATGGCACACTCCATAAAAAAATATATCATTTTTATTTTTGAACTGAGTTCCTTGCATTAGTCAATAAACAATTTATTTGGTGAATATTCTCTGTGCACATATATACACCATGTGAACATTTAGGAAACAGAAGGTGCTTGAATTTGTGAGATTTAAATATTTTCTCACAGTTGATCCAGTGATACTGCAGTTGAAATAAAACCACATTTAAATTAAATAACACTTTCTACTAAAAAGCACATATACGTTTTCTGTCATTGTTTTAATGAGGACAGCAGTAATCCCAGTTACTCAGTGGAATATCTTGTATTAAAAATTGTTAGTGTGTTTGCCTCTGTGTGCATTCTAAGACACGCTCACAGAGCTCTACCTGTCCTGACCACAACTGTACATGTACATTAAATTACGTTATCTGACTACACATATTTTATGCTGCCCGTACTCTTGCAAATATTATTAAATTTTGAAAGTATAAACAAAGCAATGATTGATTTCTCATTTGTTCTAAAAACATGTGCATGTACATACTACTACTAATATTCATATTTTAAGTGCATTAGATAAACTATGAGCTATGTAGATCAGAGGTGCTATACCAGAAGGTGGAAAGCAAAAGGATAGTGCCAGCAGAGCAGCTTTGGGCATCTTTCAGAAATCCGTGCTGTGGATTTCTGAACCAACTCCAACCCGAACCAACTCCTGTTTTCCCCTCGTTCCCTGCCCTCACATTCTCATAAGCAGCAGCATTATCCCCTGTACTCCCTCAGTGATTAAACGTCTACTAAGCACCTGTTAGGGGCTGGGCACTGAGGGTCAGAATGAGGCAAGGCACACATAGGTTGGATAGACGAAAGAGGTGAGAAAAACCCAGGATCACCTCACCAGTGGCCAGGGTTAGAGGAAAGGATAGAAGGAGGACCCAGAGGAAGAAGCACTTGAGAACAGGAACACCTAGAGCTAAGGAAGACTTGACAGATGACTAGCAGTTGTTAAGTGGAAGGCATGAGAAGAGAGGAGAGACACCAAAAGTCAGGAATGGGACAAAAAGTGAAAAGACTTGGTTTTGACTAGAAATCTAGGCTATGATTAGTTACTGCAACTGAGAGTTAAATTCAAGGGCTAAAATTGTGACAGCCATGGCAAAAAGTTAGATTGTACTCAGTACATGAAACTAATTACATGGGTCTTTCAGGATGCACCGGGAAAAATATTTTCTCGACATTAAGTGTAAAGATTAATATATTCATCTTAAGCAGACATTGAACAACATAACAGATGGTCTCTTGAATTGTAGTGCTTCTGTTGGTTCGTTGTCATTTAAGACACAAAATCTTTCTTCAGGTGACTGCTCCTTATATTGACTTATGGCAAATAGCCTCAGTCTTAATACTAAGACCAAGGTTCTGAAGGCCTTTCTTTCAAGAAATAAAATAATTTTGTACCAGCGTAAAGCTTACAGATGGTTTGCCTTTGCACTGCTGATCAGCAAATCTAGAAGAATTAACAGTTGGCAGATCCACTGGCCTATTCTTCTCAAGAGTCAGTTTTCTCTGCTAGGCTTTTGATAAAAAGTTGTTTATCAGTCCTTTATATTTATTGAAAAATCATAAGAAACACTGGGAAGAGGTTAATTGAAAAAATCATCAGGTACCAAAGACAGTGTCTTAAGTAAGTAGCCTAGTTGCCTAGTGCCTGATACTGGAGATAGAAATAAGTAAATGTACATACCAAACAACTGATTTAAGATAAATAATCAATTCATCTGTGTTTCATTCTCATATGAAATAAAAATGAGTGATATATCCCTTTACAGAGTCACTCTGAGAAGTAAAAAACAAACAAGCAAGCAAAAACTCTTAAGAATTATTGAAAACTACTTAGCAAGGCATAAAGAACAATGCAATGCTTAATAATGCTTTTTAAAATAAAATTTAAAGCCTGTAGATCTTTATTAAGTCCAACTTTGCTTCCATCTGTGAATATTGAAATGCTTTGATATATATATATAGCAATCTTTGTAAAACTTTCTAAAAGGAGTTCTTAGTTCAGTTCAGTTCAGTTCAGCCACTGAGTCGTGTCCAATTCTTTGCGATCCCATGAATCACAGCACGCCAGGCCTCCCTGTCCATATGTAGAATTTGAAAAAGATTAAATTTTTTCCCCCAGATCATGCAAACTTACCAGTGTCAGAAGCCATCAAAAAACGCATGTCTTGGCACCCTTGAAAGTATTAGTCATTCAGTCATGTCCAACTCTGCAATCCCATGGACTGTAGCCTGTCAGGCTCCTCTATCCATGGAATTCTCCAGGCAAGAATACTGGAGTGGGTAGCCATTCCCTTATTCCCTTCTCCAGGGGATCTTCCCAACCTAGGGATCAAACCCCAGTCTCCTGCATTGCAGGCAGATTCTTTACTATCTGAGCCACCAGAGAAGCCCTTGACACCCTTGCTTTGTCCTTAAATACTGAGTGACACTTTTTAGCTTGTTATTTCAGCAGACAAATTTTGTTTTGAAGACAGGTCAAAAGTCTATTAAGGTGCAGCACTGGTAGTCTGTTTCTTATGAATTTATGTCACTTCTGAAAATCCCGGAAATACGTATACTAAAACAGTTATTAGGTGAATAATTTTGAGAGGTCTGCTTGGGTGGACTCACGTTTGGGGCATTCTACTGGGCAGTTGCCTTTTTAGACCCTTACCACCAACTGAGAACAGCTTGAAGGTAGACAGCCTGAAAACTTAAGGTTTCTAAAAGTTAACTATGTTGGAATTTGATAAGATATTTAGAAAGTAGGGGATAAGTAATTATTTTGAGAACACTGAGATATTTTTATTGGAGTTCTTTATAACTCAACTTGAAGTGGAATATAGCTCATTCGAATCGTAATGCCAGATGACAGTTATTTTCCAGTCAGTTCTTAAAGTGGTTTACATGTTATAGTTCAAGCAGTATGAAAATTCATTCTGGAAAAAGCATCTGTTGTCCAAGGCCTTCTGCTTTCTTAACCAAGAGAAATAGCTGTATGTAGCTATCAATTGTTTATTAGTGAATTGTATATTCAGGGCATTATCTGCACCAAAGCCATGATCTTAGGCTGGCTCTCCCTTGCTTCCCAGTACGTTTCTGCGCCAGTTTTTACCACACCAAGCTCTTGTGCCAATGCAAACTACTTTTCATTGTGCCTAGAAAAACATCAGGAGAATAAATTATTCCTCCTCTCCCTCTGCCCCTCTCCCTTCATTATTTTAAAGTATTAGAAAACTCAATATAAATTACTTTGGCTTACCCTTTCAGTTACTTATAGCATTTACATGGATAATCCAGAAACTTCTTGCCCTTCAGTTCAGTTCAGTCTCTCAGTCATGTGCGACTCTTTGCGACCCCATGGACTGCAGCATGCCAGGCCTCCCTGTCCATCATCAACTCCCACATCTTGCTCAAACTCATGTCCATCGAGTCGGTGATGCCATCCAACCATCTCATCCTCTGTTGTCCCCTTCTCCTCCTGTTGTCCCCTTCTCCTCCCGCCTTCAATCTTTCCCAGCATCAGGGTCTTTTCCAATGAGTCAGTTCTTCGCATCAGGTCTTGCCCTTAAACATGTATTAACATTTTGAAAAAATGCCACTATTAAAATTTACTGAGTAGTTATTTTACAGATTTAAATGCATATGTGAAAATTCAAATGTGCACACATAAATATAGAAGTTGGAAAAAAGAGTAGAATATAATCTACTCTTTTCAATTACTGTGTTAGTACAGACTCTTCAAATTGCATAAGTCCACTTCAGGCTGCTTACCAAAAAACAAAAATAAACAGCGATTTATTGATTAATGTAAATGGAAAAACCCTAGGTTTGATCTGCTTCTGGTACTACTACATGCTAAGGCTCAAACTGTTACCAAGACTCTTTCTCTATCCCCTTCTCTACTTTTCTTTGCCTATTGACATCATTCTTTCTTGCCTGCAGACAGAGATTTCTTCACACAGAAAGAGAGGGTAGATACAAGCAGGTGTAGCATCTTCTATTCAGCATTACGCCTGAGAAAAAGCTCTAGTATCCAAATAAGAATCTTAGTGAAAACTGAAGACTGGCCCTGCTAGGGTACCATGATGATCCCTCAACTGATCCCTGAACCACAGAGATTGAATTAATAGGACCGAACCAACTGTGACTGGTCAGTCTGGGCCAGCCATATCTATGAGGAGGTTGGGACTAGGGCAGGACGCTGTCATTGACAGCCCAGTAAAGGGCTATGTGAGTTGAAGAGTGCTTCCCCAAAGAAGGGTTTTGGATATGTCCAGTACAGCTGTCGTGTCAGTTTCTCTAGGCTCTTGGAAGATTTAACATATGTGCCACAATCAGATGCTTATGTTATCTGATGCACAGAGAAGAGAAATGTGGGATATCTAAATACAAGAAGAGTCTACATTTTGAACACTCGAACTGATCCATCAGCAGACTGTTACTCAAGTTCGTGATTCTATAATAGTTGACCCCTGGGTCATTTTGCTGTGTTTACTGATTGCTGCTTGCCACTGTGCGGAGGGCCTACTTGCAGGATTACTCACTCTTGTGGGTGCTTTTGGGTCCTAGCGTGGCGTTTACTCACCTATATCCTAAGATAGCTTAATAGGATCTGTACCATAGATCAGTTTTAACATTTGCACACACACAGACAGTCCACTAGTTCTCCTGTTAATCCTGCTTTATCCACTGGTACCATCAAATTAATCTTTCCAAGAGAGAGCAGCTGATATGTGCAGGTTACTTTTCCCAGTATTTAATATCTCTCTTGGTCATACTCTCATTTGGTGTTTATCTTCTAACACATAACAACATTGGGTTGCCCAAAAAGTTCATTCAGGTTTTTCTATAAGCTGTTACAGAAAAATCCAAACTAACTTTTCAGCCAAACCAATATATTGTTGTCATCTGTTTTGTAGAAATTTGGGGGGATTACCAGGGTTCTGTATTTCTGGAAAAAGTGTCCCTCAACTCTTACAGATAATGTATTATGCTTTATTTTTAAAAGTGCAATGGAAAAAAATAAAATCTAAGACCTATTTTGTTATTCATCAATTATTTTTATATCTAAATGAAATAATAAAAATTCTTGCAATCTGGTTGCTTTTATTCTTTTCCCCAGTTCTGGTTTTCTCTTTCTCATTGCCCTAATTATTTGATTGTATATGATCTCCTCATCATCTGCCTTAAATCCTTGGCGGAAAGAAGTCTTACTTAATCAACAAATTAGACGAGCAAACTGAAATCACTAATGAATCAGTTTCTGTTCCTCCTCTTCTGTCCTCAGAGAAGATAGAAAATATATGGTCAGTTCAGTTTAGTCACTCAGTGGTGTCCGACTCTTTGCGACCCCATGGACTGCGGCAGGCCAGCCGTCCCTGTCCACCACCAATTCCTAGAGCTTACTTAAACTCACGTCCATCGGGTCAGTGATGCCATCCAACCGTCTCATCCGCTGTCGTCCCCTTCTCCTCCCACCTTCAATCTTTCCCAAGCATCAAGGTCTTTTCCAGTGAGTCAGTTCTTTGCATCAGGTGGCCAAAGTATTGGAGTTTCAGCTTCAACATCAATCCTTCTAATGAATATTCAGGACTGATTTCCTTTAGGATTGTCTGGTTGGATCTCCTTGCCGTCCAAGGGACTCTCAAGAGTCTTCTCCAACACCACAGTTCAAAAGCATCAATTCTTCAGCACTCAGCTTTCTTTATGGTCCAACTCTCACATCCATGCATGACCACAGGAAAAACCGTAGCTTTGCCTAGATGGACCTTTGTTGGCAAAGTAATGTCTCTGCTTTTTAATATGGTCAGTGTCCCCTCAGTGCTTTATATACAGTAAAAGTTTTGCTGTCTCTCACAGATACACGCAAAAAGCTTATTCACTAGGTATATTGTAGAGCAGTCAGTATATTATAAAATATTATATTTCATTGTGATTACAAGATGCAGTTTTAGCTACCTAAGGTTTAAATATATCTTGCAGTCCACGTGATAAGGTAGCATCATGTCATAGTCTAATTGGCAGTGTTTTTCCTAAGTGAAGTCATGAAGAATCTTAACATCAATGGCATTTAAGTTTGATGACACATAGTATTCTAATTATCTATCTTCATTTTCTCAGAGAGTTCCATCAAAGTCAAAATTCTATGGTCAGCATCTTTTAAGAACACTGGGTTTGGTTTAAAGATTCCCTTTTGTAAAACTAAGTTTCTTTTTACAATGTTAACAGACACTCCCTAATGTGTCTGTTGTATAAAATCAAAATTTTGTTATTGTTAACTCAGAGCTCACTTAGGTTAGCAACACTTTTTAATCATCATTTTCACAAGTTTGTTTTTTTTTTATGCACAAAAAACACTGATGTCCTTTAGATATTATTTATTTTTAATGTTTAGAAGTCATTTTATATGTTTCATTCAAAGCAAAAACAACATGATATTGAGAACCTACAACTGTTATATGTGAAACTATTTACATTAATCTCAATAACTCAGATATGACTCTTGCTTTAAATCTCTTTGGTATGTTTCTGTTCTGATTTACTGCCTGGTTTAAAGATTAATGTTACAGGGTAATTTACTGCAGCTTCACAGATGGTATTTGAATCTTTTGTAAATGGGCTTTGGAATCTATGCACAATTCTGTATAATGTTGGGTTAACATCAATGTAAATGTTGAACTTAAAATGGTTCTAAAAGATCGTGATAGAAATTTCATTATCCCTTTCTAAAAACCGTAAATTTTGAGGGGATTTCATGGGCTAAGTATTTTTACTTCACTATCATGGTTAAGGTATAACTAGCTCCTTATATTTGAAATCACCAACCCCTATATGTTGAAAATAAACATAAAAAATAAATTACCTCATTTTAACCTATTCTAAAGTTCTAGTCACAGGAGAAGTTACTGTTCTTATTTTTACAGCTTCCTACATGAAATGCTTTATAGAATCCACAAACACACATTGCTTTTAGTGTCTTTTCCTTTGATGTCTATAAAAGACCCATTCAAAACTGGAGGTAAGAGCTCCTAATGTGCACAGCAGAATTTGCCTAACGTAGTTTGAAGCTATTAGAGATAACCTTTCTCTGCATGTCTTTTGAGAGGAAAAACTGGTACCAGCAATACCAGTTAAGCTGTAATTAGTGTAACTAACAACTAATAAGAAAGAGTAGGCTGGAGGTCATTCTTAGGAATTTGAAGGTATTAACAGGTTAGGGTTGTAGGGCATCCTGTCCCCTGGCTTAATCTGTTGCCCTGGCTGGTGAGATTTGTTGAAGTCATCGGTGCCCTCTAACCCCGAGGTGTTGCACTCTCATGATTTAGTGGTCACATGCCAAGCTCCTCTTTCCTGTCTAGTGAGATGACTTTGGGAATGGCAAATTCATTTTAAAGTTCTTGTTACAAATGCCTGCAGATTTTCAACCTTTTAATGTAGATAAAGGATTACAGATTAGTTTGCTTCAGTGTTGTTGTCCTACAAAACCTTAGAGTACACTGAAATTGTCATGTTGCTGCATTAAAGAATATGAATTGTTGAGACCATTTACCATGTATTATAAGAGAAACGCTTAAAATCCAACTATTAAATCAGATGTTGTGTAACTGATTCTAATATATACTGAATATTCCACTTTTCACGAGCCCCTTCTTCAAATTTAATTGCCCACCAGTGGCTTTTGTTTATGTTTACAGTCAATTCGAATGCACTTAAAGAGTAAGAACTTTAACAGAGGAATAACCTTTTGTTTTCATGGGGTGTAGTTAACCCCTTTCTTCTAGTATCTGGCTTTGGATTCTTCCTCATCTCATTACATGATACCAACACAAAAACAAAAGAAGTACCATAGAACTTCAGTTGTTCTTTTCCTTTTTCTGTCAAAGTCTTGCCTGTAAGGTTGTTTCCGTACCTGGAAAGTTTTATTTTTCTCTTTTAAAGCAATAAGCAACATGACAGCACTGTTAAGAGAGAGTTGAAAGGAAACTTTCCCTTTCAGCTGTTTTATGTTACTACCTTAGTCTCTTATTATCATAGGTACTATAGATTTTTTTTGACTACAGATTATTCATTACTCATGAAGAAAGCTGGGGCAGGCCGCAAAAGCAGAACAGAGCTTTTCATGCGAACTTGAAGGGGAAAAAAAAAGAATATTGAAAACTCAAGTTATCCTGGGTCACTGGACACATGGACATCTAAATACTTAAAGAGTACAGACTTAAACATCATAGTTCTCATTCAAGTACCACTAGAAATAATTAGGATATATTCTTCCTTTGAGTCCTCCACCTCAGTGTTTTATATGCATATTGCTGGTAGTTTGTGGATGAACTGGGTTTTGTTTTGTTTTATTTTAGTAGTTGTTTATTCTTAGATGTATTAGAAAAAGATATGAATAACACATGAAGCCTTTTTAATGGATATTATTGCTTTGGACTGGGCAAATAGAAAAAGTGAGTTGATGTAAACAAAATACTAGGCATTTTAGTAGTACTGTTAGTTAATAAATGTGGCAAAATGCATAAAAATGTTACAAAAATAACTGGAGTTAGGCAAACAATGTTCTAAAGATGAAATTCCAAGAATGCTTTTTTCTAGCCAAGATTTCACAAGATAATCTAATCCCTTCATTTCTACCTCTTGGTCTTCGTTTAATTTACGTGTATGCATGAGTATACTTGGCAGCTTCATGTTTTGTTTCCAAAACAAGCCAGCTTCTCTAGGTTTTAGACTTGGGTTAGATGGTGCCTAAGATTCCTTCCAGACAGTGTTATCAGTCCTCAGTTGATAAATTCCTTAAGGTTGGAAACCAAATATGTATAAAGTGAAAGTTGCTCAGTCGTGTCTGACTCTTTGCAACCCCACAGACTATACAAGTCCACGGAATTCTCCAGGCCAGAATACTGGAGTGGATAACCTTTCCCTTCTCCAGGGGATCTTACCAACCCAGGGATCAAACCCAGGTCTCCCACATTGCAGGCAGATTCTTTACCAGCTGAGCCACAGGGGAAGCCCAAGAATACTGAACTGGGTAGCCTATCCCTTCTCTTGAGGATCTTCCCAACCCAGGAATCAAACCAGGGTTTCCTGCATTGCAAGCAGATTCTTTACCAACGGAGCTCAGGAAAGCCTGATGTATAATTTGATCTGAGTACTAGTTAGCATAGTGATAGCCACGTGTCGTCAGTAATAAAGCCTGATGTATAATTTGATCTAAGTACTAGGTAGCATAGTGATAGCCATGTGTCGTCAGTAATGCATGCGTCCCCATTGATTGATTCCCATATTCTAACAACAGATACAAGAATGTTTTTGCATATCCATGTGCTTTCCCCAAACTAACCAATAATCTTCATTGTCACATCAATAATTTAAAACTTTTTAAAAATAGAGAGCAACATGGTGCTATTAGAGTTCACACAGACACCAGTCTTTTCTCATGCTTGGATTTCCTGAGAAGTGACACCAAGGACAGTATTGGAAAGTCTTATTTTTTCCCTCTTCCATACTATCTTACGATTAACTATGAGAGTAAGACATCAAAGCTGAAGTGACTTCAAAGCCCGGAACACTTATGGTTTCCAGCTATTACTGTAACCAGCCGCGTCGGCCTGACAGCAATTCATCTTACAGAGCTGCTGCGCTAGGATCCTCCCCTCTGCTTCCGGCCTTCCCCTTTTCCAAACCTGTCAAATTAAAAACCACCCCCAAAATGAATCTCGAAGTTAAATCAGTCCAAAGAGTTAGCGTATTTGCTTAATTTCAGGATTTTATGACTAAAAAATAGACCATACTTATTTAATTATTGACTTTACCCAAAACATATCACGGGGCCTTAGGGCTATGTTCACATTAAACATATAATAGTCTTCATTATGTTTAATTCAAAATATAGTATACATTCGTAGGTAAGACGGTATATATACCTGCCACTTTAGTTAGGTTCACAAAATAAAGTATTGAAAGGTGAGTCTGGTACTTGGCCCAGAAATCAATGAAGTTAGAAGGAATGAATTCTAAAATGTGGATTGTCCATCATAAATGCTGGGAGTGTAGTTCTTGGAAGCACATGCTTTCTCTATTTAAAAAAAGTTTTTTTTTAATAATAAAGTTTCATGGATATATTGTTTTCCAGCAATATAAAAGTTAATATATTAAAATTTGAGCTTCTCCTATATGCATAACCAAATAGGTACTAAAATATCATTGAGGCTAGTTTCTTGAGAAATGTAGAATTAGCATCAGCTGAAGATTTTCAATTTTTATTTAAAAGACCCAGATAAAAATTTTAATTATCTTCCTGGAATCATTTGGTAAAGTTGCTGGTACATATTCAGTTCCACGGGGCAGGCGGCAGGGAGAGCCGCTCTTGAACTCTGGTGGAACAGCATCCAGATCTTAAAGTTACGGCACCAAAGGACTCACAAAAGACTTACTAGATTTGATTGTGCATTATGGAAATTAAATAGGCTCAATATAATGATTGTATCTTTTGTGAAATGGAATGGACTGCATTGTAAACTAATGAGCTTTCCAGCTTTCAAAGCATTCAAGTAAAGACTCGATGACCACTTTTCAATAATCCAGTAGAAGGAATTCTTACATTTGGGAGGGATTAGACTAAAGAAACTGTAACACCCATTTCAATTCTAGAGTTCTTTGTTTCTAAAATTGAAGGATATGAAGAGATAGAGCTGAAGATTAAGTCATCGTGGTAGCATGTGGCTGTTGCCCAGTAATTAGATGGATTTTATAAAGAAAGACTCATAAATGGATGTCTTGAGGGGGTTTGAAACAGAAAGGGCAAAGTGCTTTAAGTAGATACGGATGAACATCAGAATGAAGCATGTCTCTTCTAGTGTTGAAAGTCGGAAGAGAGGAACCTACTCTAAAATCCTCAGAAAAGAGGGCAAAAAAGAAAATGAGAAAGGGAGCTTTTTTTAAATACTAGGAACCCAAATGGATATTCAGAGTGCTAGAAATAGAAGCCAAGGTATTTTTATATCTGCAGTAAAGTCCTTTAAGCAAAACAGGTAGGACACTGAAAAGTTAAAATTTTCACTTCCTGAAGAGCAGAATAATTGCAGAGGACTGAAAAAGCACAGTGTGAGTATGGAGTGATTAGAACCACTAACCAATATGTTCCTTTGGTCCAGTTACTGAATTTCTCAGGACCTCTCATTGTTTTAAATATTGGGTAGGTAGATGATTTCCATGATCTTATTCCAGCTCCGAGATTCTCTCCCAGTGCTTTAATTAAGTATGCTCTCCATAGCCTAAGAATTCAGACAGACCAAATGTTTCAGCTTGCCACCACTGGTTTATTCTGACCTATAGATAATAGATGGAAAGTGGAAAACGCGGGATAATTTTTTAAAGATTCTGGCATTTGGGAGTGTATGCAAGTTACGAAGAAATCTCCTGTGTAGACAGATAAGAAGTGAAATGAAGAAATGAAGTAGTGCTAGGAAAAAGTGCAGTTGGACCACTCCATTTGGGTTTAAAGAAATGATCAACTGTCTGAAGAAGACATACCAGAGACACCTGGTCGTGTTGCCTTAAGAACAGAGAAACAGGCATTTATATCAGAAATGAATCCATAGATTTGATTTACTGGCAATAAAGTGATGGAAAAATCTCATTAATAATTGCTTTCCAGTAAAGAGGAAACAGGTATTACCAAAGAATGTTTAGAGAGGTGATAAAAAGTTAGAAAATATTAAATCTATAAAATAGATGGAAAATGTGGAAAAATAATTTGAATTACCTTGTAAACCTATTAATAAAATAGATAGATCTTTTCTGTTGTTCTTAAAATAATTAAGCATTTTTCCAAAAGTGTTAATTCTCTCCTTTCCTGGGAGTAGGCTATATATACTAGGGCTTCCCTGATAGTTCTGTTGGTAAAGAATCCACCTGCAGTGCAGGAGACTCTGGTTCAATTCCTGGGTCTGGAAGATCTGCTGGAAAAGGGACAGGCTACCCACTCCAGTATTCTTGGGCTTCCCTTGTGGCTCAGCTGGTAAAGAATCCACCCGCAATGCGGGAGACCTGGGTTCAATCCCTGGGTTGGCAAGATCCCCCAGAGAAGGGAAAGGCTACCCACTCCAGTATTCTGGCCTGGAGAATTCCATGGACTTGTATAGTCTGTGGGGTCACAAGGAGTCAGACATGACAGAGAGACTTTCACACACAGATTATATACTAGGGCTGTACAACTAACTGGGTTTACATGTATGACTTTTTCAATAATAATGAGATGACACCACCCTTATGGCAGAAAGTGAAGAAGAACTAAAGAGCCTCTTGATGAAAGTGAAAGAGGAGAGTGAAAAAGTTGGCTTAAAGCTCAACATTCAGAAAACTAAGATCATGGCATCTGGTCCCATCACTTCATGGGAAATAGATGGGGAAACAGTGGAAACGGTGGCTAACCTTATTTTCCTGGGCTCCAAAATCACTGCAGATGGTGATTGCAGCCATGAAATTAAAAGACACTTACTCCTTGTAAGGAAAGTTATGACCAACCTAGACAGCATATTAAAAAGCAGAGACATTACTTTGCCAACAAAGGTCCGTCTAGTCAAAGCTATGGTTTTTCCAGTGGTCATGTATGGATGTGAGAGTTGGACTACAAAGAAAACTGAGTGCGGAAGAATTGATGCTTTTGAACCATGGTGTTGGAGAAGACTCTTGAGAGTCCCTTGGACTGCAAGGAGATCCAACCAGTCCATTCTAAGGGAGATCAGTCCTGGGTGTTCATTGGAAGGACTGATGCTGAGGCTGAAACTCCAATACTTTGGCCACCTGATGAGAAGAGCTGACTCATTGGAAAAGACCATGATGCTGGGAAAGATTGAGGGCAGGAGGAGAAGGGGACATCAGAGGATGAGATGGTTGGAGGGCATCACTGACTCAGTGGACATGGGTTTGAGTGAACTCCAGGAGTTGGTAATGGACAGGGAGGCCTGGCGTGCTGCAGTTCATGGGGTCGCAAAGAGTCGAACACGACTAAGCGACTGAACTGAACTGCTTTACAATGTTGTGTTAGTTTCTGCTGTACATACGAAGTGAATCCACTGTGTATATATATATATCCCCTCCCACTTGGACCTCTCTTCCCCCCTTCCCCATCCATCTAGGTCACCACAGAGCATGGAGCTGAACTTCCTGCACCATATACAGCAGGTTCCCACTAGCGATCTCTTTCTGTTTTACACCTGGTGGTATATATATGTCAGTCCCAATCTCCCAATTCATCCCAACCTCTCCTCCCCTGTGTGCCCACACGTCAAGAAGTCTACTTCATACACAATCAACTTAAGATTTGTATACCTTGGTACATTTTTCCCAAGCTCTGGAACTCCAGGTTTTCTGAATAACCATACAAAAACCTCTTACCAGTATTCTGAGCCACATTGAATCCTCTGTTTTGAAACAAGAATATGAATTTTACTGAAATGATTATTTATAGCAACATCAATATTATTCAACACTTAAAATCATTACCTTGTTATTTTCTGATTGGGAGGTTAATGCCCGACTTCTTTTAAATGGTGGTGTACTCCAGTACTCTTGCCTGGAAAATCCCATGGGTGGAGGAGCCTGGTGGGCTGCAGTCCATGGGGTCGCGAAGAGTCAGACATGACTGAGCGACTTCACTTTCACTTTTCACTTTCATGCATTGGAGAGGGAAATGGCAACCCACTCCAGTGTTCTTGCCTGGAGAATCCCGGGGACGGGGGAGCCTGGTGGGCTGCCGTCTATGGGTTCGCACAGAGTCGGACACGACTGAAGTGACTTAGTGTTAGCAGTAGCAGGACTAACGTATGAACGAAATGTGTCCTACAAATAACACATGAAAACAAAGTTAGAAATGAGTATAATCCTCTGAGTGTGTTGTATGCAACAGTTTATACCTTCAGTTCTGATCACAGACATGCGCTTCCAGCTAAGGGCCATTAATCCATTTACTGCTACTTGTTGGAGTGAAGAGAAATTGTCAAAGACTTTTCCATATGTTTCAGTGAATACCTCTTTAATTGTGGATTGTTCAGCTTCCTTATTTTTCTATGTATATGGCCTCTTTGAAGATTCCTAAAGCCAATTCTCTTTTTACTCAAATTAAAAAACAGCAACAACAACAAGCAAGCTACTGTGGCCACAGTTCTGATTCCTTTGGTCGTGACAACGCCTGCCTCGTTCTTAATATTTCATCCTAACCTACTTCCACACTGAGTGTACTTCTGCAGCAGTAAAATAAGATGTAAAAACTTAGAATCAGTTAAGCAATGCAGTAGCTTAAGACCCACAGGACTCTTTGTCCTTAGTGTTATAATTTAAAGCTTTGACAAATAGATAGCCTATCCATTCTATATTTCACGTAAGAAAAGAGACCATCCAAAAAGAAGTTTCCAGGGACTTCCCTGGTGGTCCACTGGTTACGAGTTTGCCCTGGAATGCAGGGGACGCAAGTTTGATCCCTGTTTGAGGAACTAAGATCCCACTTGTCGCCACGGAGCAACTAAGCCTGCACCCCGCAACGACTGAGCCTGAGATGTAATAGCCAACCTGACCCAGCCAAATAAATAAATAAATATTTTCTTTAACAATGTCTCCAAAACCTAAATTAAACATGTATGTCAAAGTATTACCATACGTAAACAGCATGTATTTATTTTAGCCTTCATCAAGAAAAATAAAATATGCCTTGTGATTATACTATGCACATTGAATCAAAATGTCAGAATCTTCTAAATAAATTGTTATTATGGAATAAGGCAGAACTTCAGCCCTGAATTTATATAATTCACTCCGTTGTAGATTTTTTTTCATTGAAGAATACATTTCACTGCCATAAATTGCACTGAGTATGAACAGCAGAGTCATTTGAGGTTCATTGAAAATATAGGAGAACATCATGTTTCCTGTCCTTTTGTTAAACTTGGCATATTGATTTTTTTGCACAGCTTGCAGCACAGAAATGTGATATACAGCTACAGCAAGACAAGCTAACCACATGTGAATTTGTTAAGTACTGCTGGATTAGCAGAAATTGTCTGACTGTGCAAATAGCAAGATTTGACTTCGCCAGGAACTCTTTATGACTTAATCAATTAAAATAACAAGTTTTGATTTTATTGCCCAGAATAAATCATTAGCAAAAAGTCACATTCTCCCAATCACTCATATGTCTGATGTTTCTGTGTTTCAAGCTCATTAATAAATATGTAGAATTTGAACCGAAAGTTGAAAGTCAAATATAGTTTTAGTAATGATTCATGAATTTTTTTAAGAACAGGAGTCTAGATTTTATTTAAATTTGCCATTGCTTTTCTTTTTAAATATCTAGTGTTCATGCTTTTGTTCCCTTTAGGCTCAAAGGTAGCAAGATTTGGATTTGACTCATGCTTCTTACTGCATTTAAATGTAGAACCTTGTGGAAAGGGAGTCTCTGAGGTAGTGCTGGCATGCTCTTCTCCTCACCTTATTAAACCGCCTCCTTAAATGCGTCCATTATATAGTTCACCTTGCCTGACTTCAAAGAGTAGAGATGGAGAGAGGATGAGCTGAAACTCAGCAGAGTGGGTTACCCATGGCTTCTTAGAAATGCTAATGTGTTATCTATCAGGTTTTAAAAGTTCTCTGAGTTCTCTTGGAAGCAGATAAACCATTATGCGTTGTTGTTTTTTTTTTTTTTTTTTTTTTGCAGAACAAAACTGACAGTCTGTCCAAGCGTAGGAAATGTTTGTATTAATAATATCATGTATTAATACATGTGACCACGCTGTCACCTGCCTTTTAAGAATATACTTTAAGACATCTCAGTCTCTCTAAAGGTAGACTTCTCTTTAATAAGATTTTTTTCCCAAATTTTTTTTTCAGAAATGCCTCTCCCTGCTCTCATTACTTTTGAACAGGTGGACATCTTATGAGATTGCATGTCAAATTTATTAGAAGCAGGTCTTTTAAAATTATCTGGTAAAAGCACAAAGCGTTGAGTTGTTCCCCTAGTAAAAAATGGGGGGTGGGGGAAGGGGCCAGAGCCAAGAGGAAAGCGCCACTGGTTTGTTAGGTGACACTGTGCCCTGCTGTCTAATTTGATTACACAGAGCCCCTGAAGCCCCAGGCAAAGCTGATTTTAGCTGTAATCAGCTTCTTAACCTTTTGAGAACTAACGTAAACACTACCTAGCGGTGGTTAATGATGCTGCTCTGCTACACACTACAAAGTCAAAGGTAACAGTGTAGAGCTCCAGCAGCACAGGCTGGGGCAGAATTTAACAAGACGGCTTAAGGGCGTTGCAGCAGAAGGCAGTTCTCTATTTGTGATCAATTTTAATCTGATAAAGTGATTTAAGGGTGCTTTTTAAAATTTTATAGCTATGGTTTTTCCTTAAGTTTTGCTCATAAGTGCTAAACGTTCACGAACTACTTGTCTTCATTTTGCTGTGCTTACATATGTACTTTTCACTGAAATCCTCTTTCGATTATACACACATTTTAGGAATATAAGTATATTCATACACTTTCATTCTTTCATTTTCAGAGTAAACCAAGGTGATTTCAGTATCCATATAAGAAGAGTAAAATAAAATCCTCTTGGTTCAGTTTCACAGATAGTAAAAATTCATTAAGGGAAGAATGGAATTTCTTTACAGTTAGATGGAACATTGTGGTTATATATATATATGGGCAAGAACCTCACTTTTTCATTTAAAACAGGAGCTCCTGATACAAGAACCTGATGTATCATGTAGGAAGTTAATACGTAAGATGATTTTACTGTCTGTAGTTGGTGTCACTCTCTTGTAATGATGTGACTAATGGGGTGGAGAGCCATAAAGATTAACTAATGTACTTACCAAGGCTATCCCCTCAAAGTCATGTTTGCTGGGAAAACTTGTTAGGAAGACCCTCCTGAGTAAGGACTGCAAATGACCAAGAGAATATATGATACCATAAACCATACCCCATATTGGTAAGCTTCTATACCAGCAACTTTACCTGAAATTTCCTGTTCCTAAAAAATTCTGAAGAGTAGAATCTTAATGCTCCCCAGGGGCACGTAACCAGTCACTGTGTATGGAATTAACTTAAATAGAGAAGGAGGGGAAGATTCAGACTAAAGAGTAACTATAATTTTTTAGTCTAAGGTCAACCCCTCATAAATAACATGAATAACATCTGCAAGCTTATTATTATGCAATGCAGTATATGTCGTGGTAAAAATGAGCTTAAAAACCGCATGTACAACGGTAAATTTCAAGACATGGACACCGAAGGCCTTTCACGGCTTCCCAGGCATCGGGGAGCGTTCACTGGGCAACACAGCCAGCTCCTCTGGCCAAACTTGGCCCCATGGTAAGGGAAGGTGACCTCATCCATAAATAATGTAAATCACCTGACATACGTGCCACCTAAAAGTTCAAGTGAGTTTTATACCTATATATATATAATACCATGGAATAAATGAAGCCAGGTCATAGATAACTGGACATTTTTGGCCTCTTGCAGAAATGTTTTCACCAAATTGTATCCTATTTTACAATCAGATTGTTAAAAGAAATCATTACATGAACTCCCCATTATAGCTGATACGGATATCTTTTAGGTGAAGTGCTTTTTATTGTATGGCATATTTTATAAGAGAATGTACTTGTTCAGTACCCTGGTGTGGATTGAGAGGGTCCTGGTCCCCTTGGCTGCCCTAAGGACTGAAGGGTCACTGTCTCTGCACCCTACAGTTGGCCAGGAGGAGGCTGGCAGCAACCCACTGCATCTTACGAGGCTCTCTCTTAGGAGGACCCGTAGGAGAAGTTCTTCCCAGAATTCAGTTCTTCCCTGGTTATTTTTTCTTTTTTAATCTTATGAACAATGAAAATCTTACAGTATGCTGTTCTCATAGTTTCCAGACTTTGTTCCACAAGAGCATTACCCGAGCAGCCAAGGTTTCGTTCGTATTACAATCCAATTAGAATGTCTAAAGTGGGATCCAGGTAATCCGTAATCCCCAGTTTGGGGTTTCCCATGTTTGGGAACCCCTGACATACCCAATGTAGTGCCCGCCAAGCGTTAGCTGTTTTGAAAGCTTAGAGCTAATGTGCATCTCACCTGTAGCAACTAAAAAGGACTGATCACACTCATTCATTATTTTATCGTCCATTTTTTGCTTTTCCTTGACTTCCTCAAATGTTTTTGTGTTTTCTTATAATTTTAGATCGTGTTTATTTTCAATAGTATTATTTAAGTAGAACTTATGTACTATTAAATAAATCCATTTTAAATGTACAATTCAGTAGTTTTTTAAAGCAAATTTATGGTTGCACAGTTATCCCCACAATCCCATTTTAGAATATTCCCGTCACCCCAGGAAACTTCTTTGTCTTATTTGCAGTCAGTCTTGCTCCCACCCATAGCCCCAGACAACCAGTGATCTGCTCGTTCCATAGATTAGCCTTTTCTGCAAACATCATATGAATAGAATTATACAGTATGTGGTCTCTTACGGCTGGCTTACTTTGCTTACAGTGTTTATGAAATTCAGCCATGGGGTAATTTATTCCTTTTTATTGCTAACTAGTATTCCGTTGTATGGATATACTATTTCATCAATCTGTTTGCCAGTTGACGGACATTTGAATTATTTTCCACTTGGAGCTATTATGTATGATACTGCACATTCACATATGAATCAGTCCAGACATATGTTTTCATTTATCTTGAGTGTAAACTTAGGAGTGAAAGTTAGGAGTGTGGGTCATTTGGTAAGTTTATACTTAGCTTTTTTTTTTAATTTATCTTTTTTATTAAAGTATAGTTGATTTACAATGATGTGTTAATTTCTACTGTACAACAAAGTGACTCAATTATATATATATATATATATATGTATACATTTTTTTTTGTATTCTTTTTCATTATGGCTTATCATAAGATATTGAATATATCAGTAGTTTCCTATGCTGTATGGTAGGACCTTGTTATTTATCCATTCTGTATGAAATAGTTTATATTTAGCTTTTTGAGGAACTAGAAAACTGTTTTTCAAAGTAGCTACACTATTTTATATTCATAGCAGCAAAGTATGAGAATTTAGGTTTCTTCACATCCTCACAAACACTTGTATAGTCAGTCTTTTTGATTATAGCCATCCTGGTAGATATGTGGGCTTCCTAGGTGGCTCAGTGGTAAAGTATCCACCTGCCAAGCAGGAGACGCAGGTTCGATCCCTGGGTTGAGAAGATCCCTGGAGAAGGAAATGGCAACCCATGCCAGTATTCTTGCCTGGGAAATCCCATGGACAGAGAAGCCTGGTGGGCTATAGTCCATGGGGGTCACAAAGAGTTAGACATGACTTAGCTACTAAATAACAACAACAATAAAATAGGTATTTGGTATTATCTCAGTGTAATTTTAATTTGTTACAACTTGATGTTAAATGTGTTTTCTTATGTTTATTAGTCATATGTTTTGTTTTCTTAGGTGAAGTGCCTCTTTTTCTTTTCAGTTCAGTTCATTTGCTCAGTCATGTCTGATTCTTTGCAACCCCATAGACTGCAGCACACCAGGCCTCCCTGTCCATCACCAACTCCTGGAGTTTACTCAAACTCATGTCCATTGAGTTGGTGATGCCATCCAGCCATCTCATCCTCTGTCGTCCCCTTCTCCTCCCGCCTTCAATCTTTCCCAGCATCAGGGTCTTTTCCAGGGAGTCAACTCTTTGCATGAGGTGGCCAAAGTATTGGAGTTTCAGCTTCAGTATCAGTCCTTCCAATGAATATTCAGGACTGATTTCCTTTAGGATGGACTGGTTGGATCTCTTTGCAGTCCAAGGGACTCTCAAGAGTCTTCTCCAACACCACAGTTCAAAAGCATCAATTCTTCAGCACTCAGCTTTCTTTATAGTCCAGCTCTCACATCCATTACATGACTACTAGAAGAACCATAGCTTTGACTAGACAGACCTTTGTTGACAAAGGGTTGACCTTTGTTGGCAAATTGTTGACCTCTGCTTTTTAATATTCTGTCTAGGTTGGTCATAACTTTCCTTCCAAGGAGCAAGCGTCTTTTAATTTCATGGCTGCAGTCACTATCTGCAGTGATTTTGGAGCCCAAAAAATTAAAATCTGTCACTCTTTCCCTATCTATTTGCCATGAAGTGATGGGAACTTCTGCCTAATTTTGAATCTGATATTTGTCTTATTATTGAAGGAGCTCTTTATATATTCTGGCAACAAGTCTCTTATCAGATGTGTGATTTACAAATATTTTATCCTCGGCTGCAGTTTATCTCTTCCTTCTAAATGGTATCTTTTGAAGAGCAGAAGTTTTTATGAGTTCAAAATTTGATGATTTATCATTCTTTTTCTTTTATGGGTTGTGGTTTTGGCATCATATCTAAAAAATCTTTGCCAAACTCAAAGTTTCAAAGATTTCCTTTTTTGTTGCAGAAGTTTTATAGTTTTAGCTCTAACATTTAGATATGGTTCATTTTCAATTGATCTTTGTGTATGGTATATAGTAAGGATCTAAGTTGATTCTTTAACATGTGGACGTCTAATTTTCCCACCAGCATTTGCTGGAAAAAACAACTATCTTTTCCCCATTGAATTGCCTTGGACTTTTCTAAAAAATCAACTAACTGAAGACTTATTAATAGACTTTATATTTTGTTCCATTGATCTTTATATCTGTTTTTCATACCATTACCATAGTGTTTTGATTACTGTAGCTTTATAGTAAATTTTGAAATTAGGTAGTTTAAGTTCTTCTTTGTTCTTTACTTACATCATTTGTAATTTCTCTTAGCAGTGTTTTTTTAGTGGTTTTACGCTTCTCTGTAAAATATACTGTTAATTTTTCATTCTTTTTGATTCTATCATAGACTTCTTCTCTTAATTTCATTTTCAAATTGTTTGTCCCTAATATAAAGAATTAAAATTGATTTTTGTGTATTGATTTTATATCCTGGAGATTCCCTGGTGGCTTAGACAGTAAAGTGTCTGCCCACGATGCGGGAGACCCAGGTTCGATGCCTGGGTTAGGAAGATCCCCTGGAGAAGGAAATGGCAACCCACTCCAGTACTCTTGCCTAGAAAATTCCATGGATGGAGGAGCCTGGTGGGCTACAGTCCATGGGGTCACAAAGAGTCAGACATGACTGAGCGACTTCACTCACTTTACATCCTGTGACCTTACTCAAATGTGTTTATTAGTTTATTACCAAATTTTTCTGGTAGAATGTTTATGATTTCCTTCATATAGGACCAAATGGCACCCCACTCCAGTACTCTTGCCTGGAAAATCCCATGGATGGAGGAGCCTGGTGGGCTGCAGTCCATGGGATCGCGAAGAGTCGGACACGACTAAGCAACTTCCCTTTCACTTTTCACTTTCATGCATTGGAGGAGGAAATGGCAACCCACTCCAGTGTTGCCTGGAGAATCCCAGGGACGGGGGAGCCTGGTGGGCTGCCATCTATGGGGTCGCACAGAGTCGGACACGACTGAAGTGACTTAGCAGTAGCATCTATGAATAAAGACAATTTATATCTTCCTTTCCAGTTGCCTGCTGCATTGGCTACAATGTTCTGTGCGGTACTGAATTAGGAGTAATGACAGCAACTCTAGATTCTGATTTTTTTTTCCCTTCAGGGTATTGTTACTGCTGCAATTTTTAAACATTCCTGTTTTCATTTTAGTCTGGCTTCCTAGAGGTCACCCCTTTGCCTGCATAGTGTAATCGTCAGAGTTGGCACAGTCATCCCAAGACACTAAGGCTCTGGATGAATCTGTGTGTGCTTTGAAGAATGTATTAAAAGTTCTTGTGGTTTTCAAGTCCACCTCAATCTTTTATTTTCTCCTGGACTTTCCTGAGATTTCTGTCTGTGCCAGTGCTTATACTCCCAGACAAGACAGATGTATGGGGATTCTTCTAGGCTCTCGGCAGCTTTCTCACTTCCAGGATCTCCCTATTAAAAATCTGACTAATCCACTGGTCTACAGATCACCTCAAGTAAGAGCCCAACCTCTACTGAGAAGGGTCATGGGCTTTTATGGTTAGTGTCCCACTGGGTTTGCTTTATTTGCTTGATAACAAACACCCTTAGCCATGGGTTTTTCTCCTTCTACTCCATGTCAAGTCAGCCCTCTCTTTTCACAGCCAGTTTCCACTCTGGAAGCTCCACCATGCTGCCGCTGACACAGATTGCCTCTGTTCTTACCTGTCGTTCAGCAGTGTGTCATGAATAAACACTTCTCAAGTTGTTGTTTGCCTTTGGTTGATTTCTGGAGTGCTGAAATGGTTGCACTTGACAATTTTGTCGACTTTCCTGGTTGTATTTAGGGAGAAGATTTGCCAGTCTCGTAACTTGCCATCGCTGGAAGTCCTGCCTGAGTTTCTTTTTGTAAGCCGCAAACCCCTTTTGGAACAAGATGAAACATTAACTATATAAATACAGAATCAGATAAAATAGAACAGCAAGCAAGGGTAAAGGAAATATAAGATGGGAAAATAAATTCCTTATGGAGCAACTATGATTTTTACTCTGGCAGTAGATTTTCCCAGTGCCTAGAAATGGAGATTTTTCTTGATCTTTTCATAGTAATTCACTTCTATCCAAAAATACAAAAATTTTCATTGTCATCGAGATGTAAAATAAGTGGGAGAAAAAGGTATGTATCTGACCAAAAAAAATAGAACAAGCTGAATCAAAATGCTACCCTGGGATCCTTTTGGTTTCATTTTATTTTGTTTTCTCCCAAAGGTCAGATCCCCAAACTTGTACAACTGTAGACTGTAGGAATATGATATAAAATGTGCGGTGATAAAGCTGCCAGATTGAAGGTTTCTTAAGTGCTACTGTCCAGAATCACTAGGCAAGCTTGTAACTAGTAATTCTTGTCAGAATATACACTCTCAGTGTGTGACTTTTATCTGCAGGTGGCAAAGCATATGTTTTAGCACCAAAAAATGTAAGGTGCCGGAGAGAGGATATTTAATGTGTTTTAACCTATTTTTGTTTTTAATGTTTTCTCTTATAGCTGCTTAGTTCCGGTCAAAAGCAGGCTAACTAAAACATCTTCAGATCTTAAGAGCTGTATTTAGATTAGGGGAAAAAATGGTTCCAAATATGATGGTATCATTTGTTTTTATTTGACAAATTAATCAAGGTTATTGGACCAGTATCTCTCATATAAGAAAAATACAGTGGTATTGTGTGCCTAAAATCCAGAGAGAGGGTTCTTCTCTTTAAATAGATTTTCTGCTAAATTATAATTAACCCTTTAAATACTACAGTCAGTTTTGTTTTTATCCTTATTATAATCATTTTCCTACTATAGGAAATAACTACTAGGTATAGCTAGCAGTTGTGTACAACAAACAAATATCAGTATTTCCTAGCTAATGTGGCTCTTACTACATGAATCAAAGTTATCATTCTATGCATTAATCATAATTAAGACCTTAGCTAAAGGAGAGGAGTTACAAATTCAAACCCCAGCTAAAGGGTGACATTCAGGAATGCAAGCCCATTGTTGGCAGGCTTTTCTCATTTTCCCAAAGAAGCCAGAAATCTGCATATTTGTTTGAAATCTCTCTAATTTTAAGTGTTGCAACTAATTTAAGTTTTTGAAACTGTTACATAGGTCAAGTAAAATAACTACCATTCAGATCAGGCCCATAGGCAGCCACTTCACGACGTATGGAAGGCAAGAATAGTTTGACCCTCTTCTGCGGATGGCCACTGCCTCATTTCTTGGCATGTATCTGTTGCTCAGAAAAGAACGTATAACTATAACACGCTCCCTAAACGATTGTCTTCATTATTTTACTGTAGAATTCTGAGGTAATGTGCTTTAACAGAAAATAACTGAAACTGGCATTGAAAAACCTTGATTCTGAGGTTAATAATATTTTGAAGCCCTTCCTTATCAACCGGGCCCTAGTCTAAGTACTTCAAATCTATTAATTCATCTAATTCTAGTTTTGGTTTTGCTTTTAAATTGTTTTTAATATCAGTCATTTAACATCTGTAGATTTGTTTCCTCAACTTGAAAAATTATAGGATTATATTTATGTATGACTAAACTAGAAAAGCTGTAAGAACTCTTTCAGCAGGAAAATTCTTTCATCTGGAGAATATGAGGGTTGGATTCAGTGACACAAAAATAAATTGGCAACCAAACTATGGTACTAATTTATTTGAGTTTATAGCACTTCTGTATAACTGAGTAAAATATATATAATCTTCAATGCAGTCACATTCCTCTACAAGTATCATGCTAGAGTATTTTAGTTGAGGAAGAAGTTTAGTATCCATTCACCATGAGGTTGAAAAGGCCTGCACCAGGAGGGATTGGGGGCAGGAGGAGAAGGGGACGACAGAGGATGAGATGGCTGGATGGCATCACCAACTTGATGGGCGTGAGTTTGAGTGAACTCCGGGAGTTGGTGATGGACAGGGAGGCCTGGCGTGCTGCAATTCACGGGGTTGCAAAGAGTCGGACATGACTGAGTGACTGAACTGAACTGAACTGAACTGATCTTGAAGGAGATTATCATCTCATTGAAGCAATGTGTCTTGCAACTAAAATTTAAATTAAAACAGAAAAACCCGGATGAGAGGGGAGATTGCAGAGGGTAGATACAAGTATATGTATGACTGAGTCCCTTCGATGTTCAACTGAAGCTATCACAACATTGTTAATTTGGCTGTATACCCCAATACAAAATAAAAAGTTTTAAAATAAATTAAAGCAGAAAACAAGTACCCAGATGAGGGTTATATGCAGCAAGGCTTTATTCCAAGGTTAACAGAATGGATGTATGGATATGTGTGTCATGTCTATGGAAGATGTGACTTGGAAAGGGGAAAGATTTGAATTGAAAGTGCAGAGGACCATTGAACATGGAAAAATACCTCTAAGTCAGAAATCAGAATGTTATCACACCAAAAAAAAAGAAGGCACATTGCCTTCAGAGTGTGTATAGAATAATGACAAATTTTATAGAAAAGTCAAGATAATTATTATAATGTACTTTCTAACTTACTTTTATGAGGGTGAATGACTATAAAGAATGTATCCCAATGCAACTCTTATGACACGGACAGAAAACAAATATTTGCAGTAGTAAAGTTGGTAAAAAAAAAACAAAAAAACATTTTGTTTGCAATTAACCTTCAAATGGTTCAGGGGGCAAAACGTACGTGACAGCAAAGAAGCACATATGATAAAGTGTTAACAGTTATTGAATCTAGGAGAAAAGTGTATGTATAATCATTGTGCTGTTACAACTCTTACAAGTTGAAATCTTTTTACAATAAATACTGGGAAGGAAGGAAAAGAATAGAGAAAGAAAAAGCCCTCCAAATAACTTATAGATCAAAGAATAAATCTAGAAAATATTTAGAATTGAGCCATAATGAAGCTATAAAAGTTTTTGGTATAGCTTGATTTCTAAACAAAAAAATGTATACCCTTAAATTATATTTAAAAAAAGAATAAATGCTAAAAATTAATGAATTTTTAAATTAAAAAAGTAAATATAAAATAAAAATATATTTAAAAATTAAGTTGAATATAGTGACCATGGTATAGTTATGTAATTAGGTGCTTTACGAATATTTGGTAAGTTTACTTCATTTCAAATTTCCTAAATTTTACCAAGTGGATCTTGCCTTGTATCCTGCAGACAAGAAAAAAAAAAAATCTCACTGCTTTTGCACATACAAGAAGGGTAACTATAAAGCAATAAATCCTTTATCTTTTGACAGTTAAATCCCTACTTTTGGTAAGATTTGTTAATTTATCCAAAGCAGAGGTGCTCAGCTTCCAATGAATTTTGGGCAAAGTAAATTTATCCCCCTCTTTGTCTTTGTCATGTTTTACAAGAATTATAAATATATACCTATGATAATATTCTTAACTATCCAGCTGACTGAATTATTTCCCACTTCAGTAAGGCTCAGCCTAATCAAACAGAAATTTTGTGAGTTTAAAAAAAAACCTATGATAATATGCAATTTTTAATTTCATTAGGAATTTGTTTCACTAATATCTTTATCCACCAGAATTATAACAAATAAAGTAAAAAAGAATTTTGACCACATTTTAAAAATTGAAGTAAAACATAACATTTTTTATGTTGTTCACTATTATAACCACTTTAAAGTGTACATTTCAATGACTTATAAAACCTTCACAATTTTGTGCAACCATCACTACTATCAAATTTCAGAATATTTTCATCATCCAAAATAAGAAAACCTCTACCCATTAAACAGTTACTACCCATTCACTGTTCCCCCAAGCCCCTGACAGCCACTAATCTTCTTTATGTCTTTATGAATTTGCCTATTCCAGACATTTCATATAAATAGAATTATACAATATATGACTTCTTGTGTCTGGCTTATTTCATTTAGCTACATGTTTTCAAGGTTCATGTTGTAGCATGTATCAGTCGTTCATTCTTTTCTGTTGCTGAATAATTTTCTGTTGTATGACTATACACCACATTTTATTTATCCTATTGATCAGTTAACGTTCACTTAAGTGGTTTTTTTCACTTGTTAACTGTCACGAATAGTGCTGGTATGAACATTTATGGACGTGTTTTTCTTTGAATGCGTGTATTCACTTCTCTTGGGTGTATACCTAGGAGTCAAATTGCTGATTCAAATAACTTCTTGTTCAGTCACTAAATCATGTCAGACTCTTTGCGCCCCGTGCACTGAAACATGCCAGGCTTCCCTGTCCTTCACTATCTCCCAGAGTTTGCTCAAACTCATGTCCATTGAGTCAGTATTGCTATCTAACCATCTCATTCTTTGTCACCACCTTCTCTTCCTGCCCTGAATCTTTCCCAGAATCAAGGTGTTTTCCAGTGAGTCAGCTCTTTGCATCAGGTTGCCAAAGCATTAGAGCTTCAGCATCAGTCTTTCCAGTGAATATTCAGGGTGGATTTCCTGTAGGATTGACTGGTTTGATCTCCTTGCTGTCCCAGGGACTCTCAATAGTCTTCTCCAGCGTCACAATTAGAAACTATCAATCCTTTGACACTCAGTTTTCTTTATAGTCCAACTCTCACATCTGTACACTGTAGCTTTGACTATACAGACCTTTGTCGACAAAGTGATGTCTCTGCTTTTTATCACGCTGTCTAGGTTTGTCATAGCTTTTCTTTCAAGGAGCAAACACCTTTTAATTTTGTGGCTACAGTCACTGTCCACAGTGACTTTGGAGCCCAAGAAGATAAAATCTGCCACCACTTCCACTTTTTCCCCATGTTTTAAGGCCAGTTTGTGGGAGGAAGAGGACCTTATAAATTGAAAACTCCCAAACCCCTCAAAAATTTAGCAATGATCTCAACTACAGAGTCTCAAGTCTCTGAGCTCAAGTCTCTCTGTTGACATTACTAAGCATTTCTTTGCCAGCTTTGTTGCGTTTTCACTGAACAGCTTTTATTCTGTGCTCTCTGACCAATGGTTGCTTAATTGAAGAATATGTGGATTGGGGGTTGCTAGAGTAAGAAGCCTTTGAAATACTGTTTTTCTAATTTTTATCTTCAGTTAAAAAGGACAAATGCTTTACCCTACAATTTAGAAGCATGATATCTGGAAGTTTCAGACCCTAATCTGATGTGCCTTAAAATAGTCATAAATTAGGGTGATGTCTTCCAAGTGCTCACTGACTGTTTTAAATTTTCTAGTGTGTCCCTGAAAAAAGATCAACAAATCTCCATTAGAATCCATGCCAAAATATTTCTCAACAACTGCTAGCCCTCTATATTTAAAATGTTTGCATTATTTAAATTTCTGAGAAGTTTGAGAATTTCTTGAGAAATTAAAATATTGGACCTTTTAAAATACTAAATGGTTTATATATATGCTTTGAGGTTTTGGCCTATGGTTAACTTCCCCCATGGAGCTGAAATATTTTGTACTTGGAGTTAAGCCAAATCTTCTGACTTGCATGCATTCAACTTATGGTGCATGCATCCAAGTCCTGGCATTTGAATGGTCTTTTTCCTTCATCTGAATACTTTCTAACTTGAAGAAAAAAATAACACTTTCCATTTAAAACTTGCCTCTCTCCTCTCTTTCCCTTCTTCACCCATGAGCAAATATCTCCATACTACATACCTGCAATACTCTGAGAAGAGAGGACATCTTTATATTTTCCAACTCAGAGAGATTACCCTTGAATACCCTCAGGTTGGGAGATCCACGGCAGAGCTCCAGGGAGTTCCAAAAACCCTTTAAATTCTGTGTTGAATTGAAATTCTAGGGAGAGAATGACAGCCTTTATCATATTCTCAAAGTGGCGTGTGGTCCCCCCAGAAGTGAAGATCTGGTGGTTTTCACAGTGGTTCGGAGAGCAAAAGGGACATGCATGCTGTGGTGCCGGGATGGTGTGTGATGGAGTCGTGAGCATGTTTCACTCGGGCTTTCAACAGCAGTGTCGTAGTAATATCAACATTTATTTTTGAGGATTAGATCAAGAGTTGAGGCTCATGAAGCTGAAGGTAGTTTCTAGGAATGGATTAAGGAGGGTCAGGATGTTAGGGCATTGACCACTTACAAAGGTGGAGTAGCCAGAGGTAACAGCCAGTGGAAGAGAGTTACACTATTATCGTGCTCGAAATGCAGTGTCACCTTCTGCCTGGAGGCCCCTGGTACTTGTATAGAGTATCTTCTCCAGCCATCAGAATCTTTCTTTTGCCTGGTTAATAGTTTATATCTTTGAAACAGTCCCACCCTCCATCAGCCTCATGGCTTCCCAGGAAACCACCTGTGGTCTCACACAAATATCTAAAACTTTTTCAGTTTTAGTTTCTGCTCTTCAGTCTTTATAAAGAAATTCTAATTCTGTGAGCCTACTCACAGAAGTAAGAGTCTTAAGGAATTAAAAAATAGTACTAAAAAGCAGGAAGCTTTGTTAGCCTTTTTTTTTTTTTTTTTTTTTACTGATGTGTGGGGAGAAGGGAACCAAATCTGATGGCACACCTGCCGAGAGCCATTCACTCCATGTGTATCACCTCGTTTACTCCCCATGGTCTCATGGTTCATCTTTGCAGTGAGTGTTATGAGCTTTTTTACAGAAGCACAAACCGAGGTTCACGGGATGTTAACCCAGATCTTGTGGCTCTAAACCTCTGCATCCCCTAGACCTACCAGAGAGCAGCAGCAGCAGACAGTTCTCGAAGGTTTGTGGTGGCAGTGACCTGGTGGAAGGGGGCCAGTAGGACTTATTTTTGAGCTTCATTGTTTTATGTTTACAAACATAGTGTGTATGTGTTACGGTAATTTGTTGTTGTTGCCCAGTAGCTTCAGTCCTGTCCAACTGTTTTTGACCCTGAGGACTGTAGCCCGCCAGGCTCCTCTGTCCATGGGATTTCCCAGGCAAGAATGCTGGAGTGGGTTGCCATTCCTTTCTCCAGGGACCTTCCCAACCCAGGGATCGAATCCAGGTCTCCTGCATTGCAGGCAGATTCTTTACAGTCTGAACTACCACAACCCCATGGTAGAGTAACTTGGGGGAAAGTTAATAGACTTCCTGAAGAAGCTAAAGTCCCTTGCACGCTTGCAAGTTATTTATTGGTGCTTCCCCTGAAGGATTATGAGGCAGTGATTAGAGTAGAAATGAAACAGGCAGCTTATGGGTAAGTTTTAATTTCCATTTTTTTGCTTAAGCTATTGATGTTTTTCTTTATTCCAATGAAGTGTCACAAATAAAAATACAGAGAATGTATTACAATTTTAACATAGAAGACATAGCAAACAAATAGAGAAAAAATACAGGGAAGAATAAATAATTGAATAATGAAGTGGTTAAAATTAATTTGAAAATATCCTTGAACTCTGACAGAACTATGCAGTACAATTGTTCATTCCTTTGTGCACACAGTCATGTCCGACTCTTTTATGACCCCATGGACTCTAGTCCACCAGGCTCTTCTGTCGATGGGATTCTCTAGGCAAGAATACTGGAGTGGGTTGCCATTTCCTTCTGCAGGGGATCTTCCCGACCCAGAAATCAAACTGGCATCTCTTTGCGTCTCCCGTGTTGGCAGGCAGATTCTTTACCACTGTGCCGTCTGAGAAACACAAAGTATAATAGAGAGGAGAAGGAATCCCCTCTGATACTTACATCCAGAAATCCTGAGAAGTAAAAGGAACATATTAAGAATGAAACTTCAGAGCAGCATGAGAGTCGAGAGAACCAAGTCCTTTCCCCATTTCAACTCTGCCCAACGCAACTCCGTTCCATTAGCATTTCTGGTGCCTGCTTTCCTTCATTGAGAAAACATTCCCTGAGTCCTCCTTTATGTCAGACACTTATTACGGATGCTAGGGATTTGGCAGTGAAAAGGATAAACAAAATTCTTGTTGCATAGAGCTTTGATTTCAAAAGAGAAAATAGATAATAAATAGACAAATTATATATATATATAACTTATATATAATAGACAAATTATATATATATATATGTTTATATATGTATAGGTTAAAGCGATGGGAGAGTGCCTCATAAGAGCACAGTTCAGTTCAGTCACTCAGTCGTGTCCGACTCTGCGACCCCATGAATCGCAGCACGCCAGGCCTCCCTGTCCATCGCCAACTCCTGGAGTTCATCCAAACTCACGTGCATCGAGTCAGTGATGCCATCCAGCCATCTCATCCTCTGTCGTCCCCTTCTCCTCCTGCCCCCAATCCCTCCCAGGATCAGCTTTTCCAGTGAGTCAACTCTTCACGTGAGGTGGCCAAACTATTGGAGTTTCAGCCTCAGCATCAGTCCTTCCAATGAACACCAAGGACTGATCTCCTTTAGGATGGACTGGTTGGATCTCTTTGCAGTCCAAGGGACTCACAAGAGTCTTCTCCAGCACCACAGTTCAAAAGCATCAATTCTTCAGCACTCAGCTTTCTTCACAGTCCAACTCTCACATCCATACATGACCACTGGAAAAACCATAGCCTTGACTAGATGGACCTTTGTTGGCAAAGCAAATATTTCTGTTTTTTAATATACTATCTAGGTTGGTCATAACTTTCCTTCCAAGGAGTAAGCATCTTTTAATTTCATGGCTGCAGTCACCATCTGCAGTGATTTTGGAGCCCAAAAAAATAAATTCTGACACTGTCTCCACTGTTTCCCCATCTGTTTCCCATGAAGTGATGGGACCAGATGCCATGATCTTAGTTTTCTGAATGTTGAGCTTTAAGCCAACTTTTTCGCTCTCCTCTTTCACTTTCATCAAGAGGCTTTTTAGTTCCTCTTCACTTTCTGCCATAAGGGTGGTGTCATCTGCATATCTGAGGTTATTGATATTTCTCCCTGCAATCTTGATTCCAGCTTGTGCTTCTTCCAGCCAGTAGTATGTTTTAAATAAGGTAGTCAGCAAAGACCTCAGACTAGCTTCTTGAGTTGTATTATAACTGGGGGCCTCAGCCCAGTCTCTTTATACATAAAATGGGAGCAGTTCTGGATGATCACTAACAGCTTCAAAATTCTGTGCTTTCTTTAGGAGACATATCTTTGGGTCACATAATCTTTTGTATGTATAAGTCATGGTCTTTATTGTCCATTGATCTCAAAATGTACTGAGAATGTTCATTGATTTCCAAGGTTAATTACATTCTACATTCAAGGAATTTAAACTGAGAGTTAAATGCCTTCCCAAAGGCTTCATAATGGTTAAAGAAGGATTAGAGCTCTCGATTTCTGCCGTTCTCAGTCTGAAAATTCTGCCTCACTGTGTGGTACAGTAATAAGTGGAATTGAAACATCAGAGCAGTTCAAAGTACATTTAAGATGTGTAGGCTATGATGGACTAAAATATTTACAAATAAGGAATTGGGTAAGTATATCCCACTGCAACCATTTATAGCAGGCATGAAGCCATGTGACATGCTTTAAACCAGTAAAATAGCAAGCCCCCTCCAAGAAAATCTATAATTTTAATCAAAAGTTTGTTTCAGTCATTGAAATTCTGTTATTACTGCTTACAAACATTAAAGTCAATCAAAACATCAGTAGCTTTGCAAGATCAATATTTTTAATATGTTTGCATTCCAGTACTGCAGATTTTTGGCTAATGGATCGCACCCATATTGATTTCCATGGGAAATGTTAGTCTGATACTGAAATAATTAAAAACACACACACACAAGGATTATTGGTTTGGAATTTTGAGGAGATAGAAGTATAAAAATTGGTTATTGACCAAATTGCTTGGGGTGAGTGAACCATGGGCACTTGTAATAAACTTGTAGCACTCAGTCATTGCTGAATACTACCTTGGTCCCTTAAACTGAACATCAATCAATAACCTATTATGACAATGCAAATTGTGGTGAAATAACAAACTAGACATGTAAGAGTCACATTTTATCAAGAGATATGCATAAGCATGCATATAAGCATGTTGAAAATGTCTGCTGAAACATAGTGACTGATTTTGACTGATTCCTGCTGAAGATGGTTTGAGCAGCATTTTTTGAAGAGGGAAAGTTCTATAGTATAACAGTAAGAGGAAGCATACAATTATTCTATGAACAATAATGAAAGTGCAAACACTACAGCATGTCAAATGACAGATTCTGTTATCTGGATTCAGAGCAAGATTACAATTGTTACTCTGCTCTCAAAGCATTGGAGTAATGTATGTAAGCATTAGATTGAATCCAGACGCATTCCCCACAATATGAATCTAATGCACGTTACGTTTCTCTTGCCTTTTGGCCTTTCATTAGGAGAGCTATGTTTTCCTCTAGAAAATTTATTCTGTTTTCATTTGGTTACCATTATAAATTTATGAACTCTTTATCTCTCAAAGGCAATCTAGTGTTTCAGAGAGACAAAATATTTTTTTAATGCACAGTGTAAGTTCAGACCAGTATAATAGTACTTAAAACAGTACTTGGTACAAGTTATACATTTTTGGGGTATATTTCTATTTACTTAATTTTTCAAATTGTGTTTACATATTATGGAAACGTGTATTTGCTTTGAAAGGAAAAGTGAAAGTGAAAGTCGCTCAGTCATGTCTGACTGTTTGTGACCCCATAGACTGTAGGGAATTCTCCAGGCCAGAATATTGGAGTAGGTAGCCTTTCCCTTCTCCAGGGGATCTTCCCAATCCAGGGATCAAACCCAGGTCTCCCACATTGCAGGCAGATTCTTTACTAGCTGAGCTACCAGGGAAGCCCAAGAATACTGGAGTGAATAGCCTATTCCTTCTCCAGGGAATCTTCCTAATGCAGGAATCAAACTGGAGTCTCCTGCCTCGCAGGCAGATTCTTTACCAGCTGAGCCACCAGGGACGCTTTGAAAGGAACATGGAATTAAAAGATAAAACTAAAAATCAGTCATCATAACTGTTGAATTTTGTTACCATCTCTATAAGCCTGATCAATATTTTTCTTTGATAATAATTGAGTTCAGTTAATAAACTGAAAATTGATCATGACTCCTCTGCATGAGATGAAAACACTCATAAAATAGCATTGTTAGTCTATTCCAATTCAATGTTAATCTTTAATCAGTATTTTTGCCAAATTTCTTTTATCCTATTCTGACTTCTTTTTATGTTTTATCACTATTACTAACATTACTCTCAAATTCAGTTGATGCAATCTTCTTTATTCCTACTCTTTTTGAAATTTACACCTTAATATGACTTTTCTCAAACCTTCTGTGTCTCCTCCATCAGTTAAGCTATTTGGATATTCCATTTTGATGGATCCAGCCTTCAGAATGACTTATGAGACAGGAAACTTCACTGTTATCTGGTGTTGTGTGCTTGAAAGTGAAAGTCTCTCAGTTGTGTCCAACTGTTTGTGACCCCATGGACTATACAGTACTATATTCTCCAGGCCAGAATACTGGAGTGGGTAGCCTTTCCCTTCTCCAGGGAATCTCCCCAACCCAGTGATCAAACCCAGGTTTCCCACATTGCAGACCGATTCTTCACCAGCTGAGCCACAAGGGAAGCCCGAGAGTACTGAAGTGGGTAGCCTGTCCCTTCTCCAGCAGATCTTCTTGACCCAGGAATTGAACCAGGGCCTCCTGCATTGCAGGCAGATTCTTTACCAACTGAGCTACCAGGGAAGCATTGTGCATACCTGAAAATAACTGAGTTGAACAGCAACGATGTTTGCATGTAAGCTGTATAAATATTCATACAGTTTTTGCTAAATCATTCAATGACTTTCTGCTATAGATATTATTAGAAAAATATCCGTGGTGTTAAAAATGATAGGATTCTAATTCCCTTACCTGCCATTTCCACATTTTCATATACAACAGCTCTTCCTATGATTTATGTCTTTCTAAGAACCCCAAATGGAATTTGTGTCACTTATCATTGTCAGAGAATGTTATGTCTTCAACAGATAGAATTTGTGCAATCCCCAGTTAGAATTTCCAGTTGTCTAGTCAAGGAGCGGAGCATGATGAAAATGGGAAATCATCAGCTTTTAGAATTCTAGCCGAGCAAATACGTAGTTCTGCAAGTCTCCACAGCCCACCCCACACCCACATGTGCCTTTGCTTTGAGCTCACGGATGTTTTATCTAGGTCAGCAGTGCAATTTCTACTCACGATGGTGATCTGACAACTCTGGTAGCCTGGAAGAAGTCGTGTAACCTGTGATTTGGTCCAGAACATCCCTGATGTTCTTACCAACTCTAAGCAAGATCCAAGCCAACTTATATCTGTGAAGGTAGTATCTGAAAGCGGGAATGAGACTCTCGAGGACAGATTTTTTTTAATGAATTTATGGACCCAGGACATTGAACAAAATCTGTTGCACTCAGGAGCACTCAAAAGAGGTGGTTCTGTATTTATTGAGAATTGTCAGAATACAGGGGAGAGAGGATTCCAAGACCTGCTCATGGTACAGACTTTTTATGTTATTGGGCCCGTGAATACCAATGTTATAAGCTCATACCACAGTCTGAGCAAAATTATTTGATTTTAGACAAAACCAACTCTCTGCACTCTAGATCATGCCAATAAAAACTCGTTCTAGAATCAAAACTGTTCAGACAGTCCATACCAAGCCTCGCATATAAACAGCTAGAACACACTCAAAGATCTTTGTTCGTTAACAAATTGTTACACAGACATGCTGCCTAGATCGTGTGTAAGATAGTAATTAAGACGAGGACTCTGGAGCCATACTGCTTGAGTACTTAGCCTGTCTCTGCCATTTTCTATCCCTAATTCTGTGGGAAGTAGAAAGGAGCTGTATGTGAGACACTAATTAAAAAATATGAAGGCTCTGTGTGGCGCAGGAGGTGAGATTTTCATTCAGCTCACTGTGTGTAGGAGTTTTTAGCTACTTAAACAATGATGGTGTCATAAAATGGTTTAAATAAGGTTGTGTTCGTATTAAGGAAAGTTCTAAATAAAAGATTTTAAAAGGGTAAGTGGTTACTTGGGTGGCTGAAGGAGACCAATGCATATACCAAAACAAGGCAATTCTCCAGTGCTCATCAAGGCAAGACATATGCACAAAGTATCAAAACCCAAAGGGAAAAGCAAACAGATGAGAGAACCAGTAATTAGGGCGGATGAGATGGAGCCATCTCATAGAATAAGATTCGAAGAGAGAATGAGTATAAAGATGAAGAAGAAATAAATGAATGTGAAAATAGACTGGTTATCCTTTTTCTCAACGTGACAGGAAGAGCTAACCAAACTTGCTTTTAAATGAGAAAAAGGAACATGAGAAGTGAGTTATCTGCATGGTAGGTGCATACTAGTATTTTTGATTCATTTTTTCCCCACAAAAAAAAAAAAAAAAACTCTCCTTTCTCTCACCACTGCATTCCTCATATTAGTCTATCTATGACCAGTAGTAAATTTAAATAATATTTACAATGAGTAACATATTAAAATCATAACATCCCCACACATGCAACAGTAATTATTGAGCATTTACTACATGTGTGGAATACTCTACTTTTCATAAAATAAAGTAGGAAAGAGATAAAAATTTATAAATTGAGTAATTCAAGGAGAAAGGAATAAGGACCACAAGGCAAATATTGATTTAAGTAATAGAGAAATATGGAAGAAGGTATAATTCTATCTAATTATAAGAGCCAACAAGATATTTGGGGATTGAGGAAGGGAGGTCCATTAAACTGAAGCTGGAAAGATAGATAGGATTTGGAGATTCATAAAAGGGAGAAAAGAATATTTGAGCTAAGATTATCAGCAAGAGCTAGAAAGTATAGAGTATGTTCTATAAGCACTGAAAGTAGCAAGGAGGGAGTCTGGTGGATGGATCATGAATGTGAATGGGGAGTAAAGGAAATAAAGTTATAAATTAGTTGGAAATGAAATGACAGGATATTAAATGATAAACTAAGGGGGGGTTGCATTCTTTTCTTCAAACTTTTAGGAAGCAAAGGTGTTTTAAGTTTAATTAAGGAAGTGAACTACCAGAGCTATACTAGAGAAAGATTGCTCTAGCAGCTATGAGTAAAATATATTGAGAAGGAAAGTCCACAAGTAGGGAGAGTGCAGTTTAAAGGTCATTATGATGGTCCCTGCAAAAGGTCTAAACGTCAATGACAAGAGTGAAAATGAAGAGCGGGAAAGAGATCCAAATACAGGACTGGAATCCATGTGACTGGGCCGTGAGAGTCGTCTTGAGTATCTTCTTCAAACAGGTCAATCAGCTATTCAGTGAAATCACTGAACAAATGGGAGACAAGGAAGTTTTTGTGGAGGTTCAGGAAAGGTTTCGTATAGAAATGGCTGCAAGTCAAGATAATGCACCAGTCGACTAAGGACAGCTTTGAGACACTGGGTGTGTGAGAGGTAGACAGAGAAGAAGCATGGAAATTGAGACTTGAAGTGAAACTTCTTGCATTCAAACTTTATATATTTTGTTTCAGGATTCAGATAATCTTGCCCTCTTCTAAGATGACCAAGCCTTTAGGATTGATTTTGTAAAGGCAGTTATCCCAGAGCTGTAGTACAGAAGAGGTGACATAGGTTGAGAGATGGTTCAATGAGGGTAACCCGATTTTGACGGGGGGTGTATGGGATAGATACCAGACTGGGTCTTGACAGTTTCTTCTGATTGGGTACCACAGTGACTCCATTCCAACTATGTCCATTTATTAATAAGTGCTGTCCGTTGCAATCAGTACATCACTACAAAATCAGAAGTGCATTCTGATATGTCTGCACTTTTGACTCCATGTACCATTCCAATTTGTCTTTCTTAGGAGGTTAAGTATAATTTAGTCCATTTGTTGTTTCCACAGTAGTTTTGTGTCTTTTTCCACTCAAGAAGTAAACACATTGAAGGTAGATAGGCTTTTGAATAGCCTTCTCAAACATTTTTATGATGATTTTGAAATTTAGAGGAAAAAAAACGTAAGGTCAAGAAAAAAGTAAAGCTGCTACATAGGTTTTGGGGAGGCATTGTTCTTTAATAGCCCAAATCACTTCCAAGTAATGCTCATAATGTCTTCAAAACATTATTCAAGACTCGGGTTTATATCGGTTTTAGTGTTCTGGCGATCTGTTTCTGTGTAATAAATCATCTAAAAATGTTTGGCTTAAAGTAACAACCTCTTATTATCTGTCATGGTACCGTGGGTTGACTGAGTTCAGCTGGAAGGTTCTTGCCTGGGATCTCTCATATGGTTGGAGTCAGATTCTCATTGGAACTCCCCAAGCTGGACACCCAAAGTAGTTCATTCACAAGGCTGGCAGTTAATGCTAGCTCTTGGCTGGGGATTCAGCCAGGGCTATCTACCAGAGTGGCTATCTACCTGGAGCATGTGCTAGGTTCCAAGAGGGAGCATTCAAAGAGCAAGTAAGTACTCTAAGAGTCCCAGACAGTAGCTGCAAAACTTATGACCTAGCCTAAAGAGTCAGGCAGCATCCCTTCTACCGTATTCTGTGTTCAAAGAGGCCAGCTCACCTTCAGGGAGAAGGGGCTGTACAAGAGCATTACACAGTTCGAGGTAGGGATGGACGAGGTGGAGAAGAGGAGGTACCTGTCTTGGGGAGCTAGCTGTTTCCTCTGCACATTTAAACAACATAGCAGGATTACCAGGGGAAACAGACCAGTATCCAGCAGTCATGGTATTCCTGGACAGTATTTCTGCTGCTTGTGGAACTGATGGTCCTCGTTCACTCCCTTCCTTTTGGAGAACTTAGCAGTGTTTCATTCTCTCCTGATCTCAGATTCTAGATCTCTTTTACTGGCTCCATTTCTTTAAGCATCCTCAGATCCTTTATCACTAGACCTAAACATCTCCAAAGACGTCCAGACATGGTAACATGTGAAATATTTGTTGTATGGTGTTGTTTCTTCTTCTCTGTGCCACCGGTCCTTCCACCGGACTGAGCATAGGCACAGTACCGTTTTATCTTCAAGGTGTATCCAGCTAGCATTCATTTAAGTACTATTTGCTTGTCACAGGATACACAAAGAAGCATAAGTCAGTTTCTACTGTTAAGGGACAAACAAGCCAAAAGATGAAAAATGCCTGTATTAGTTAGGTAATGGAGAAGGCAATGGCACCCCACTCCAGTGCTCTTGCCTGGAAAATCCTGTGGACGGAGAAGCCTGGTAGGCTGCAGCCCATGGGGTCGCTAGGAGTCGGACATGACTGAGCGACTTCACTTTCACTTTTCACTTTCATGCACTGGAGAAGGAAATGGCAACCCGCTCCAGTGTTCTTGCCTGGAGAATCCCAGGGACGGGGAGCCTGGTGGGCTGCCGTTTATGGGGTCACACAGAGTTGGACACGACTGAAGTGACTTAGCATAGCATAGCATAGTTAGGTAAAGCTAAGCAGCTCTAACAAAAAGACTCCAGATATATAAAGTAGATAGAAGTTTCTTTCTTTCACATATAACAGTCGAAGGTGGGCATTCCAGATGAGCAGACGGCTCCAATCCCACACAGCCAAGTTCAGAGACCAGGTTCTTTCTGTCCTATATCTTGACCGTGTCATCTGCATGGCCACATCTGGGTTGCAGGTCCATCAGCATTCTAGACCACAGGAAGGGGGAAATAAGAACACAGAGGAGTCATACCCAGTTTCTTAAGGCATTAGCCAGAAGTGACACAAATCAATTCCACACTTGTTGCATTGGAAAGTGAAGTGAAGTTGCTCAGTCATGTCCAACTCTTTTCGACCCCTTGGGCTGCAGCCTACCATGTTCCTCCGTCCATGGAATTTTCCAGGCAAGAGTACTGGAATGGGTTGCCATTTCCTTCTACAGAGGATCTTCCCAACCCAGGGATTGAACCTGGATCTCCCGCATTGTAGGCAGATGCTTTACTATCTGAGCCACCAGGGAAATCCCTCATTTGGAAAGGAATTCCTACTTTGGAAAGGAAGGAGTCATATGGCCACACCTCACCAGCAAGGCTGGAAAATGTACCGTTGGGTATCCACGTGCTTTGTTTCAACTGCTTTAGCAAAGGTCTTCATGAGTGCTTTGCCGTCTCTACAACAGCATGTAAATAAATCATTAAAAGCAATGTGATGTGTTACATGGGAAAAACATGTGAAGTGCTATGAATGCACAGTAGGAAGTCACGGGCTTAGCCTGACTGTTTAGGGAGGATTTTCACCAGAAGTAAAATATTAACTGTTCCCAGAAGTAATGACTAGAGAAAAATAGGGCATTCTGCAAAGAAATAAGATCTTATGCCCAAGTACAGAATATAGACTCGTGTGGGCGTTTTGAGGAATGGCAGAAATTTAGTATGGCTGAGCACAGGGGCCCCTGGGATGAGGCATTATGGTAAATAAAGTCTATAAGATAGAGGGGATTCTGCTAAGGAGTAGCTTAGACTTTTCCTCTAGGGATGGTGGGGACCCCTCAGAAGTTTTTAAGTCTAGGACTAGCATGATCAGATTGATGGTGGTGACACGAGGATAGACTGAACGAGAAGAGACTAAACGAGACCAGTGAGGAGTATATTCAGGGAGGCTATGATGAGAATTAAAGTGCTTATCATGGAGACAGAGGAAGGAGCTCATTGCTAGGCGACAAAGACTACAACTTACTACTTAAAAGGGAAGGTTGTGAGAGAGAACTGAGTGCTTCCTGTGTGTCCAAGGTGGGCGATCAGTGACGCCATTAGCCCATGCGAGCCCGAGGGGAGAATTTTCTTAGGGCAAGATTTTTCATCTGTTTTTAGACACACAAGTTTTTGCTGTCTACCAGCCATCTCCACTTCTGACCCACTTTTGCTGGGCATGATGATAAGGAAAAGAAGAGAGGAAAATTCAAAGGACTGAATTATGAGATCAGACATCTGGGAGAATGTTGTACCTTAGCAGTATGGAAAAGCAATTGGGTCTAGTTTAGTCTGTGACGGTAAGACTTCTAATGATTAGAAGCCATTGGAACCCTGTATTCAAGCCCAGAAAATGTAAAAACAGGCAAAGAAACAAGAAGGTTTTTAGATTTTAGATAGAAGGACAAATACTGGTTAGTTTGCTTTGCTTTACCTTGACACATGTTCTCATTTGACTCTGAGCCACACCCCAAGAGACCAGAAGTAAATCCTGGCTGTGTTCCAGGATTCTGCCTTTTAACAAGCACCCCTGATTTGTACGCACGAACATTTAAGAACCACTGGCTTCAGCTTTTAGGACCTGCAGTTCTTTTTTCAGGACACTTGTGGGAGATAGTGTGATAAAGAGATCAGGGTTTATGGATATTTTATGTTTTTTTTTTTTTAATTTTCAATCTGAAAAATACAGTGAAAGCAAAAGAATTACACAAAGAATGTACACAGTAAAAAGAGGAATTTAAGATTAACTCTTGTCTGAGTCTTCATCCCTTCTTTTCTTCACCCAGTTAAAATAAGTGTTCACTATTCATCTTATCTTAATAAAAAGTAGTTAAACTCTCTACTACTAAAGTTCATGTTCATTTTTGTAAATTAAAAAAAAATTACTATAAACCTTAAATAACAATGCCACTCTATGGCCTGACAGCATCTTTCCATAGGGAAGCTCAAAACAAATTAGAAAACTTACCAGTACTATTTAATACATTTCTGATGAGAGATATGACGAATATAAAATCTAAAACGATTTAAGCCAGTGACAAAATAAGTATCTCAAAGCCACGCAACCTGAGCCTTACTTTTGTTGTCCATTCACAATGAGGCAGTTCACAGAAATATAACTCTTTAGTTACTATTTACATAATTTTTACTGCAGTTTTAAGTTAGAAAGTATAGAAGTAATGATTCTCACCATGACACTTCCAATGTATAGCAACATTACAAGAAATATAAATGCTGCAAACTGGATTTAAGATAAGGTTAAATATTATGAGAATTCTAACATTTACCTATTCTATAATCTATGTTCATTTGTTTTCAAATTTTACCTTATATGACTTGGTTGCTAAATAAGATTTTTTTAGTAGCAATGATACAAACCTCTGTGCTAGGCACTACCAGAAGTTCAAAAAGGAAATAGAAAAAACATCTGTTCCATGAAGGACTAGAGAGTAACTAGGACTTTATGACTAGATCTCCAAGCATCAGGTTCCAATAAGAGTAATTTGGTGACACCAACTTTCAGAGTCTTTTTTTTTTTTTTTTTGTCTGAACCTTGCCTAGAAGTGTGCTGAGGGTAGACAGACCCACTTAAGTTTGCAGATACAGCTGCCCTTCACTGATTCATTCCTCACCTAACACACAGTTTACTGAGCGTGTGCTACATGTTTGGAACAGGAGATAATGGCAAATGAGATTAATGAAGAAGGTAATGTGTTATGATGATACTAGCAGCCTATGTATCGGGTGTTCCTCACGCACACTGTTTATGTGGGTTAGTCCTCACAATAACTGTATGAAGCAGATTCTATTACTGCTGCATTTTGCAGGTGAGGAATTAAGTTTGGAAAGGTCTCACAGCTATGAAATGGTGCAACTAAAATTCAAACACTGCAAGTATGAATTCAGGGGCTGGATTTTTAACTAGCAATCTAGCAAATATATTCCTTTTCCTCATGGAGCATGTATTCCAGCAATTCATTTATTTAACAAGTACTTACTGAGTATCTCTTATGTGCCGGGTACAGCCCTAGGCCCCCAAGGTAGAGTGGTGAAGAGACCAACACGATCATTGCTGTCATGACTTGTACCTTTCAAATCCTCTAATAATGGTTTAAAAAAAAGAAGAAAGTATATACATACTAAAGTAATAGACATAACTAACTAATTACATTTATCAGAATTACCAAACTATTGAATACAATGCAATGTATAAAAAAATAAATACTGTATATTCAGATATTCAGGAAGGGTAACATTATTTTTATACTTTAAGTTTGTTTTCATCTGTGGTTAAAAATAATATACTTTACTTTTAAAAAAAGCTCTTTTTTCTTAATCAAAACATTCAAAAACTATTTCTTTCAGTTGCTAAAAGAGGAGAATCTTTATATCTAAAAGTAAGAACTTTTCAGAAAGTGGAAATTCACTTAGGCCTTGTGTCACCTGAAGTTAAATGTTATCCAAATTTCAGAATAATTTACAGTCGCAGCGATAAGTATTACTGGGCAACATTTGTTTTTTTAATTGGCAAGACTAAATTGATTGTGAAGAATGTTCAAAAAAAAGTTATACTACAGTCTAAAATTAAGAGACTGTTCATTTTGCAGTTTCACTAAGGCAGTTTATTAATTATAATAGATAACCTTTTAAAATATTTGGTACTGGAACACCCTCCTTATTTAAAATGTCTTCATTGGGATAGAGATGTCTTTTGGAATTAAAACTCTTCTTTTATGTATAATGAGCTGAAACTATTGAAGAGTATTTAAGAAAACGTTGGATATAGAGTTTCAATATTAAATACCTCAATTCCATTATGCATTTAGGACACGTCAACAGTCAAGGTTGAAGACTCTTGCCCGAGCAGTTGCCATCTGACACTGGGGAAATGTGGTTGATGTGAACCACCGTGTATTTAGTTTGTAAGTGGACATTTGCGTGCTCGCATGTCCCATCGTGTTCTGCTCTGTGCGACCACATGGACTGCAGCCCGCCAGGCTTCTCTCTCCATGGGATTCTCCAGGCAAGAATACTGGAGTGGGTTGCCATGCCCTTCTCCAGGGGATCTTCCCAACCTAGGGATCGAACCCACATCTCCTACATTGGCAGGTGGATTAGGCTCCTGGTTTACATGCTTCTCTTTTCTGTGGTTTTTACTTTGTCACGAACAGTCTCACCATTCCCATCCCTTAAAATCATACTAGGTATAAAAGAATGTACTGAACTGTGGCAGGCAAGAGCCTATGCCTGACCCCATGGAGCTTACACTGTGTTAGCCAAAAGAGGTCTGAAATCTACACCGAAAAGAGAACTACCACTAAAAGAGAAGATCATAGTTTTGTAGAAAGCGGTTCAGGTAAGAAGGTCAGAAGTTGCGCAGTGTGTTCCTTCGTTGAGACAACAGAGGCTGAATGATTTTTATCAGAAGTCATCAGTAATTTTATGAACGGGGAAAGCTATCTAGATAAAGGAAAGTAGTGGGATCCCAGACAGAAAGGGCTCAGTAAATTCAGTGACATTTTGGCTGGAGTCTGGAAATTTAAGAAAATTGTGAGAAATTAAGTGAAGAGGAATGTACAAGCAGCAGCTAGAGGAGCTGAGGGGTATGAACTTCAATTTATATGCCACAGAGAATCATGTGGCATATATGAATTATGAACAGAGAAATACAATGAAAGCAACATTTTAGGAGGATTAACTAGCCAGTGCGTGCATAGGATGGGTTGAGTTGGGACTAGTGTTACTCAAACTATGCTTCTTAGAATACTAATCCTGAGATACAGAGATAGTAACAAAAGCTCCTCTGGGGGGCTTTTTTTTTTTTTTTTTAATGAAAAAAGGAAACATTGCATATTAAATTTTCCTCTTGGAGTTACAATGAACATTTACACATTAAAGGCCTATGCCAAAGAAACCCATAATTTCACAAACGTATTTGCACATAAAAGGCTTTGTTCATTGCATATCTATTCATAAACATATCACTGTGTTCCACTGAAATCACTTTCAATATTTAGAAATTTTGGTCTTATCAACTACTTACTTATTAAGAAGTCCATCAAAGAAATAAGAATAGAGGGGGAAAATTGAAATTCAAATTGTTTTAGAAAAGGACTTAGACATCATGTAGTTTAATCTTACTGATCAGAAACCAAATGGCACCTTGGACTTAATGACTTTCTAGTCAAATCAAGTACTGCCTTTGATGATACTTGTTCACCAGTCCTCTCTCCTTCACTAAACCATAAGATTAACCCATGTCTTATCTTTGTAATGTGTACATCTCGCTCGTAGGGGGTGGTGGGAAAATGTTTGCCGAGTTGAAAGTGATGCGAAAACTAGAGGGTATGACTTTTCCGTGATCATACTGAGGATGGTAGGATACATTGAAAACAAATGAATTCCAAGAATTGTGTATGAAAGTTTAGCTCTGGGAGTGATAAACCCGAAGACAAAAGACCTGGTACCTTCAGGATATGTCTACAGCTAGGTAGAGGTATAGTCTTGATCAAGTTATTCAACCTCTCTTGGCTTCTACGTCCTTCTGTATCCAAGCTCCAAAGTATCAGATCTACATCTTTACTATAAACAAGCAGAAATTAACTGGATCTTGTGATCTTTTACATTGGAAATATATTCTTATAGGGGACCATGTTTAAATACAAAAGACTTTTTAAATAGTCTTTATATCTTTGATGCTATAATATTCCTGAACGTCACAACTTTCTTTCTCTATTTTCTTATTTTCCCCTTCTTTCCAGGTTTATCAAAAGATGATGGAATCTTTAAAAGCATACCAATGTGTGTGCTTATGTAATATTAGGACTGAAAATTTTAAATCTTAAAATGTGAAAGCTCCAGTTGTCAGAAGATCATAAAGTCTTTACTTTTAAGGACTGTTAAAAATCACCTTCTGTGAGATCTCAGCTTTGGGATTTTTCTGACATTTCAAGACTTAAATTTGAAAGTGTAGAATCTCTATAAATACAGCATTACCACAAGCCCAAAAAAGTCAAGAAATGCAAAAGGTTAGATTCTTACTAACTCCTCTCCCACATTATGCTCTAAATTAAGTTTTGCATCTTAGAGTTAAATACGTAATCAGGAATACTTGATGTGGAATACAGTTCAAATTATGACATATTAAGCTTTTTTCTTTGAATTTTGGGGAATAAAATTGTGTATGTAAATCATACAAAAATCACATTTTTTGTATGTGCCCTTAAGGCTTTTTTATGTTTTCTTCACATAGTCCCCTCATTTACAACTTTATCTTGCTGTGGACTAACCATATGGGAAATCCACTATTTTAAACTTAAGCTATTTTTGTGGTGTTACTGCATAAGAAAATGCCTTTAAAGTAGAAAAATTATTATGTATATTTTTTTTACCAGATTTAAACAAATAAAAATTAATTTTTTCTAGTGGTCATTTCTTGGATCAATTCAAAGTATATAATTTTTTATCCCTAATGTTCTCTAGAAAGTCTCCATTACCATGGCCAAGTAAAAATGGGAGATAATAAAAGAGAAGTGCCATGAGACCTGGCCATTTTCAATGTGTTGAAGATTTAAAATTATGTGTAATTTACATGAGACATATAAATGAAAGGATAGACTTCAGTAGGATTTTTTTTTTTTTTTTTGCTTTAAAAATAGGGTATTTCTCTCCTGCAGCAGCATCTCACATCTCATACATATGTGCATATTTAGTTTCAGTGTAGCATTCGGTCCCAAGAACACTAATTATAATTTTAAATTATCAATAATATATAGGCTTAAAGTACAGTAGATGGTAAATTTCATATCTCTTATAAGATTTCCTATCTAAAAGCAACTACTTTTTGCCTTTTTTTTCATTTCTTAAAAATTCGTGTGAACTTTATAGTCACTTGTATTTTTCCCTTTAAAAGTTAAAAGCACTCTGAGTGTGTAGTGTGCAAATATATTGCTTCTGTGTCTAAGAAAGATATTACTGATGGTAATTATCAGCATATCAGAAGTGCAAGTGAAGAACCAACACGTGGCCCTCAGTTCACATTGAACCACCTCTAAGTGTTTCCCTGAAGCCCCTATTGGAAGTTCTCACAAGTGATATGCCCCTGATCTCTTGATACACCCGGTCTGTTGTTTACCAAGAAGCCTTGGCTATATTGCATTTAGATTTTTGCTTGCTTGTTTGTTGTCTTTGTAGTAGTTGCTCCATCCACCTTGATTAAGGTCATTCCAGCAGAAGTCTGCCAAACAGGCGTCCCCTAGGAGTCCTGCTATTGTCTTTGAAATCTCCACCCGGATTTTCACATTTTTCTTCTATCAAGAGGCTAATTATATTCTATAATTTCATTGTCTTTTATATTTACTGTAGCACAGACAATCATGTTGAAACTTCTCAGGAAATAAAATATAATTTCTATAGCCGATTCAGCTTTGGGAACCATACAAACATTAACACTTCTCTATAGAGTGTCACTGTCTGGGTTTGGTGCCACATTAGAGCCATCTATATCAGCCAGCTTCCCAAAGAATATTCTGCTCTTTTTGCATAATGGGATTATTTCCGGAAATGACTCTCTTGGCCCAAGATATGCCACCCTCTCAAATCATATTTGGGTCCTTTAAGCACTTTCAGTGTGCTTTGCAATCATTTTCATTCATTAGCCACTCAGTGGTTCCATCATTACTCTCTGATACACATAGACATTCGGCTACACAGTGGGTATTAGGTAGAGGTAGCGCTGAAAACCCCAGGACAGGGAGCAAGGCCCAGTGTGGCCTCTCCTTGGCCAAATTCCGTTTTGGACAGCTCTCATTGTTTTTCTTCAGTGTGTGAGGTTTAATTGCTTATCTCTAAGCATAAGGCTCAATTGGTGGGAGCTTGTGTGGGGAGAACCATTTGCCCTTTCCTGAATTTAAAAAAAAAAACAAAACTGAGCATCATTAACAATTTATTTTCCTGAGCAAACCACACTGTGAATGTGGTATAAAAAGTGTTGGTTTTGACTGCACGGTTTTGCCCAGGCTAGTGCCTGATTTATGTCATGACCTCACAATAGCCTCTCGTGCCCGCCTGGCCACAAAGCTTGATTATTTTGTAATTTGATCTTAGTGGGGATTCCAGCCGTGCTTCCCTGCTCGTGGGCAGCAGAATGTGGCAGCCTGCCTGCTCACTTGCCTGAGCTGCTATGATCAGATTATGCCTTCTCAGCATTTCTTACATTGGCTGCCTGTATTGAAGTTCAGAGAAGCTTGAAGTCAGCCCACTTGAGTTTTACAGCCCTTAACAGAAACAGAATAGGAGCTACTAGAGCTCTCATGGAATCTTGGCCTCACACGTGCCTACTGTTAAGAGAGTCAGAAAGTCACTCCACACTGATTATCCCTTGACTATCAATAAAATTTTCATTTCATCTTGCAATTTCCAGAAACCATGTCTCCAACTTTAATGTTATTTTTAGGGCTGTCATTGGGGTTTTAACTTTCAGCATTTAAACATTCCCATAGCATGTGTGAAGGATCTTCATAAAAGATAGGAAAATTCAGCCTTTTTTTTGGGTGGGGGTGGAGGGGGGGCTGTTTGTTGCTAATAATAAACCGTTACAGGGCATCATAATTAGCAAAGCACTCCTCTCTGTATTATTCTTTCAGCCAAGTATTTACAGGATGATGATATTTGTCAACGTCTTTATAGATAACATGACTGCATCCTGTTTAGGTTATAGAGGAGAACACAGTGTCCAACCTGGCCCTGTGACATGACATGGAAAATTTAGAACCCATACTGCTTCCACTTCCTTCATCCAAAATGTTAATTGAGCACCAAGAATGTTCAGGCCCTCCATGAGGCACTGGAGATACAGTGCTGAGCTGCATACAACAGCCCCTGCCCTCCTGAGTTGACAATTTCCAATTTGAAATTAAAGCTCTTACATAGTACATGCATTTAGAAGCTTTGAAAAAATCATATATAGTAGTTCCAAATTTTGTAAAATATGAGCCAGAGAGACTGAGCTTTGGAATGGACCTCAGAGAGAATTTCATAGAGCCTCCTTCCTCATTCAATGCAAAAATCCCCTCTGTGGGGTTTGTTCATAGGAGTGAACAAAATACGCAATTCCTGTTTCATTGTTCAGAAATAAAGAGATCGTGATTGTGGGTTAAGATATAATCTACACTCCAACCAAAGCTCGATTAAAACAGTTTTGTCTTCTGACATTACCATTCATACGTTCAGCAGACCAGCAAGAAAGCTGGGAAAATGAAGCATAAGCAACGTGGTGCCAGTTTGCTTTAAAATCCCTAATATATGTTTTGTAAACAAAGCTTATAAAACTTAGAACTCTACTAATTAAATAACAAGAAAGATTTTATGAATACATGAAAAGCCAGAATTTAAAATGCCTTCAGGGGAACAGGTGCTGTAATGACATCACTGTGGGTCACGTAGTCCCCCCCCCCACTTGATACTTACATTTGGTCATAATGGAAAGAAATTGATTCCAAATGTGTTTTCTTGACCTCCTTCTCCATTCATGTTAGTGCCTAACCTTAAATGATGTTTCTACAATCTCGGTTGTATTTACAGTAATTATATGCATAATGTAGCATATTATTGTCCGGACTTCCTGTTTAATCAGTACAGAGCTTCTTACAAGTGCAGCTGAAAAGGGCAAACAAAATTAAAGCTTTATATACCAAAACAAGTTTGATTTGCTAAGCTCCCAGCATTCCAAAGTACACAAATTTGTTCCACTAAGTTTTCCGATGGCTTGCAGATGGGCAATGATTAATCAGAGAGCTAACTGTGAAGTAGTTTGCAATTAAACTGGAAAGCTCTGAAGCATGCTAATTGAATCAGAAAATTAGAGACACTGAACAGTAATTGGCTATTTCTCATGCAGCAGGTGCCAGGCCACTCATCTGTGGAACAAGGTATTTAAGGCACATTAGCACTAGTAAAAATACTTCTTGATATGGAACAGTTAGATTTTCTGCTCATTTTCACCATGGATGTCAAAACATACAGCTGTGCTATCTGCTACTTGCAATTCGTGTCTGAAGAATTCAAGTTAGGTAAACATATGGGGAAGAAGTGCTGGGCATCCTCTAAGCGCACAAGAAACATTTCAGAAGTGAAACCGAAAATGAGGGGCTGAGGCTCTGTTTTTTCCAGCTCAATCACTTTTGCTTTCTTATCATACAGATTTAGAAGTTGAAATTTTCTGTGTAGTGTTAGTTTAAAGCAACAACAGTATAAATCTAGCACTGCTGTGAGCTTAGTAGATACATAAAGCCGATTCATATCATGTCTCAGCATGAGTTTATCTCCTCTAATTAGTACCGCCATTTTATAGAGTGCGCGCATGCTATGAAAGTTGGTTTGCCATGCCAAGAGACCAGGACGAGTAGTTTTTCTTTAGTGGAACGATCTGCCGTAGGATCGTGAACCACTGTAACCTAACCAGTGGGTAACCAGGCCAGAAGGGGACTTAATAATTTCAATTGTAGATATTTTTTTTTTAATAATAATTATTTTCAGATCATCGAGGGTGGGGCCTATGCTTCTGTTTCCCATTACTTTAATTAGAGTTCAGTATTGTTATTAGAAAGTGAAAGTACGAAGGAAATTTAAAATGTACTAAATTATACTATGTTGGGAAGCAGAATATTACAATATTCACATGCTAATCTTATTACTTAGCAGATGACTGCAGAAAATAGTGAGTTTGAACCAAGAGACATAAATTATACATTATAAATTGTAAACAGTGCATAGGGGATATGTTATAACTGTGTCTCATTTAAATTGAGGCAGGGAGTTTTCTCTGCACGAATAATGTTCCTTCATTAAGTTTTAAAGTCTCTTTTATAATGTTTTATTAAGAACATTTGGCAACATGTTACCAAAAAAAGGTTTTAAGTGGAACACACAGGTTTTCTAAAAGTATAGCACCCTACAGACATACACTCTATGTCTCTAAACTATAGATTTTTTTTTTTTAAGTTGAAGTAAAAGCTCCTTCTTTGGTAGGCCTCCTTCCCCACCCCCCCATAAGCCATGTACATTTTGCATTCTTTAATTTGGAAAGCAGTTCTGAAGCATTTACATGATCAATGTCTTTTGCTTGAGGGATAAAGTTTGCTCTTCCATGGACAAGTGAGAACATATTGATCATTTTATTCTATTTGCTATTTCTAAATTCAATATACCTCTTGAGTCGATAAGCAAGATCGAGAGCATATTCTTTTTTTGTGTGTGCCTGGTTGTAGCTTGTTCTCAAGATTCAAGATACATTTTTGATTAATCACGAATGCTCTGAGGTCATGGAGAGCAAATGTGTTTGTGGAGTGTCAGCTGATGCTGTCAGATAAATGTCTTAAGCTTAGCCAGGGTTCATGCCCCAGCTTTAGGCTGTGCCAAATGTCTCCCCTTGTTGAGGAAGATAACAGCTACACTGGAGGCGACTGAGCTGTTTGTTCACTGAAAGGGCTGACCTTGCCATATGGGGCTACAATCAGGTGAAAGAAAGAGTGTAGATGTTTTAATTGAAACTTTACAAATGTAAACTTTTTGATTCAGAGGATCTTGGTATCCACTAATTTACATTCTGGGCTTCATGTCTAGTGATTCTAACTCCATTTCTTCAGTGTTTCCAATCAGTCTCCCTGGGATGAAAAATTTCTCCAATATCGTTCTAGTGTATTCTAAGAGTATTTTGGCACCAGCAGTGTGTTATTAAAATACTGCAAAAGCATGAAAATGCTTATTAGGATAAAAGAGATCTATTTCTCTCTAGATATACATAGTAGAAATTCTTCTCTTCTTGCTTTGTAGGGTTGTTTGTTTATGGTTTGTTTTTTGTTTTTTTTTTTTTACCAAATCCGCAAAATAAAAATATGGTCTGGGCAGAGAGGTCACTTGTGTTAATGACCCTTGTCCATGTACCCTCTTATCTTCAGAGGACTCATTTAATCACATTTACCCCCACTTAGAGTAATTTGTCTTCTTTTACTAGACAGAGTCTGTAAACAGGAATAATAACAAACCTAAACTAACACCTGGAGAATGCTTTGCTTTGTACCAAGGCTTTCTCTGTTTGAGACCAAAGGTGATCCGATCGGTCATATGGTGATGCATAAATAAACGAACTCTCTGGGGCCGTTTGTGGGCACTTGCTGCAGAATACCTTGCAAAAAAAAAAAATAAGTGCCTCTCTCCCATCTTATCCCAGTTTGTTCTTTTCTCTAAAGAAGCTGGTCTACTTTTCTTTCCTCTCAATAACTTCCTACTGCCGTGGGTAACTCACCAGTGCTAATTAGACAAAATAATGCTGCTAAAAAAAAAGAAGAAGAAGAAATAACACATCTGTCATGAACTCCCACCAGATCTTTTAGAAATGAGACATTTTAAATATTTTATGCTGAACACAAAATATCTTGAGGAAATAGTTTTCTATTCTGTATCCCAAAACAAAACCATCAGTGTGCTGCTTAAAAACATTGCACTTTATTTTATTTAAAATTTCCTCACACTTGAAATGTAGGTCCTACTGGCTGCACATGAAATCCAGATTGTAAAGTAGAAAAAACTTAATGGAACTAGAATAAAATGAAAGATACAATTTTATTTTTGAAAACCTTGCCTTTATCAAGTGACACTAGAAAAATGTTCCATTTCACTATCTAGAGACAACTGTGTTTCATGTGTGTTTGTATAACTGATTAAAATGAAGTTTGGTTTCATTTGGTTTTTGCAATGGCTGAAATGACTGACAGACCATGTAGAAATGAAGGAGACTGAAATAACGTTCATAGTCACACATTAAGCTTCTGGTAGCATGATTACCAGAGAAGGCGATGGCACCCCACTCCAGTACTCTTGCCTGGAGAATCCCCTGGATGGAGAAGCCTGGTGGGCTGCACTCCATGGGGTCGCTAAGAGTCGGACACGACTGAGCAACTTCACTTTCACTTTTCACTTTCATGCACTGGAGAAGGAAACGGCAACCCACTCCAGTGTTCCTGCCTGGAGAATCCCAGGGACGGGGGAGCCTGGTGGGCTGCTGTCTCGGGGGTTGCAGAGTCAGACACGACTGAAGTGACTCAGCAGCAGCAGCAGCAATGTGATTACAACTGAAGCAACTTAGCAGACACCCAGTGTGATTAAAACAGTCAAATCTGAGTGTGATTTTCTATAGTTTTCTAAATTACTTAAAGATTAATAGTAGCTAATGCCCAGCCTCATACTTGCAAATCATAGTTCACATGTAAATAAGGAGATTTTTAAAATTCTCTTTTCTTCACATTTAAGCACAGTTTAGTTCTGGACTAAATTTTGTAGTCATTAGTGTCTTTAAGTATTCCTTAGCCATCATCCTTTTTCTGTCTTCTTTCCCTTATTAATAAAGGCTTTATATGTACTAGAACATCAGTGATGCAGGCCATATTTTTGTCACACCTTTTTCCAAAACTGCCGTGCAAATGTGGTTAGCCCTTTAGTTCATATTGTTCTTAGGTCCATCACTTTAAAAATATTGAACCCAGTCATGCCCAAGCCAGATCCTTAAAGAGATTTGGAACTGTTTTATTTTTCATATGTAAGTATATTCGTAATTTAGAACCAATAATTGATTATGAAGTAATAAAATACTTCCTAAAGATTTGGAGATAATTCTCAGCCCCACTCAGACCCACAGGGAATGGTAAGCTGATCATCAGCAAGACTCACTCGCCTCCTCCTCAAAGCTATGTCTCCTTAGGCAGTGTTCAGTGCTATGCCTGCACACTTACCCGTCCTTTTCACCGAAGTAAAAAAGCATTAGTACATCTCTAACAGTCCTACTTTTCTTCACACTGCCTTCTACCTCGAGCCTTTTCTAAGCTAGTTCTTTTCTTCCCATTTAAAGTTTAAATGATCATTTATTTTACTACCAATCAGTCTAAAAATAAAATCAGCTCATGAAAATGGTATTCTCCCTGAGCTTTGAGTTTCTTACTCAGCTTAAGAGCTTATTTGAAAAATTACTGGAAAATTCTGGAAAGAATCAGTTACAAATCCAATTTTTTTTCTATAAACCAAATTTTGCTTTATTTTTTAATAACGTCTAAAGACTGACGATGTTTTCAATTTCTAGTTATAGCTGTAATTCCCACTTTTTACTAATCAGATTTGGGGGATGGTTTTAATTATACATAAAGGTCTTTAAGAAGTTCAGTCTTCAGCTTTTATTATTTGCCATTTAGAAGAAACTCTCAAGTAACACTGTAATTCTACTTTAGCTTACTTTATCAGCCAAAATTCCTTTTTTACACTTGGATTTTTGTCTTTATTCTTACTTCACATAGCGAAAACTGAATGTTGGGCTTTTGTCTCTCTATTATAATTCTTATATTCCAAACTTTTTAGTTGTTTAAAAGCTAATAGTAAAATTGTTATTGAGCATTATTTCCCGGTAACAATTGATATAACAGTAATAATGACAGTATGAATTCATGTTGTTAGACTAATTTGGCTTCTTCAAGATTCTGGAGGATTTGAAATTACTAGTGTCCTGTCAGATAAAGTCTATGCAAAATGTCTTATTTTAAGGGTTTGTAATGCTTCCCATACTAATGAGAAAAGCAGGTCGTCATTTCCAAGCGTGTAGTCAGTGCCGGTGTTTGTACATCACAGTGGAAGTCCTGGAACAGTGGCGTTCTGGACGCTCCTGTGAGGAGCAAAAAGAAAACTTCTTTCCTCTTGTAAAGCACTTTTTCAAGACTTCAAATAAGAAAAAAATATATAGTACAATTACTTTAAATAGTAGAGTCGTGAATGAAAGTAGTGTGGATCTTTTCAGCATTGTAAAGTACTCAATCACTGTTGCATTTTATATATAAACAGAAGACTGGGTATAATTCTTGAGAAAATCTTGCCCTTTCTAAACTTATAATTTTTGCATATTTAGACATGTACATGTTTATCATCTTCCATTATGCATTATACATAGCAAAGTACAACAAATAAATAATGAAACTGTCTTTAAATTGTTTCTGCAGAAATATTCATTTTGTATGAATTAAAACAGTCTGCTGTTTTGGTTTTTTTTTTTTTTTTAATGACATTGAGAGCATTTCTAAGTGCAACTCACAAGTCTTGATCATGATAAGTATATTTCCTTCACCTTCAGAAAAAGGCTACTTAATTTACTTCAGCCTTGAAGATCCATAGATTTACTCTCCACAGACTGAGGAAACAGAAAGGAACAGAAAGAAGGCAAGTGATGCCAAAGCAGGTAGAGCAAGGAGAAGATAAAGGCAAGGGCCAGACTGTTTGGGGAGCTCTAAACCCAGAAACCACCTTCCCGTTTTGCTCTGAGGACAGTGGGATGCCACTGGAGATCCTCAAATTACAGATCAGATACCAGAGAGAAAGTAGACTGGTTGGGGAGCGAAAATGCAAGGAGCTGAGCACTTAGGAAGCTATTACAGTAGCCTCGGCAGGAGATGACTGTGGCTTGAACCATAGCAGCGGTGGAGATAGGAAGGAGCGACCAACATGTCTGAATCATTTAGATGTGGGAGGTGCCAGCAAGTGAAGGGACAAAGGGTGATTTCTCCATTTCTAGCTTGAACATCTGGGTGAGGTCAGTTACTGAGATGGGGAAGTCTGGGAGAGGAATAGATTTGGGAATGATAATTGCAAGTAAAATGTTGACATTTGACCATACTCTCTTTTTTAATCTTTTAACATTTATTGAAGAAAACATTCTGGAGATCAGAGGTGGGTTACAAGGGAAGAAAGAAAAATAGCAAATGCATGACATTAAAGTTTTTCTTTCATCAGCACAGGAGACTTCTAACTAGAAGTGAACTAGAAGTTATTCAGCTAGAAGGTGCGGATCTAACAGTGTTTGATGAATATTTAAAACTCACCATTGACTAATATTAACATTAGGGCTTCACTGGTGGCTCAGAGGGTAAAGCGTCTGCCTGCAATGTAGGAGACCCGGCTTCGATCCCTGGGTTGGGAAGATACCCTGGAGAAGGAAGTGGCAACACACTCCAGTACTTTTGCCTGGAAAACCCAGTGGACAGAGAAGCCTGGTAGGCTTTCACTTCACTATGGACTAACATAGGCTATTCAGTTCAATTCATTTCAGTCAGTCATGTCCAACTCTTCGTAACCCCATGGACTACAGCACACCAGGCTTCCCTGTCCATCACCAACTCCCGGAGTTTACTCAAACTTATACCCATTGAGTCAGTGATGCCATCCAACCGTCTCATTTTCTATCATCTCCTTCTCCTCCCGCCTTCAATCTTTCCCAGCATCAGGGTCTTTTCAAATGAATCAGCTCTTGGCATGAGGTGGCCAAAGTATTGGACTTTCAGCTTCCACATCAGACCTTCCAATGAATATTCAAGACTGATCTCCTTTAGGACTGACTGGTTGGACCTCCCTGCAGTCCAAGGGACTCTCGAGGCTTCTCCAACACTACAGTTCAAAAGCATCCGTTCTTCGGCACCCAGCTTTCTTCACAGTCTATCGGCCGTACACACCCTCACATTTAGCCACTTCTCACTTGTGCAGATTACATGCAAGTTGTTCACGTCAGCTGTTTCCCACTGTGATGGAGACAGTTTTTCAGTAGCCCCAACATAACTATAAGCACATAACTTTAAAAGCAAGTTCTCATTCAAACTGACAGTTGCCAGGGGGAAGCTTGGTGGAAGGGATAGTTAGGGAATTGGGGATGGACATGTACAGACTGCTGTATTTAAAACAGGTAACCAACATGGACCTACTGTATAGCACATGGAACTCTGCTCGATGTTCTATGGCAGCCTGGATGAGAGGGTAGCTTAGGGGAGAATGGATACATGTATATGAATGGCTGAGTCCCATCACTGTTCAGCTGAAACTGTCACAACATTATTTGTTAATTGGTTATACCCTAATACAAAATAAGAAGTTCAAAAGTTTGTGATTACTAAAAAGAGAAAGAGATATTTCAGAGATTAGAAAATAAAAAGCAAGTTCTCTTTCCCTGGATTTCTTTTTTAAAGAATTTTAATGACATTTTAGTAAGAATCCACAGCTTAATGTTACCTTACAAATTTAGGAATTCTGTTTTATACAGTTTATCTTTTCCCCCAGTGGGTAAGTAATCCTTTGCAAAAAGAGTAACCCAGTCAAACTTAGGGAAAAAAAGAGTCTCTTATACCTTTTGTCACTTAAGGATGAAGAAAAGATGTTCCCAGATGCTACCTCATTCTTCCCACTCCCGTGATAGCCGTTTACCATTTCAGGGTTGTGGTTCAAATGTTTGAAAACCATATCCTGCAACTGTTGGGCATCATCACCTTTTTAAAAGGTAACATTTGTGTGTTTTGTGTATTGTTCATGTGCTACAACTCAGAGGAGCAAGGTTATCTACTTTGGCAGACTATGCTATGCTAAGTCACTTCAGTCGTGTCCGACTCTGTGCGACCCCATAGACGGCAGCCCACCAGGCTCCCCCATCCCTGGGATTCTCCAGGCAAGAACACTGGAGTGGGTTGCCATTTGCTTCTCCAATGCATGAAAGTGAGAAGTAAAAGTGAAGTCGCTCAGTCGTGTCCAACTCTTAGCAACCCCATGGATTGTAGCCTAACAGGCTTCTCTGTCCATGGGATTTTCCAGGCAAGAATACTGGAGTGGGGTGCCATTGCCTTCTCCGTTGGCAGACTAGTTTGTGTTTTTATTCTCATTTTTTATGTGGTGGGGAATACAGCAGTAATAAGGAAAACCTAATTGGGAAGGGACAGATTTGGTCTTTTACTTCAAACATACAAAGTGTTTACATAAAAAAGTTACGATCACCATTTGTACCAACATGGTTGGACCTAGAGACTGTCATATTGAGTGAAATCAGACAGAGAAAGACAAGTGTCATATGCTATTACTTACATGTAGAATCTGAAAAATGGTACAAATGAACTTATATCCAAAGCAGAAGTAGAGTCACGGATGGAGAAAACATGGTTACGGGGGAAAAAGGGAGGGGAGGGAGAAATTGGGAGGTTTGGATTGACACATGCACTATATATAAAACTAATTAGGACCTACTGTATAGCAGAGGGAACTCTACTCAATATTGTAATGGCCTATATGGGAAAAGAATTTTTAAAAAGTGGATATATGTATAACTGATACACTTTGCTGTATAGCCAAAACTAACACACCGCTATAAATTAACTGTACTTCAATAAAAAATTTTTAAAACAAAAATAAAGTTATGATCCCATCAACTTGATTTAGATACTTAAATATTTAGAGAATATTTAAATGTCTTAAATATTTAGAGAATACCACGGAGAAGCCAATGGCACCCCACTCCAGTACTCTTGCCTGGAAAATCCCATAGGCGGAGGAGCCTGGTAGGCTGCAGTCCATGGGGTCGCTGAGGGTCAGGCACGACTGAGCGACTTCACTTTCACTTTTCACTTTCATGCATTGGAGAAGGAAATGGCAACCCACTCCATGTTCTTGCCTGGAGAATCCCAGGGACGGGGGAGCCTGATGGGCTGCCGTCTATGGCGTCGCACAGAGTCGGACACGAGCAGCAGCAGAGAATACCAGTGTTATCCAAAGTCATTACTCAAACATTACACACATTTTTGTGTAATTATCAGCTTGCTTTTGTGAACATCAAATTACAGGCCCATCCTGTTTCCCCCATGGCAGATTGACAGATCAGGTAGATTGAGTAGATGTGTTGTATATTGATGCTAGTAAAGCTATCCATTGTCTCATTCATGGCCTGATGATCAATAATAAGGAGGAAACATGATGAATGATAAGATTAAGAGAGAAGACTTTGATAAGAAGCGGGCCTTACCAAGTGTGATGATAGAGGAGAACAAAATACAGAGTGAAATGAAATTGGGAAATAGCCCCAGGTTTATAGACTTAGGTACCCTGTTCCTAAAACTCAAAAAAAAAGAAAAAGAAAAAAAAAAAAAACCAGTTAAATAACATCTTACATGTATTGAATTAAATGGATTCAAATTTGCATTTTCTTCCGTCTAGCTGTCTGTTGGTATTTGGGGAAGTTCCTGATTTTTTCCCCACCATGTTGCTTTTTAGAAGCCCTGTCAACCAAAATCCTATTCCCATTCCTTTGTTATCCTTATACAATGGAAAAGGCATCTGCTCTGCTTTTGAAGATTATAGTCCTTTATGCCCTACAAAGAAAATACCATTGACTCAACATAGTATTAATATTTGTATACCACTTTTCAAATTAAGGTAACTTTATCTTATTAAAAAAGAACAACCCCCCCCCAAAATTAAACTTAGTTGTAAAAAAAAAAACACTAATATACGAAAAAATGAGTATGCAATCATGAGTATCTAATGTAGTCTTTCTTTGTTCCTCCTTTACCATCTAAACTTTATCTCTTTGAGGTCATCACATCCAGTCCCATCACTTTATGGCAAATAGATGGGGAAACAGTGGAAACAGTGTCAGACTTTATTTTTCTGGGCTCCAGAATCACTGCAGATGGTGACTGCAGCCATGAAATTAAAAGACACTTGCTCCTTGGAAGGAAAGTTAAGACCAACCTAGACAGCATATTAAAAAGCAGAGACATTACTTTGCCAACAAAGGTCCGTCTAGTCAAGGCTATGGTTTTTCCAGTGGTCATGTATGGATGTGAGAGTTGGAATATAAAGAAAGCTGAGTGCCAAAGAATTGGTGCCTTTGAACTGTGGTGTTGGAGAAGACTCTTGAGAGTCCCTTGGACTGCAGTCCATCCTAAAGGAGATCAGTCCTGGGTGTCCATTGGAAGGACTGATGCTAAAGCTGAAACTCCAGTACTTTGGCCACCTCATGCAAAGAGCTGACTCATTTGAAAAGACCCTGATGCTGGGAAAAATTGAGGGCAGGGGGAGAAAGGGACAACAGAGGATGAGATGGTTGGATGGCATCACTGACTCGATGGACAGGGGTTTGGGTGGACTCTGGGAGTTGTTGATGGACAGGGGGGCCTGGAGTGCTGTGGTTCATGGGGTCACAAAGAGTCGGACATGACTGAATAACTGAACTGAGGTCATCAAAAGTGACATTTGAATCTGTCATATCTCAGTTCAGTTCAGTCGCTCAGTCGTGTCCAACTCTTTGCAACCCCATGGACTGCAGCATGCCAGGCTTCCCTGTCCATTACCAACTCCAAGAGCTTACTCAAACTCATGTCCATTGAGTCAGTGATGCCATCCAACCATCTCATCTGTCGTCCCCTTCTCCCGCCTTCAATCTTTCTCAGCATCAAGGTCTTTTCCAATAACTCAGTTCTTCGCATCAGGTGGCCAAAGTATTGGAGTTTCAGCTTCAACATCAGTCCTTCCAATGAATATTCAGGACTGATCTCCTTTAGGATAGACTGGTTGGATCTTGCAGTCCAAGGGACTCTCAAGAGTCTTCTCCAACCACAGTTCAAAGGCATCAATTCTTCGGCACTCAGCTTTCTCTGTGGTCCAACTCTCACATCCATACATGACTACTGGAAAAACAATAGCTTTGACTAGATAGACCTTTTTCAGCAAAGTAATGTCTCTACTTTTTAATATGCTGTCTAGGTTTATCATAGTTTTTTTCCAAGAAGCAAGTGCCTTTTCATTTCATGGCTGCAGTCACCATCTGCAGTGATTTTGGAGCCCCAAAAAATAAAGTCTGACACTGTTTCTACTGTTTCCCCATCTATTTGCCATGAAGTGATGGGACTGGATACCATGATCTTAGTTTTTTGAATGTTGAGTTTTAAGCCAGCTTTTTCACTTTCCTGTTTCACTTTCATCAAGAGGCTCTTTAGTTCCTCTTTGCTTTATGCCATAAGTGTGGTATCATCTGCATATCTGAGGTTATTGATATTTCTTCTGGCAATCTTAATTCCAGTTTGTGCTTCATCCAGCCCAGCATTTCACATGATGTACTCTGCATTTAAGTTAAATAAGCAGGGTGACAATATATAGTCTTGATGTACTCCTTTCCCAATTTGGAACCAGTCCGTTGTTCCATGACATTGTCATATCTAGTCATTGTGAAATTCACCTCTGTGTGCAAGTGTTTTATGAGTTTACTTATAAATTGACTCAATAAGTCAATGAATACCAATAACTAAATTATGGCTTTACTTACAGAAATGTGTTGTTAAGAGTCCTAAGTTGTTAGCATCGCTCAAGAATATCTTTTTTCTTTTTTGGTACCCTTTTACCAGCCTTTCCCTCTATCCCCCACCATCCCCTAGCCCCTGGAAACTCAACGTTTGTTTAAGACTCAACATATAAGTGATACCTTGCAGTATTTGTCTTCCTCTGCCTGGTCTGTTTCACACAGCATAATGTCTTCCAGGTTCATCCATGTTGTCACAGATGACAGAGTTTCCTTCTTTTAAAGCTGAATAATACTTCATTGTGTGTGTATATCCATGTTGATGGGCACTTAGGTGGTTCCTATGCCTTAGCTATTGCGAGTAATGCTGCAGTGTACATGAAAATACAGATATCTCATCCACATGATGGTTTCCAGTTTTCCCAATAGCATTACTGAAAAGATATTTCCCTTATTGTATATTCTTCACTCCTTTGTCACAAATTAATTGACCGTATGTATACATGGGTTTATTTCTCGACTCTGTCTCACTGATCTATCTCTTTTTATGCCAACGCTGTACTATTTTGATTATTACATGTTTGTAATATATTTGAAGGGGCTTCCCAGATGGCCCTAGTGGTAATGCAGGTGATGTAAGAGACCTGAGTTTGATCCCTGGGTGTGGAATCGAGGAGGGCATGGCAACCCACTCCAGTATTCTTGTCTAGAGAATCCCATGAACAGAGGAGCCTGGCGGGCTACAGTCCACAAGAGTTGGATACGACTGACGTGACTTAGCACGCACATACGTAGCATCATATCATATGAAAATAAGGACAGTTTTGCTTCTTCCTTTCCAGGTTGGAGATCTTTTGTTTCTTTTCCTTGCCCAATAGCTCTGAATGGGACTTCTAATACTCTGTTGAGTACAAGTGGCAAGAATGAAAACCCTTGTCTTGTTTCTGGTCTTAGAAAAAGTTTCAACATTTCACCATTGAGTATGATGTTAGATGTGGGCTTGTCGTGTGCTTATTATGTTGGAGTACGTTCCGTCTATGCGTAGTTTGTTGAGAGTTCTCAGGAGTATGCTGAATGACTAACACTACCTCAGGCACTATAGGAGATTCTAGATATATAGAAATGGTAGGTATATTTCTTATCCATTACAAGCTTTCAGTTTAAAGAAAATTCTAACGTTTACTTCAAGAAGTACTAAACAGTCAGAAGGTAGGGAAATGAACAGGTTATCGAGAAGAGAGAGAGGGCAAAATAGAGCTTCAACCTAAAGGGAGGAATACAGAAGGAGAAGAGAGGAAAGGAAAGCAGTTGAAAGGGTTTAAAAACTAACATTGCAAAAGAAAAAAAGAAACAAATAATGTCAAAAACCTGTTCACTGCCAGTTTTATAGATACAGCTCATGACCACGAACTGATATAACAATGGAATAACTATGTTGGATGTTGTCTCAGAGCATGGATTGCAATATGAAGTTTACAGACACATTTCTGGACTCTAAAAGGCTAAAAATTCCAACTTTCCTTTTATGAAACACAAATTATACCCCATTTCTTATATTTACAGCTCATGAATAAAGTTTCTTTTAAAGATTTTCGGTCTGTTGTCCACTGATAATCCATGTACGTGGTTAGCAGCAGTTACTGATGGTCTCCTGTATCTAACCACCACACTGTGACTGGAGCCTTAAGTTAAAAGCTCCTAAACTGACAGCTTTGAACCAATTTGAAGAAAGTCAGGTATATGCATTGTTGAGTAGGAAGGTAAGCATTCCAGGAAACAGACGGAATATGGCAAGCACAGAACTGTAGAAGTGGTAACAAGGGAATAAAAACGAATTTTATTGATTTAGTTAGTACCTGTCATTTGTTAGAAGCTTACATAATCTTCTTTGGAATGGCCTATTAACACAGATTTAATAATAAATCTCCATTCCTCTATTAAACAAGCCAGAACAAGTAGTATTCGGTACACGTCCCTGTAAGAAAGGTTACAGCAACGTGGTGATAGTTTTATGAATTTCTAAAAGTTGACCTAAGCACCAAGGGGTTTGGGTTAGAGAAAAATACACTGTCTGCATATTTTTTCCTTTGCAAGTTTCATAGTATGAAATGTGTATCCGGTTTTTCATGAACAAGCTTTTTTTTTTTAATCATCTTGACTGATTTATTTCTAATTATCAAAGCGGGCAATATGCCCTCCATATGTCATTCGTGTGAAATGACTGCATGTGCCCCGAATAAGATCTGGATGCAGAGGATCTATGCATCTTACATGTATTCAAATGAAGACCGGAGTCTTTTAAGACACCCACCCAGGTATCTTGTGTAGTCTTCTATCAGGACTGTATCTCTGTTGCAGTTTGTATGACACCACCTGTTTGGAACAGGATAAAGACTCAATGGTGACTGTCGGCGCTGATTTCAAACTAAATACTCATCTAGTCCTCTGTGGCTACCATTGTTATCATGCATTCAGAACAGCTTCCCTTTGCTGATCTGCCATTTTCCTGCAAATCACTGTTCCCTTGTATGATTTCTAGTGAGACAAGCTTCGACCTGGCTGCCTTTCTCTCAGTAATAGAGAAAAGAAATGTCTCTGGTGCCCATGCTGCAGAGAAAGTTGATTCATGTGTAAATTATCGTTTGGCCTTTATATGCTTGGCCTGTGGAGAGTACACAGGCAGATAAAGACTCTGTGGGTCAGGGCTCAGGACGGGCAGGTTTCTCCCGTGGCTACAATTGTTGTCACAGATTATCAGACATGCTGTGATCTTGTATCATTATTTATTTGCGGTTTTCCATGTAAAATAAATGCTAACACAGGAAATGCTTCTGTATACGATACTGTGTACCTGTCCCGGTTTTGTTCTGTCAGCTCATGTTTTAACTACTGAGAAGTGCTTTCTGTTTTCTTGAAGTTCGAACCGGTATCTTTCTGTTTCTGCCATCAGTGCTTCAGCTCCAGTGTATCTCTTTCATTCGCTTCTACTAGCGTTGTCGTTTTTTCAAGCTTGGTTGTTGTCCACGTTTGTTGGGAACTATAGATAGTATCTCCGTAAGGTACCCTGTTAATCAAAGTACATGTAAATTGCTGTGTGGGGTGTGTATAGTGGCTTATAGACACTATGCAGAAATCAGATAGTTATATAAATCTATTTTATATAACTTACCTGTGACTCAGTTGGTTTTCTTTAAAGTAAAATTACTTAACCTGCCCTCATTATTATCCACATTACTAAAAGAGGTAAGCAAATCTGAGTTTATAAGGTAAATCTCTGTATACATACAGTCCATTAAGAAAAGTATTAATAAATCCCACAATGATATAATGCCTTCAGTCTACTTTTATTGTGAAGGTTTTATAATATGTGTCATAAGGATATACCGGGTGTATCTATTTCTGCAACTTTATTTATTTGTGTAATTCATATTATGTGTATATATTTTCACATTATGATCCATGTACTTTTTTTAAAGCACGTTAGAAACCAAGAGAATATAACACCTACCTTACTGAACTGATGTTTATCAGAACTCTTGATTCATGAACCCTTCGGTAGACTTTCCTCTTATTACAGTAAAATTTAGTGTTTTAAATAATACAGTTAGTATTTTTAAATCTTCCTTCATTTCTTTCAAAACGATTTCTTCACTGGTGAAGACATTGTGTCCAGAAACAAATTTCTTTCACTTGGGCAAAAAGGTATGATTTCCCAGTGCAACTTTTGGTATTGCAGTGGGAAAACCGCCCACTGTTTATTTTGTGTGCGTTCTTGTAGTTAAGCACAGTTTATTGTCCCCCAAACCTGAACTTTCCCTCCCCGTCCACTCCCCCTGCTGAAGCTCTGCTGTGGTCTGGCAGGAGGCAGCCCTGCTCTGTCATCGCAAATGCCCTTAGACCAGTGTTTCCCTGACCAGCCCTTCCCACGGCCTCCTTGGCATGGAGCAGGAGGGGGACGGGTGTGTATATATTCAACCTACTTCTTTCTTCCCCTGACCTATTAAAATCACTTTACTCATTTTCTCCTATTTTTTTTTTTTTCTTATCTCCTCCTTGGCTGAAGTAATTCACTGAGTTTAGCCTAACTGGAAAATGTAAAACAAGAGGAAACTTCTAAATTTCTTTTCAGGGACAGGCACCACTAGCTCAGCTACCTTGCATGCCTGCGTGCTAAGTAGCGGCAGTCATGTCCAACTCTTTGTGACCCCATGGATGTAGCTCACCAGACTCCTCTGTCCATGGGATTCTCCAGGCAAGAACACTGGAGTGGGTTGCCATGCCCTCTTCCAGGGCATCTTCCCAACCCAGGGATGGAACCCAGGTCTTCTGCATTGCTGGCAGATTCTTTACCAGGGAAGCCCTCAGGTGCCTTCCTCAGCCCTAAATAATAACTGTATCAAAAAGTTCATATTTTGAGCCTGCGTAAACTGGTCCAGATAATCTAACCATTCTATCACTTGATTGACTACGGTTGTCCATAGTATGGTTCCAACCAGGAGAGGGACTAGGGAAAGCTCAGCTGAGGAATACAGAGGTTGGCTGACACAGTAAGAAGACAGCCGTGGGTGAGACTCGAAGGTGAAGTTGTCGAGAGCAGTCTTGCTTAATCCCGTCTTTCTACCCAGTGATGCACTCTCAGTGTTCCTGTAACGCATGCAGAATTACGAGGAAGTCACATGCTTTTGTTTGCACAGTTGTATAATTGATGTCTACTAAGGACATTAGTTGGGATTCCCAGACGGTGCTGCAGTAAGAAGCATCTGCTTGCCAATGCAGGAGACGTGGGAGGCGTGGGTTCAATCCCTGGGTGGGGAAGATGCGCTGGAGGAGGAAATGACAACCCCCTCCAGTATTCTTGCCTGGAAAAATCCCATGGTCAGAGGAGCCTGGTGGGCTACAGTGTGTAGGGTCGCAAACAGTTGCAGATGACTGAGCAGTCGAGCACTCATGCATTCAAGGACATTAGTTAGGTGTGTATAAATATATTTCATGTATATGGTATCCAGCATATAAATATAACACTTGAGTATAAGTATCAACAGTTGTGGCAATTTTCCTAAGAATATATCATATGCATCTGTGTTGAGAAAGGCATGCTATAATTATGACAATTAAAGACATTTAAAGGTAGTGAACAGATTTGTTTTTCTGTATACTAATTTATTTACCCTGGTAGCTGAACTCAATACAGCATCTCCTTTTTAGTTTATCCATGAGGGGATATAGTGTGTTTCAATTTAAGCCCTTTTGTCTACAAGCAGTAGAGACCCGCTCAGCTCATTTGGATTGAATTTATAATTTGTCTCCTAAAGAAGATTTTTATAGGAAACGTGTAAGAACTGAACTCTATGCTGAAAATTTAGTTCAAGCTATTTAGACTTTATAATGTTGCTGTAATGTGAAATGAATCCAGCAGGGGTGATTGTGAGGGTAATCATTGTCTTGTGATCGGAAAGTCATTGACAATTAATACTGCTGTGTGAAACAGCCACTCTTGCCCATTGTCTCCCAGGACACATTTTCCCTAGACGAGTCTCATTTCTCTCTTAATTCTTCTGTTCACTGTGTATTGACCAACTTCTTCCTCTTACTTGGGGCTTCCCTGGTGGCTCAGTGGTAAATAATCCCCCTACCAATGCAGGAGACCCAGGTTCGAGCCCTGGGTCAGGAAGATCCCCTGGAGAAGGAAATGGCAACCCACTCTTGTCTGGAGAGTCTCATGGACAAAGGAGCTTACTCTCCCTGCCCACTGAGAACCTTGGCAAATGCATGGTCTTTAGGTCTCTCTAGTTCTCACTTCAGCTGCAGTCCTCCAACAGTCTCTTTGTTTCTTCCATTTAAATTCTTCAGAAAAAACAAAAAAAATTTTTTTTCATCTCTTTGCTTAGATCAGAGATGGTGGTCCTTTGAGTTGGCTGCATCAGTGTCCATCCCTGGCTCAGCCAGCTGGAGACAGGAGGCACAGGGTCATGTGATAGAAAAGATGGCCCCTGCTGTCCCTGGAAACAGGTCTATAAGTAATGCAGTTTCACTAAAAGGGGTGGTTGATGAGCACACGTTATGATTGGCACCTCTGGTATATAAGCTTTCTTCAGATGGAACACCAGGCTACTAAAAACCTATTGCTTAAATGTTGCTTCCTCAGGGAGGTCCCAGACTAGACCGCATACGTGCTCCTAGGATGTGCTCTCCTGATACTCTGCATTTAATCATTATCATACTAAAACTCAACCATCGTTAGTGTAATTCCTTATTCAGTGCCTCTCGTCTCGCATAAACTCTAGTTTAGTGTGTCAAAACAGGAACCATATCTTTCTTGCTCACTGTTCTGTCTTGTACCTGTCCAGTTTCTGGCTCATAACAACACCCAAATGTTTGTTGTTTGAGAAATAAGTGCCTCAAACCTATAGGAATCAAGTGTTTCAAATCAGAAGTTTAGTCATCTTCCAAAAACCAGCTTTCCTTCCTTCCTAAATGTCCTCATTTCTGACAGTGATATTATCAGTATCTGTCACACCCATACCGACTCACCCCTCTCTTAACCCTCGAGTCAGTCGTGTTGGCTGGTTCTTTCTTTTATCTGTTTTATCTATTTTTTCTTCTGCATTCTGACTTCTGCTGCCTTGGTCCAGGTCTTCTTCACCTCCACCTAACTGGTTGTGTGGTTCCTAAAATCTCGCCCTTTATCATATCCTGCACAGCTTCCTAAAAAGCAGCTTTTCACACCTCTTTCTCTATGGAAAAAAAAAAAAAAACTTTGTTGGCTCCCCTTGTGTGTAAAGAATGGAATCCAAATTCTTCAGTTCTTTGCTCTCTTGTTCCTGCTAAATCTCCGGTTCAGCTTGCTACTACCATCCTATATGAGCTGTTTCATGCTATCCAAAAGATCTAACTCTGACCTCCGAATACCTTATTAGCATTTCTCTCCATTTTTTTGTTCTCTTAACCTCTTGCGTATCCTTCTTTCAAAACCCATTTCGGTTTACCCTTTCTTCATGAAGCTGTCCCTCCTGCCCAGACCTCAGCAACCACTTCTTACTCTAAAGTTAGAGGACTTATGACCTCTGCCCTTCAGCTGGCCTTTAGCATATGCCACCTTACAATAATGTTTCTCTTTTTGGCATGTGCATACTGTTTCTCTTTTTTGCATGTGGATAGTGAAGAGGGTGAAATGCAGTCAGGCTTCCTTGGCTCAAATCCTGCCTCTGCAAGTTACTATCTGAGTAACTAAGCAAGTTAGTTAACCTCCGTAAACTTCAGCTGTGTCATCTCTAAGATGGAGACAGTAACAGTGCCCCCAACATAGAGAATTCAGTGTAGCAATGCATCTAAAGCATAGTAAGTGCTCAGTCGATGTTTTCTATAAAATTATTTGCACATTATTGATTAATTGGCCATTTTCTGATACCTGTCACGTGCTACACACTGTGCTAAGTAGGTTCAGTATAAAGGGGTTAAAACCTCTGCTCGCAAGGAAGTTGCCTCTGTTTTATCTCCCCGCTGGACCATAAGCCCCTTGCCGTCTCATTCATAAAATTCATACATATTTACTGAATATCTGCTGTCTTCAGAAGCCCCACGCCAAGCTTTAGAAGTTAAGCGGAGGCATAACATAAAGTCCATGACCTTCAAGACCTTCACAACTGAAGCCCTGCCATTGTACTTTGCACACAGAGAGAGCTTAAGTGTTTATTGGCATCAGTGAGCATGGCAGTGACGATGAGGACTCCAGAGCACCACAATTTCTAGCCTCTCTTTAGAGCTGTTAACTTTATTTGGCTTCTTCATGTCTTCATTTTCCAGTGAATGAATGCCAGGAAGTCTTTTTCAATTTTTTTTTTTTTTCTCTCTGATCAAGACTTAGATAATGTCTGCTTCTTTTGGTAGCTAAATATCCCCCAAACTCAAGCTTCTTGCTTCAGTGAGAAGATATTATGGTATTGCCAATGGAAACCACTTCACATTTGGGCAACATCATGATGTCTAAGTGGCTCAGATTCAAGTTTCAGTAGAGATTCTGGTTCCTGCACATTTGCTGTCAAAAACCCCTTTATAGGAGCCAAACTGTGGAATCCTTCCAAGTGGTAGGCACTATTAGAAGTACCATTAAAGTATTGCAGAGTTTCAAAAGATTATGAAATTCTGCTTTTTTAACATAAATTGTACTATGGTACTTCCATAAAAATTTGATTAATCCCTTATTTCTGTCATGGGGCTAAAGGCAATTAATATCCCCTTTTTTTTAAATTTCTGGCATCACAGATTTTAGAGACAACTCCAAGTTGAAACTTCTAAAATAATTTTATACTAATTTATAGAACAGTGGATATATAGAACAATTCTGAGAATAAAACTTAAAGAAGACGTGATTATTTCTGTGTATGACTTGTAGCTTAGTCCCCTCCCCATACTCTGTCCCTCTCTATTTCCTTGGTCACCTTGCAGGAAATAAGACACATTGACTTAACAGTTAAAATAAAGGTTTGTATAAGTTCAGAAGCTTTTTTAATTTATCATGAAATTTTCCTCTAGTCAAGTCAAGAAAGGAAATAGTAACTATATCTTTCTCACTTGAAAAGCAAAAGCATACATCTGAATAGCCATCTGAAAAGATATTTACCTTGTAATAAATACCAAAGAAATCATCACATAGTGTTTATTTGTAAACAAGCAATTATTTGTAAAGTTACTTGTTTGGTGTCTACTTCCATATTATACTGTATACTCCTAGAAGTCATTGAGCACATCTGTCTTGTTAACCATCACATCCTCACTCCTGGGAAAAAAATGTTGGTTGAAATTAAAATAAAATGAAATTACATGGATTCTTATCTAAGGAGCACTGACTAACATCATAGGCCACATATTCTGTGAAAATATTATACAAAAATACAGTTAGCATTTCAATTTTTTAGCTTTATTGAGGTATAATTGACAAATCAAATTTAAGATATTTAAGGTGTACAATGTGATGATTTAATTTACATATACACAGTGAAAGAATCGGAGAAGGCAATGGCACCCCACTCCAGTACTCTTGCCTGGAAAATCCCATGGGCGGAGGAGCCTGAAGGGCTGCAGTCCATGGGGTCGCGAAGAGTTGGACACGACTGAGCGACTTCACTTTCACTTTTCACTTTCATGCATCGGAGAAGGAAATGGCAACCCACTCCAGTGTTCTTGCCTGGAGAATCCCAGGGACGGGGGAGCCTGGTGGGCTGCCGTCTATGGGGTCACACAGAGTCGGACACGACTGAAGCGACTTAGCAGCAGCAGCAGCAGCAGTGAAAGAATTCCTCCTACCTAATTAATTAACATATCCATCACCATAAATATCTTTTTTCTCTTTCTTTATGAGAGTATTTGTTATACTCTCTTAGCAAATGTCAATTACACAACTCAGTGTTATCAGCTATTACAGTCACCATGTTATATTAATACATCCTACCTACTCGTCCTAAAAGTCTGTACGCTTTTACCAGCCTCTCTATTTCTTCTATCCCCCAGCCCCTGGCAAGCGCTTTTCTTCTCTGTTTTTATGAGGTGACTTTTTCAGATTCCACATGTTAAGTGATAGCAGGCAGTATTGTCTTTCCCTGTGGCTCGTTTCAGTTAGCATAATGCCCTAAAGGTCCATCCAGGTTGTCACAGATGGTAGGATTTCCTTCTCTCACGGCTGAAATAGTATCCAGTATAAGTACCACATCTCCTTCCTTCATTCTTTGATGGACACAGGTTATTTCCATGTCTTGGTTATTGTGAACAATGCTGCAGTATTCTCGGAAGTGCAGATGATCTTCAGTACCCTGATTTCCTTTCCTTTGGCTATGTTTGGATTTTTAGACCTATATGAAATGGCTGTTCTGACAGGTGTGGAGATGGTGTCTCATTGTGGGTTTGATTTGCATCTCCTTGATTATATTGAGTACCTTTTCATGTATCTGTCTACTTTGGGAAAATGTCTATTATGTTCCTCTGCCCATTTTTAATAAGATTTTTTTTTATTTTGGGGTTTTTTTGAGTTTTATGAGTTCTTTATGTATTTTGAATGTTAACCCTTTATGAGATATGTGACTTGCAAACATTTTCCCCCATTTCGTAGGTTGCTTTTTCATTTTGTTGATGGTTTCCTTTGCTCTGAAGATGCTTTTTAGTTTGATGTAGTTAGTCCCCCTTGTTGATTGCTTTTGTTACTTTCACTTCTGGTATCAATCCAAAAAAATCACTGCCAAGACCAGTGTCAAGGAGCTTACCCGCTGTTTTCTTGCAGTTTTAGGTCTTACACGCAAGTGCTTAATCCATTTGAACTGATTTTTGAGTATGGTGTAAAACAGGCCCGGTCTCGTTCATTTCCCGTGTCCGTTCAGTTTCCCAACCCATTTATTGAAGAGACTGTCCTTTACCCATTGTGTATTCTTGGCTCCTCTGTCAAAAAGAAATTTTTATTGTATGTGCATGGATTTGTTTCTGGGGTCTCTCTTCTGCTGATTTATTTTTCCATTATTATGCTAATATCATACTCCTTTGATTTCTGTATGTTTGCAGTATATTTCTAAATCAGGAAGTATGATGGCTCCAACTTTGTTCTTCTTTCTTAGGATTGCTTTGCCTATTCAGAGTCTTTTGTGGTTCTGCACACATTTTAGGATTGTTTGTTCTGTTTCTGTGAAAAGTGCCATTGAAATTTTGGTAGGGATTTCATTGAATTCATAGATTGCTCTGAGTGGTATGGACATTTTAGCAATATTAATTCTTCTAGTCTATGAGTGCAGAATATCTTTCCATTTGTTTGTGTATTCCTCACTTTCTTTCATCACTGTCTACAGTTTTAAATCTATAAATCTTTTACCTTCTTGTTAAATTTACTGCTAAGTATTTTATCCTTTTCTGATGCAATTATAAATGAGATTATTTTCTTAGTTTCTTTTTTTGATATTGTTAACTTTTTTTATTAATCAAAGCCTATAAGCAGGGAGAGCAGAAAAGAAATACAATACAATAAAAATAAAACTAAGGTAACATTAAATCATGGCTCAATGATGAGATTTCGATAGGAGATAACATTAATTTTTACTGTGACTTACTGTAACTTTACTATAACCAAAGATGGAAAGATCTGGAAAATGGATAGTAGCGTTCGTCTCACACAGATTTTTGACAGGAGTTGAACATTGGAGAATCCAAAGGTAAAAGCAGTGATGGGAGTCTGGGTGATCATTTCTGGGTTCCTGACTAAAACAAATGCAGACAAGCCATAGTACAGTTGGTACTCTGTTAGAAACATGAGGAAGCATAACTGAAAATTGGATAGAAAGTCATTCAGCCTTCACAGAGAATAGACTGGAGTCTCATACTAGCCTAATATAGATAATAGCCATTTATTTAATAAAACTGTGAAAAATTAGAAACATTGTTTTAAAGAAAATAGGGCACATTATGTGGCAAATGTAATTACTGTTGTTTTTGGCAGAAAAGTCTCTGTATTAGTTTACTTTTCTAGAGGTACAGTGTAGTAGAAATAGTGTGTCAGTTCAACTGGGAGATTCGTAACGCTATGTCATTTGCATTATAGGCAGAATTGATGTATCCAAATATTCTCATATAACATTTAAATTTCATTTTAATACCACTTATCATGAAGTACAGTTTGGAATAAGGCAAGTATGTCTTAGATTCCTTTCGAGGGGCCATTGGAACTGTAATCTCAAGGATAAACCCTGTGTCTTGCTTTTCTTTATATGCCCACTGCCCGTGTGTCCAGTGTACACACGGCACTTAGGAAATGTGTGGAGCTCTCTTAAGGTTATTATCCTTCAGCCTGTTTCTTCAAGACAACATTGTACTTAGGCTACAAGGTACTAACTTTGTTTTTCAATTTAACATCTCTATACTGTGAAGTAATCATCATTTTCATTTGTATTACCTTATTTTCTATCGATTGCTGACAAAATATAAGACATGTCATGGAAAATCAGATATGACACCTCTAGAAGATAAGCAGGAAGGCCCAAGGGAACATACTCTCCAGCTTTCTTTGTAGATGTTTAGTAGCTCAATGCAACATTGATCTTGCCCACCATAACTATGTCCCCGTCTTCCCACTTCTAGTACATTCTTTCAGAGGACTGTAGCAGCCTCCCAACAAGTGCAGAAGGATACAAATTGGTTGGGAATTGGTACTATTAACTGTGATCTGAGAAAGGCCGCAGTTGCTATGGTATCAATGTTCCGTTTATCTTATCTCAGATCTACAGATATTGGAGAGTGTTAACTTACTCCTGTATCAAATTCTCAGTCTTCTCTCTGACATATGGAAGTCACACCTTTTACAGAAGCGCATCTTCCATATCCACAGTTCACACTTACTGAGGCATGACGTATGCAAATAGTCAGCAGCTAACCCCTGGCTGGGAGAGGGGATGGTATACAAAACCGAAAACATACCTGCATGGTCCCTGACCTTACATAGAGCCCTGTGGAGCCTCACTGAGACAGGACTCTCCAGAACGGAAAGATTTTTTTCTACCATATAAGTGATTATACAGGGGCCTAAAGCTGCCTCCCTGAACGAATTTCAAAGAATCTGCTATATAGTATTACAGATAGTTTTGGTCTTTCTTTCTGGGTGGGAAACAAAAGAAAAATGTGTAGAGTGTTCTGTTTGTGTTTGTTTCTATTTAAATGTGAAAATACATTGAAAATCAAAATAGTGAACAGTGTCTTATTTCTTCTCTTTACCGTACTTTTGCAAAACGAATGTGAATTGTACATGAGTCCTTAAAATTATTTCTGTGGAATAGAAATAGCTCTTTTTAGTGAGAACCCTGTTAACACAGAAGCTATAAAGTGGTATTGAATTCCGTTTTGAACCAAATACACAGTGAAAATTATGTTTCTTATATTTTCAGAAGCTTTTAACAATCATATTTTTTATGATCATTTTACTGGAATGATTGGGTTACTGAGACTAACAGGCTTATCAGCAGGTTAGAAGCAAAACCTACATTATCTTGTCATTTTTAGTATTTGGAACTTTGCATCTACATTTTTCAAAAAGCATTTAAAGAATTTTTTATTCTTTTATTTTTTCATAATAGTATATTTCTTTCTCTGGAAAAGAAAACATTTGACGTTAAGTACTTAGCTTAGAAAATAGCTGTATCTCACTTTTTTAAATTCACCGTTACTGAACTCCCACTATTCAGAAGACTCTACCAGTCAGTCATTCAATCAGCAGATGCTTGTTGCACTTCTGAGGTGCGCCCGACACTGTTCTAGGCGCTGAGATGGATAGAGCAGGACACACAGCAAAGCCTCTGCCTTGAAGGAGCTTGTGTATCACTTGAGGCAGATGGCAGTTAATGTAAAAGCCAAAAAACAAGCTAGTACATAAAGAAAAAATAAGTATTATTTCAGATGTTACTAAGTGTTGTGATATACAGTTAACAGGGTAGAAGATTGGGAGTGACTGGGCAGGAAATAAAGGAGCAGAGATGCTCCTTTAGCTAACTTTTTTTCACGCTTCGAGCCTGCCCAGTCCTGCTGCTGCTACTGCCCTTCATTAAATTATTAACACGTTCTCTTTGGGCGTGCGTGCTAAGTCGTTTCAGTCATGTCCGGCTCTGCGGCCCGTGGACTGTAGTGCGGCGGGCTCCATTGTCCATGAGATTGTCCAGGCAAGAATACTGGGGTGGCTTGCCATGCCCTCCTCTAAGGGATCTTCCCAAGCCTGGGATTGAACCCACATCTCTTATGTCTCCTGCATTGGCAAGAGGGTTCTTTACCATTAGTGCCAACACTGGGACGCCCCATTCTCTTTGTACCACAGAGTAGTGTGACATCACTGACTGAGTTGTTTTCTCCAGAAGTGATGAAAATACACTTGTCCAACCACACTTCCTGCACCTTCCCTCATACTCTGGTAACTGGTTGAAAAAGGTGACGCTTCCCACCTATACTCCTCACTACTTACACTGTGGTTTTCCCTAAGGCGTGGAAGAAGCACCAGATGCTGGGCAGCAACAAAAAGCAATCTCAAGTGTCCACTGTAGATATCAAGTCGAGAATATTTGAAGAGGATACCAGATTTAAAGACTCAAAACACTCAGAATGATAGAGTCACTGAACATAGTCAGAAAAGTGAGGGAAACGGATGGATATGAGGCAAAGCATTAAGTTTTCCATTGCTAATATATTCTAACTGTAAATCTGTCCTATAAATTGGCTCAAGCCAGTCTCCACTTATATATATACATAGTCATTTATATGCAAATGATAATATAACTGAAAAGTAAGCTCTTAGAGGGAATGTATCTAGAGAGTAAAGAACACAAATAACTCATCTCATCTGAAACTGGCAGATAATATTTCTGTTTGGATCTTGCTTTAAAATGTATAAAATGCTTTCACATATAACATCTCATGGAGCCATCAAGAACAATGCTGTGAAATAGGTATCGTGATTATCTGCATTTTATATGTGAACAAACCAAGGCTCAGCAAGGTGATCCACACAGAACCATAAAGCTGGAATGTTAGAATTAGACATTTCACCCAGGGGTTGTATCTGCAAGGCCGTTATGTTCTCCAGAACACTACAAATAGATATTTTACGGGAGGAAGCAGACACAAGAGGAAGGAGTCAGAGAGATGATAGGATTGAGTCTGAAGCTACCGCTAACAGGTCAGTGAGAAAGTAATCAATGGTGTCTTTTAGCAACAGAAAGCTAGAACAGAAAAAGTGGATCTCACATTCAGTTAGAAAACTAATCAATGATTTTTGAAAGGAAAGTTTCCAAACAGCAAAGTGATGATGATAAAAGCTTTGCAGTTATCAAGGAGGGATTTGATTTAAAAAAAAAAAAGAAAATGGAGGGTTCTTATGCCGAGGGTGTGTTCAAGTAATTCTATAAGCAAACAGGTATTAAGAATCAATGTATAGCTAAGATAAGGAATAAAGTTCGGGAAGCATGAGCGTGCCAAAAGGAACGAGGATAATGTAATAGAAACATAAAGACATCAAAGAGAGGAGAAATACATTTTCGTGTGATTGTCTCGCAACTAAGCATCCTAAAGTACAAAATGCATTTCTGTGATCTGTTGTGGAAGGAAGAACAGACACAAAGAAAGGAAGGTATTTCAAGCTGGAGTTATAGAAACCATAGCAAATGCTTCCTCAGCATTCTCCATTACCGTGTGGTGGAATGCTAGTGACTGTGAAGGGGCACAGCGAGGACCACAAGCTTCATCACAGGGCACGCTCTCCAGATTTTCTCTCTTACACAAAGCCCTTTCTAGGGTCACCATAAACTCTCTTCCAGTGGCCTCTGGGGAAGTAGATGCCAAGAAGCATTCAAGGTCATTACATAGAAAACTACTCAGAATCACCAATTTTCTTTTTTCCTCCCTGTGTTTGTTTTTTTTTTTTTAATTTTTCTGAATACAACTAAATGATAAGCTCTTCAAGGATGAAGACCAACATGTCTAGTTTATTCATCCTCACACCTAGCACAGTGTATATAGCATATAGGAGCAACTCAATCCACGTTTACTGAACTAAACTGAATTATTTTAAAATGTAAAATCAGAGTCACTCATTCATTCAGATCCTCAGCATACTGACACTAAAGTCAGAAACACAAGTTTGAGTCCAGACACTGCCCACTTGCCAGTTTTGTGACTGTGGGCACTTCATAATATTACCTCTCTGGGCCTCAGTTTTCATTTCTGTGAGTTAGGAATGTTGACTTCTCTATTACTAAGCCCACTAGATTGTTATAAGGACAGAATCTGGTAATGCAGATGAAGATAAACCAGAAGTTATCAAGTGCTATACCAAAAAATGGCATTTTTCTATGGAACCAGTAGTGCCAAGATGCTCCCGTGGTTGACAGGTTTCTTCATCAAATCTAAATGCTGAGTTCAATAAAGGTAAGCAGGCTTATTATGAGCAGATCTTAGAATCTTTCAGTTGCAAATAAACTTTGTGAAAGTATGAAAATGGGCTAGAATGAATGTCTTTTTCTTTAAGACCGAAAGAAAGACTTTTGGTCCCAGTGGGAGAGGGAGAGGATGGGAAGCCTTGAGAGAGTAGTGCTGGAACATGTATATTACCAGGTGAAATAGATAGCCAGTGGAAAATTGCTGTATGGTGCAGGGAACCCAAAGCCGTTTTTCTGTGACAACCTAGGTTTAAGGAGGTTGGAGAGAGAAGGGACATGTATATGCCTGTGGTTGATGCATGTTGATGTATGGCAGGAACCATCACTACGCTGTATAGCAATTCTCCTCCAATTAAAAATAGAATTTTAAAAAAGCATCCCGTTCATGTGAAGTGAAAGTCGCTCAGTCGTGTCCAACTCTTTGCGACCGCGTGGACTATACAGTCCGTGAAATTCTCCAGGCCAGAATACTGGGGTGGGCAGCCTTTCCCTTCTCCAGTGGATCTTCCCAACCCAAGGATTGAGCCCCGGTTTCCCGCCTTGCACGCGGATTCTTTACCAGCTGAGCCACAAGGGAAGCCCAGGTCATGTAAGTCACATAACAGTCAGTCTTATTTTTCAGGGAGCATCATGTGCCGGGCGCTGTCCTTGCATTTTGCGTACATGAACCTAAGTTCTCATCACCAACTGCAGTGAATGTATTGTTGTTATTTAATCCCATTTTTACGGATTAAAAAAGAAAGAGGAATTAAAGAACTTGCTCAGGATTACAGCTGGCAAATAGCACTTTTACATTTAAGGAAACTAGCACTAAGATAAGTGACTTAAGCAGTATTTGCTCTTTCTTTTATTCTCTTTTTTTCACCCTGCTACAACTCTAGTTCATATCTATATTTCCTCTAGACCAAAGTATTCCAAAGTGTGTTCTGTGAAATAAAATCCACACAACTCTGCCCAGAGAAGCACGTTGGTCAGATATGTTTGGGAGATGGGTGATGGTACACCCTAAAATCCTCCTTGTCTGTGTCACAGGGCACATTAATCCCTCTGAGAAAAGCTGCTGTAAGGAGCCTTCCAAAACTTTTAACAGAACCTTAAATCAGCAGCCCTGTTGATGTCCCACAAAGCCAGAGGTCCATGGAATGAACTTTTAGAAAGGTTGAGTGTTGTTAATTAGTAAATGCAATAATCATAATGCCAGTTTGTACCAAAAGATGTGGAGTACCATCTTCACCATAAAACATGTAAAGTTGTAAACGCACAGTTGATCTGATAATTTTCCTAAATGAGTTTGACCAATTTCCTAAAGATTTTTCCATGTAATGTTTTCTTAATTTTGACCATAGTTGGGGCTATAACAAAAGATAACAGAAATTCAGATCATTTTTTCAAGTGAGAAACTATACCCTAGCAGACGGTTGGATCTATTCTGTATTACTGAGAAGTATTACCTTGATCATTAAAAACAAGGGTAAGTCAGTGATTTTAATCTAATGGAGTAAACATTTCAACTTGGAGGAAAAGCCAATGACAGAACTATTTCTTTCTCTTCTAAAACCAAGAGGAGAATAAAGAATGTTAATTCATTTAGCTCTGTCAGACCAAGATCCTCAATTACTTGAGTCATTTAAAACTTCTTTTGAGTAAGAATAGCTTGGTACCCAAATTCATTTGAACGTCAAATACTTTTGGATCAACTCAAATAAAAAATACTGTTTTGTCTCTTTTTCTCCTTGGAAAGCATAATGTGCATTGCCTGTTTTCGTTACTTCATTGTCATGTATTTTGTTAAAGTGGCATAGAGTTTAAATTATTATTATATGCCCATTAGTTCTGCTGCCTTGGGATGTAATGACTCATATTAGTAGTCTATGTAATAAAAAGGGTTGGTGAATTTTTACTGAACTGTCCTTTTGGGACTATAATTTTTAACATTCTCTGGAAGCCTTGCAAATCCTTTAATGATAAAGTGCTCTTACTCTGTCTTTACCATCGACAAGTTCATAAAGACCAGAACTGTTTCCTGTAGATGTTGAACCCAACACCCTGTTGATATGATAAGTTCCATGCTTAAAGAGTCACCAAGAATACGTAATTAAAATGTTGCCATCCTAAGGCAGATAAGGTGATTCTGTAATCTTGTTAGCAGTAACACTTGACTGAGGTCTCTACAATTTATTACATGAGTTTATCTATTTGAGGTAGTTACAAACACCATGTAATTATTATAGACATATTCTTGTCCTAAACTTTAAATCATGTAGGACTGTAGAAGAACAGAACTGATACAGACTAATTAGCTCAGTTGCTAGTATGTGTTCAGTCGTGTCTGACTCTTTGTGACCCCGTTTACTGTAGCCCACCAGGCTCCTCTGTCCCAAGGAATTTTTCAGGCAAGAGTACTGGAGTGCAGTGCCATTTCCTACTCCAGGGGGTCTTCCCAGCCCAGGGATCAAACCCATGTCTCTTGTGTCTCCTGCATTGGGATGCCCATTTTAATTATATTTCCATAGATTCTTTTTAACCTGTTCCAAATTTCATATGGGCTTCCCTTGTGGCTCAGATGGTAAAGAATCTGCCTGCAATGCAAGAAACCTGGATTCAATCCCTGGGTCTGGACGATCCCTTGGAGAAGGGCGTGGCTACCCACTCCAGTATTCTTGCCTGGAGAATTCCATAGACAGAGGAGCCTAGCAGGCTAAAGTCCATGGAATCAGAAAGAATCAGACATGACTGAGGGACTAAAACAAAACAAAAAAAAAACTCATATAAATGGCATATAGGGCATCTATTCTTTTGTGTTTGACTTTTTTCACCTAACGTATTCTTTTTGAGATTCCTCCAAGTTGTTACTTGTATCACTGGTTCATTCTTTTTAATTACTAAGTTGACCCATTGGAAAAGACTCTGATGCTGGGAGGGATTGGGGGCAGGAGGAGAAGGGGACAACAGAGGATGAGATGGCTGGATGGCATCACTGACTCGATGGACATGAGTCTCAGTGAACTCCGGGAGTTGGTGATGGACAGGGAGGCCTGGCGTGCTGTGATTCATGGGGTCGCAAAGAGTTGGACACGACTGAGCGACTGATCTGATCTGATCTGATCTGATTCATTTTATGAATATTATCAAAATTAGTGTATCCATTTATTTCACCTTAATTTTTACCAGGCATGTTTTGATTGGAAGACGAATTCTGGGTTGGTGAGGGTGTTCTTTTCCCCTCGTTTTGTTTGTTTTTAATAATTATGTTATTGTCATCTGGCCCCCATTGTTTCTGATGAGAAGGTGACTATCATCCGTATCACTGTTCAACTGTATGTATTATGTCCCTTTTCCCCTGGCTACTTTCAGGTTTTTTCTTTGTCTGTGGATTTTAGTGATCTTACTATGATGTGCCTAATGTGATATCCTTTGCATTTACCCTGTTCAGCATTTCCTTGACTTTGATACATAAGTTGGTGTTTTTATAAAACTTGGGGTTCATGGATATTACTTATTTTTGCTGCCCTATTCTCTCTTTTTTCTTCTCTGGGACTCCAATTACATATAAATTAAATGGTTTTATATTGTCTTACAAGTCACTTAAGCTGTGTTCATGTTTTTCCCAGTCTTCTTTCTATTTTTTTTTTTTTAGCTCTGTTGATTCCACTTGGTCAGTTTTCAAGTTTACTGGAGCTTTCTTCTGCTTCAATTAAGTATATCCAGTGAATTTTCCTTTCAGATATTATAATTTACAGTTCTAGTTTTTCCACTTGGTCGTTTTTTAAGGTTTCAGTTTGTCTGCTAAAACACTGTTATCTTTCACTTAATTCATCCATCTCTTTAAGTCTTTGTGTGTGTGTGTGTGTGTGTGTGTGTGTGTGTGTGTGCTCGGACTCGTGCACGCGTGCACTTAGTCACTTAGTCGTGTCTAACTCTTTGCAACCCCATGGACTGTAGCCCACCAGGGTCCTCTCCCCATGGGATTCTCTAGGCAAGAATACTGGAGTTGCCATTTCCTACTCCAGGGAATCTTCCCAACCCAGGGATCAAACCCATGTCTCCTGCGTCTCCTGCGTTGGCAGGCAGATCCTTTACCACTGTGCCACCTAACTTCCTGGATGTATTTCTAGTCTTAGTTTGCTGATTCTGATGTCCAGATCATCTTTCTGTTTCTATCGTTTTCCTTTTTTCTCTTTCTTTGGTTCACATCTTCCTATTTCTTTGTGTACCTAGTAAGTTTTTATTACATGTTAGATATTGTGGATGATGAATTGTTGTCTCTTGGGATTCTGTCTTATTCTTTTGGCTTTTTTTTGTAGTGGGCATGTAAATTATGGATGGATGGTGGATGACCCTGAACTTATTCAGACTTGGTTTTGTACTTTGTTACGGTGAATTTTGCCCTTATTTTTAGAATGAACCCTTAGACATGGGACGTCACCTTTACTCCTAAGGAATAACCCTTCTGGGTTTCAATGGAAAAGCCCACAGTATTTATCCAGCCTCTATAATTTGATAGGATTCAAACTCTAAACTGTCTCTCCCGTGGTGGACAGCTGCTTAAATCTCTGCTCAGCTGTTTCAGCTTTCCGTCCATAGCCTTCTTCTGATTCCTTGGAGTCTTCTTCATGCAAACATTGTTCAAAATTCATCTAAAAACTTGAAAGGAATTTATACCTATTTGGAACTTTCCCCCTCTGTGGTTGGCTACTTTTTTCAGGAATTTTCCTTCCTAGTTTCCAGCTGTTCTGGCTCCTAGAATTCCATCTTCTTGACACTTTGAGCCAATAATTACAGTCTTTTGCTTGGATTCTAGCCACCTGGCATTGTGTAGAAAGAAGAATTCTCTCAAGTTAAGAGCCACCCAGTGCAGATCCCTGCTTTGAAGAGTTTAATCTCCAGTTTATACCTGCTTCTGGTTGCTTTCCAGAGCCATCAAATACTTGTATGTCATGTTTTATCCAGAGTTGATTATTGCTACCAGTGGAAGGGTTACCTGATGATCAGAACAAGAATTTTCAGTATAGTATTTTTAAATGTAAGTGCATCGAACTGTGGTTAATTTATCTGTTATTAAAGTACTGCATTTTTGTAAACAAAAAAAGTATGTTTTGCATAGGGAAAACAGCATCTGAAAAAATAGATTTCAGGTTATTTCCGAATGGTGGAATTATTAATGATTTTAATTTTTTTCCTTTTTCTTATCTGTTTTCTTCTTTTTCTCTGTAGCAACCATAGGTTGAACATTATGTTCTTTCTGTGTTGTCCTAAGCAAATTTTTTGTTTATGATGCCTGTTTATAATAATACTTGTGCTTCTTCAATGCATTTCATATTATGACTTCACTAGGTTAACTGCCTAATAAACTCCTAGTAGTATATCTATATGGTAAACAATACTCCTTCTGCTTTTAGGAATAGATAAATTGAGACAAATCAAAGTTAAACAGCTTATCCAGAATTTCATGCATATTGATAGACTAGTCAGAAATAGATTTAAAATTTTAAGTCCCTCAGTTCAGCTGTGTAAACTATTTCTAAGCCATCAGCAACAATGTATGCAGTTAATTCTGCATTCTCTAATGGGTATGGCAGAAAATTATCATAGTTAAATATAAGCCTCAAATATTTTAGAAACTTCACTTTTGTCACTGCTTTTGATCGCCTCTTCATCAGATCTTTTACTGGAGCTTCCAGCAAGTTGAGAATTTGACTGATTTTAATTATAATTCAGATTACCTTCCAAGGTCTAACAAGAAAATGACAGGAAGGCAGGCCTTGAGATAGGAGTTTTCTTCTTTCCTGGATTGCAAACTTCTTTTAAAAATACAATCAAATGAGTATCTGTTATTTACTGATAGATATGTAAGCTTAAATTGGAATGTTTTAATCATTTTCTTATGTTTTACTAGTTACTAAGATAGTTTACTAGAAATGTCATAGATCTTAGTGTTAAAATTAGTGTTGTCATTCTGAAGTTTCAACCTTGAAAGTGTCAGTCGCTCAGTTGTGTCCAACTCTTTGTGACCCGTGGACTGTAGTCTGCCAGGGTCCTTTGCCCATGGGATCCTCCAGGCCAGAATACTGGAATGGGTTGCCATTTCCTCCTCCAGGGGATCTTCCCCACCCAGGGATCAAGCCTGGGTCTCCCGCGTTGCAGGCAAGCTTCCTTACCTTATAAAACTACCTTGTAGAAGATACAAAATAAAGTTATCTTTTAAACATCTACAAAAATGTATGAAAACAAGAATTAATAATTACTAAATCTTGATAGGTTTCCCTCTGTGATCCTAGATTGAATTTTTTTTTAATGTTTTATTTTTTGGCCACGCCACACAGTATTGTGGGATCTTAGTTCCCTGACGAGGGGTGGAACCTGCAACCCTGCATGGCAGGTGCGGAATCTTAAGCACTGGGCCACGAGGGAAGCCCCTGGACTGGATTTTGTATTAGAAAGTAAAAATGCCATAAGCATAGCTGGCAAAATCGGCATACAGATGGGAAGATAAGAGAGTCTCGTACAAGTGTAAACTCTTCTGAGTTTGATTACTGTGGTTTACATAAGAGGGTTTCTTCATTGTTAGGGAATATATTCTAAAGGGTATGACATTTATAACCCGCCCAGATAATTGAGAAAAAATAATGTGTATACACAAATACGAGTGTGTTCACAGAAGTACACAGAGTAAAAGAGTAAAGGCTAAAACAAGCATAACGGTTATTCTAAAGTTTGAGTACATAGTATTCTTTTTAAACATAATACGCACTGTACCGTCCCTGAGGCAGTTTTCTGCACTGCGTGCCGTGAGAAAATAGCGTCAAGCCCAGAGCTATGTCTCAGTTGCTTAAGAAACTCACTTTCTAATGAAATTCTCTTTTCAGGAACTGCTTTCTTCAACTATAATTTTAGTTTGTAAAAGATTCACTTTTCTAAATCAGGTATTTCCTCTCTGGTGATAAATCTTGAACTGCTATATTTTGGTCAAATGCAATTCTGAAATAAAGTGTGAAATATCATCAGTGATAAAGCACATGTAATGTTCTGACTTACATGTATAAAATGTAAGTTTAAAATTCAGGCAAAGATTATTCCCAAAATTTCAAAACATGTTCTCTAATAATTACGTTAGATACTACATGTCAGTGTCTTAGGCTTGCATCATCCCAGAGTCTCAGCATTTTCTCTATTTCACTTTTAAAGATAAGAAACGAGAGTTTTACAGTTCCCATGTTTCACTGAGACCCATGCTGTCCCTCATCTTTTTGGCTGTTCTTTTGTGGCAGGAAGAGATGTGAGTTATATAAAATTGAAAATGTTGCTTTCTGTGTGAAAGTCTACAAAAAGCTTATTGTGCTGTGTTGGAGGGGAAAAAATTCTTCTTTTTAAAAATATTGGATCTGGAATGCTTATACAGAAACCTGACGTTTAGGAAATGACCTATTGATTGGCTCTCTAAAGTTCATTTGTATTTGTGGCTTATAGAAAATTGGTATCTTTCATCAGCTGAGAACAAATACTGATCTTCCCACACTCAAGACACATTCAAGGTGCTGTTTTAACAATAATAATAATAATATGGATTATAAAAAAGGAAAATGCAGATTTTGTAGAAGTATCATGCTAACCTATGACAGTTAGGTTAGTTATAATAGTTCTTTTCTGTATTCCATTAACTGTGTCCATATCAGATCACTGTGGCATGGGTCATCATTTTATTTGGGGACACGACTACTGTGGAAAACTTCTGTATTTAATGCCCATCTTTAGAAACATAACCGGGAAATGTGGATCTTACAGCAGATTTTTATCCGGCTTTAAAAGATGAACTTAATTAGGGAATGAAGAAAGAAAAGCCTACAAAAACTAAATAGAAAACTGCATTTAACGTTTGTATTCTTCCTTGCCTGCACTATACTGGTCACCGACCAGGAAGAAAGATGCTTTCCAGTTTGGGCAATTTTGTTGTTGTCCGACCATTCACGTGTTTCTGTCTCATTCCCCTTTGATCAGTTCAGTTCAGTCTGACTCTCTGCGACCCCATGGACCGCAGCACGCCAGGCCTCCCTGTCCATCACCAACTCCCGGAGATTACTCAAACACATGTCCATTGAGTCGGTGATGCCATCCAACCATCTCGTTCTCTGTCGTCCCCTTCTCCTCCTGCCTTCAATCTTTCCCAGCATCAGGGTCTTTTGCAATGCGTCGGCTCTTCGCATCAGGTAACCAAAGTATTGGAGTTTCAGCTTCAGCATCAGTCCTTCCAATGAATATTAGGACAGATTTCCTTTAGGATAGACTGGTTTGATCACCTTGCAATTCAAGGGACTCTCAAGAGTCTTATCCAATACCACAGTTCTAAAGTAGTTGTCTGAATAATATAATAATACAATTGTCTTCAAAAAATATGGTTCTCTAAAGAATATATAGGTCACCCATTCCTTTAGATGTGTATGATTTTATCTCTTAAGCACCTGACTGTCAGGTCACCTAAAATTCATTATACTGATGTACACCTATTTTACTTCTCCCAGGTTGCCCTTTAGTAGTGTGCCATAAGCCTGCATTAAGGATGCAGTTATTAAAAACAACTATTCTGCACAACCGATTTGTTTTTACCACCTTGATGCAGTGAATTATCATCAACTGTGTTGCCTTCTCTGTGTTTGTCAATGGAAAGCTCAGTCAAATTTTTGACCATCATCTGGCAATTACACAGGTTTACATATGAGTCATCCTTATGTGTTAATCTTACCCTATCCCTGCCTCTACACTATTTCTCTACTGTTTTTCATTTATTTCTCTTTTGTCCTACTATAATGTATATATAAGTCATCTTAAATGCTTTTTCAATGAAATGTATGAATAAATATTAAATAAGTAAAAGTAACTACTATACTTTTGCTTAATATAATATTATTAAAGTTTTCACTGTAGGGATTAAATCACTGTAGAGATACAATTTTAGCCCCATTTTTTATATTTTGTAAATATATTTTTTTCTAGTCAGTGGGTTATAGCATTCTTTATTAGAGATTCCTGAAGTACTTTTGTCTTGATGATACAGGTCTTCCTTTATTTTTTGTAGGAAAGTTTTAACAACTCATGATCCTACCAGTCCATAGACATTGTCGTGCCCCCAAACACTGCAGTCTGACTAACTGAAGACATCTTACTGTCAGTAACCAACTTCTTCATGTCTCACTGTACAGATTAAGCCTCCACCGTAGTTAACCTTCTCAGTGGATTCACAAGCTTTCCCACCCATCAGTGTGACTTTTTAAATTTTCTCTGTGGAAGAGAAATAAAATAATAGATGCCATTCACATTCAGTGATGCCCAAAGGATACAGTTGAGATTCTTTGGGTGGTAATTCCCATCCATTGCCACTTTAACAAGATCCAAGTAATAATTGTAACAATGATTTTAAAATATTGGGGGGGGGGGGGGCGGGGAAGAGACCTTTATGACCCTATAATTAACTTTAAAATGCTGCTTGGAACCAGGGTACAAAGCAAACAAGTAGGAACAATATGTACTTGGCAAATTTTGTACCACATGTAAAATCTACTTTACATCCATTGCAATATCTCACACCCCAGTATTGCAACTGTTTACAAACCCAAAAGTAAATTTAATTCCTGAGAGGAAAATTTAATTTCTTGAGCAATAATGAAAGATTTCCCCCTGTAAGTCTTCTGGACAGTTGCAGAAAAGCCTATATGGACAGTCCAATTAGAATTTTGAAATGTCTTTTTAGGATAAAATTTAGTACAGATGCAGTAAGGATTATAATTATAAATAATTTTCATAACCCTTCCTAATAATTACTTAGCCGTTTCTATTTCTATTCAGTTTTTAATCATAACTCAGTCCTTAGTGGAACTTAAGGACTGATACTCTAAAATATTATCTGGCATTGAAGTAACCAGTCCTATCTAATATATGCCCACATCATTTTCTAAACTAGGAATAATAGGAATTTACTGTGTTTACATGACATATTTAAGAATATATATTTCATTTAAAATCAATGCATTTTTTATCTTAATGGGAGATATTATTCTATATGTATTGTCGGTGTTGTGTAAATAAGTTCAGGATCCTGTAAGGATTCTTCTCATGTAGAAGGCAGTTGGATTATGTGATTTTTTTTTTGTTTAAGAAAAGGACATTCAGAGAGGAAATGCCTTGGGGGACAGAACTGAGAATAAAATTAAAGTAGTATCAGACAGGTGAGGGCAAATTCTAGACTTAAATTGAAAAGACATCCCAGTGTCAGGAGCACAGGTGATCCTCCAGAAGCTGTATGCCGTAAGGTGACCGCGAACTTTCATGACCAGTAGTGAGCAACTAGATGACATCACCTGACAAAACCTTTTCTTTGTTTTTTTCTTTTAAAGTGCATCATCACAAAATCAATCAAAATAGACAATGTAATAATTTTATGCCAGATTTATATTATTCACAATAATTTGTTTTATGTGATATTTCATTTGTCTCTATTAGTTAATGTTCTGAGTACATTTGGAGGCTATTTTGCTTATAGTTCACAGTTTCCTTAAATTTACGACTAGAAGAAATGAAAGCTCTAAGAATTACAAAAGAAAAAGCTGAAATTATTCAGATATGATTGTTTATGTAGAAAATTCAAAATCTACAGATAAATTTTTAGGATAACAAGGGTAATTTAGGAAATTTGCTAGATACAAAATAATTATACAAAAACCAATTGCATTTCTATATACCAACAACAAGCAGTTAAAGATCTGTTTATGGTAGCATCAAAAACATGTCATACTAAAAAAAAAAAAGTTAAGGGACATAGCATGTTCATAAATTCACTCGACACAGTAAACTTGTCTTTTCTCCCCAGATTGATAACAGAAGTTTAAGGTAATTCTTATCAAAATCCCAGCAAGATTTTTTTGTAGATACAACCCTTTGAGGTTTCCAAGACAACCATCACTTCTGACACCAACCACAAGTCGGCGTCACTAAGCCATCTTCAGGTTTCGTCATTTGCCAGGAGCACGCACAGTGCTCACCGTTACAACAGTAAAGGGGTGTAGATTAAAATTAGCCAGGGAGAAGCGCACAGGGCAGAGTCCAGGGAAGTTCCAAGGATGAATTTCCATTTGTCCTCTTCCAGTCGCGTCTTGGCTAGGGCTATCTTTTCCCAGCAACAGTGTGTAAAAATACACATAGAATAGTGCAGACTGGGGAAACTCACTTCAACCATGGTGTCCAGAGTTTTTACTGGGACTCAGCTCATATTGACATGGTTGACCACCTGCATTGCTGACTTTAATCTCCAGATACTCCAGAGGTCCAGCTGAAGCCTTTTGAGGCAAGGTCAAATAAATCATTACTGTACAGTAGACATACATAACTTTATTCTAAAATTTATATAAAAGGGCAAAGGAACTAGAATATTCCAAACAACTTTGAAAAAGAAGAATAAAGTGGGAAGAATCAGACCCTCTGATTTTAATACATCACTGGCAAAGATACAAAGAAAACTAGATCACTCACACATTGCTGGAAGGACTGTAAAATTGTGTGATGACTGTGGAAAACAGTGAGGGAGTTTCTTGCAAAACAAAACATGCAAGTAATATACAGCCCAGCAGTTGTACTCTTGGGCATTTATCCCAGAGAAATGAAGATTATGTCACAGAAAAATTCATACATGAATATTTAGAGCAGCTTTATTTATAATAGCCAAAAAACTGAAAACAACCCAGATACCTTTGAAATGGGAATGGTTAAACTGTGGTACATCCCTATCATGGAACACTACTCAGCAATAAAAAAGAACGAACTATTTATTCATACAACAACCTGGATAAATCTCCAGAGAATTAAGCTGAATGATAAAAGCCAGTCCCATGAGATTATGTACTGCATGATTCCATTTATATAATATTCATCAAATGACCAGATTCTAGAAATGAACAGATTAGTGTTGCCAGAGGTTAAAGAAAGGCTGGAAGGAAGGTGGATGTGGCTATAAAGTGAAACATGAGTGATCTTTGTGGTGATGGAAAGTTCTGTAGCTTAACTGTAGCATGTTAATATCCTAGTTGTCGTATTACACTATGGTTTTATAAGGTGTTCCTGTAACAGGAATCATAAGCAGGACACAGGATCCATTTGTGTTATTTCTTACAACTGCATATGAGTCTATAATTATCTAAAAATAAAAAGTGTAATTATAAATGAATGAATCCAAAAAATTGAAGTGCAAATCCTCTGTGGAGAAACTGATAAACCTTCATTAAGAGACATTAAAGATGATCTAAATAAATCGCAAGACGTATCACAGTCACCGATTACAGGATTAACATTGTAGGTATATCAGCTCTCCCTAAATTAGTGTATAGGCTTACTACAGTCCCAAGTCATTGAGTGGCTGCGGCGGTCTCTAGTGGCTACTTTCCCACCTTGTCTTTCCTTCCCCTCCTCTTCCTACTGGCTGCACAGCAGAGGTCTGTGCTTTTGAGAGTCTGACAAAACAATATAAAATGATGCTGTAGATACAAAGGTTCATCTGACTCACGTATGTATTCAGAATACCACTAGCACTTTGCTTTGTGAAGTCACCAGTTTTAATTGCTGTGATCCTCCGTATGCTTCCATTTCCTTTATTTCAAAAGAAGACCCATCATCAAAATAGTGCAAAACCCATAGAAAACATCTATGAATTTATGTTTTATTGTATCTTAATAGCATTTAATAAGTATCAGGTTTCTGGTGAATTCACTTCTAGATAGTTTTTTATACAACACATATCTATTAAGCCTCAGCTGTGATTTCTGGAATAAAAAGTTTTGAGGCATTACCCTCAAAGGATTTGGAGATAAAACAAGATATTTTCATACATGAAATGACTAGTTAAGCAAAGTAAGTATATGATAATATAGTATCTGCTATATATACACAAAACACTGAAACATGAAGAAAGGAAGTGGTTGGTGTGGGGTAAGGAATCAAAGAAGTTTTATTAGAGGAAGTAAATATTGAACTGAATCTGAAAGTAGTAAGACATCTCTGAAAATGTTTTATTATAATGCTTAGTCACTTTAGAAATATTAACTGTATTTAAGCAGTGTCGGTATAGCTACGGCCTGTCACAGCTGCTCTGGACTTTAGATTTCTCACTTGTGAAATGGAGCTGTTAGATGAACTTTTATCTTGGGTTCTTTCCACGTCTTTACTATCTTATATTTGCTATGTTTCTATCTGCATCTAAATTTGAACCAAGCTCACTACATCTTGGGAGTGCAAGCTCTTGAACAGTTAAAGTTTGACTCTGCAAGTTCTCAGTTCTGACACTGTCCTAAACGTCATTTGATGCTAGTAAATTGTATTTACTAGAGAAGGACGGCATTTAGCTAAGTAGAACTATGAGATACTCTATACTTACCAGCTAGTTACTGGCGGGCTGTGGATCACCTGCACCTACCTCCTCAGTTTGTTGGAGAGAGCAAGAAAAACACTCTACTCCTTGAGTTTCGGTTATAGAGTATCCAACCACTATTACATTCCAATTTTAGAGGATTTTATTTCTAGACTCTAAAAGCTGGTATACACTTCAGTATAGGGTACATTGGTCCATCTGTGTTGAAGATGAGTAAAGTTTGACCACTGCCTTCAAAAACTTCACCATGGTAATCAATCTCTTCTCTGACTGGACTTCAGAATCACAGATGCCCAGACCCTGAGATTTTGAAAAGGTTTAAAAATTGTCAGCTGACCTGGGCCTGGGAGAATGGGGGATATTTATAGAAAAACAGTTGATGGATTACACCCAGAAAAGAAGACTTAATCTAGGGAATGGAGGACTTTAAACCACGTGGAGGAATTTCTACATAATTTGAAAGATTCTGAAGAAAATTGGATATGTTTGAGCAGAGAAAGAGGTCTGTGACACAGAGGATACTTTAGAATGTTTCATCTGGTAGCAGGGTACAAGACAGAAGAGGGTGAAGGCTGTGAAGTTTGTTAGGAGGAAGTTTCTGGAGGCTAAATAATAGGTCATTAAATCCAGACTGGTAACAGGGGAATAGAAAGGGGAAAAAAAAGAGATTGGAAAAACTTTGCTGAGGTATAACTGTCAGGATTTGGTAACTGATTGGATCAGGAGTCAGGGAACAAGCAAAAACAAAATCAAAAGCGACTGAGAGGTTTGTCTGTTCATAGAAGCGAAGAAAGTGGGAAAGCCTGCCTGGAGAGTAAGTCCACAGTCACCTCTGGGGGCCTGCAGACATGGAACACAGTGAGAGCACATTCCCAGCCTGGTACCTTTCCACCACACACACCAGCCCAGAGTGGCAAGAACCCAGATGCATCAGCGGAGAAGAGCACAGTTGTTAGGAAAATGCTGTCTCTAATCCAGCTACTACTTTGAAATATTTTATTAGGCTGCCTTTCAACTCTTAACTGCATATGACTGTTGCCTACTACTATAACTCACTTTATGTGAAACAGAAGTAGGTGTGTTTTACACTCTGAAGTGTGCGGGAGGAGAATGATCTACAGGTGGGAGGAGTTGATAAGTGCAATCAGGGAGGGTTAAATCCATCATTCCAACTCCCCCATAATCCATTCAGTCTTTACCAAAAAAAAAAAAATAAAGGGTACTCTTTAAGTACAAATTATATTTCTCCTTTGATGAAACTCTGCTGCTTGTACTTGGAATAAAATTAAATTAATTCCATTGTACTTGAAATAAAATCAAAACCTTGCACTGTGGCCTGAGAAACCTCACATGGCTTGGAGGCTGCCCACCTCTCTGAATCGTCTCCCACTTTCCCCTCACCCTCCATACTCTGGGCACTGACTCTTCAGTTCCTTGACTGTGACTTGCTCGTCCCCTGCTCAGACCCACCCCCCCTGCACCCCCGCCCCCAACCTCCCCACACCCCTGGCCCTTGTTCTCCCAGGACCCTGCCTACAGCAGCCTCCCCAGACCTGCATCTGGCTCCCTCTTTCCATTCTGGTCTCGGGTCAGAAGTCTTTTCCATCAAGTGTAAATGGATGACCACCTCTCCTCCTCTTTGTTCTCTTCACCTCCGCCATTGTGTGTGTGTGTGTGTGTGTGTGTGTGAGATTCCCCTACAGTGCTTCTGACTCTGAAATTATCAGGTTCATTGGTGTACCTGGTTATCACTTGTCATCCCCACCAGCACATATGCTCCAAGAGCAGAGTCTTTGTATATCACTCACAGGACCCATGGAAAAAACTTCCCACAAAATATATCCTCTAGAATAGAATCCACGGTTGAGGGAAGAGGACCACAGAAGACTCAGATATGTGAACTAGTAAATGATTTTCTTTTGCATAGAAATAAAGTATTTTGCAATCCATTCAATCTCTCCCTGCTGTCTCTTTCTCATTCTCTCTCTCCCCTCCTCCCCCTTACTTCCCTTCTCTTACTTTCTCTCCCTTTCTCCCCACCTCTCTCTTACTTACACAAACACACACACACACAAAGTCAGACTGGCAGCCATAAGCCATGGGTATGTAGCGAGGAACACAGAGAAGCTGGAAGAAAAGGGAAGCCTGACAAGATATCTAGAAAGCTGCACTAGCCCTCGTGATCAGAAGCAGGCCCAGAAAGCTCTTTGCTGCTTGTGTTGGAAATAATACGATCAAATATCTATGGAAACAGCTATGTCATGATTCTTTGCATTCCTTATTTAGAGCTCTGTGCTCGTACGATCCTCTGGTAAATTCAGTTCAGTTCAGTCATGTCCGACTCTTTGTGACCCCATGGACTGCAGCATGCCAGGCCTCCCTGTTTATCACCAACTCCCAGAGTTTACCCAAACTCATGTCCATTGAATCAGTGATGCCATCCAACCATCTCACCCTCTGTTGTCCCCTTCTCCTCCCGCCTTCAGTCTTTCCCAGCATCAGGGTCTTTTCCAGTGAGTCAGTTCTTCGCATCAGGTAGCCAAAGTATTGGAGTTTCAGCTTCAGCATCAGCCCTTCCAATGAATATTCAGGACTGATTTCCTTTAGGATGGACTGGTTGGATCTCCTTGCAGTCCAAGGGACTCTCGAGTCTTCAACACCACAGTTCAAAAGCATCAATTCTTCGGCGCCCAACTTTCTTTATGGTCCAACTCTCACATCTATATGTGACTACTGGAAAAACCATACCTTTGACTGGATGGGCCTTTGTCAGCAAAGTAATGTCTCTGCTTTTTAATATGCTGTCTAGGTTGGTCATAGCTTTTATTCCAAGAAACAAGTGTCTTTTAATTTCATGGCTGCAGTCACCATCTGCAGTGATTTTGGAGTCCAAGAAAATAAAGTCTCTCACAGTATCCATTGTTTCCCTATCTAATTGCCATGAAGTGATGGGACCAGATGCCATGATCTTCGTTTTTTGAATGTTGAATTTTAAGCCAGCTTTTTCACTCTCCTCTTTCACTTTCATCAAGAGCCTCTTCAGTTCCTCGTCACTTTCTGCCTTAAGGATAGTGTCATCTGCACATTTGAGGTTATTGATATTTCTCCCAGTAATCTTGATTTCAGCCTGTGCTTCATCCAGCCTGGCATTTCACATAATGTATTCTGCATATACATTAAATAAACAGGGTGACAATATACAGCCTTGACGTACTCCTTTCCTGATTTGGAACCAGTCTGTTGTTCCTTGTCCGGTTCTAACTGTTGCTTCTTGACCCGCATACAGATTTCTCAGGAGGCAGGTCAGGTGGTCTGGTATTCCCATCTCTTTCAGAATTTTCCAGTTTGTTGTGATTCACACAGTAGATCACAGAGCTGGTAAAATTACTTTTGAAAATGACAAGGGGAACCTAGAAAAAGAGAACTTTTGCCCACACTTGGGCTCATATTTGACAGGGAAACAGTATTCCTGGAGGCCAGGCCTTGTGACAACACTAAGAGTAGTACACGAGACAAGAGGACTTCCACACCACCTATCTGGGTTTGATGAGCAATTATAGCAACTAAAATGTGTCCATCTTCTATTGGCTAGGAGAGGCGCACTAGAGAGGTCTGCCAGGTTTAGTGTTGAAGACCCATAGCTACTGTAGGCTCTCTACTCTGCCTGAGAAATTTGCTTCCCAAAGTTGTCTCCTTGAATCTTAAGCTGCCCAGTGCCCAAACCACCACCCACTCCCCTTCCATAGATGAGAGAAAAGATGCTGGAGGAAAGGACAGACTTTCCCAGAAGCTGCGAATGACCCAGAAGTTTCTACCACTGATTTTTTGCCTTTGTTTCAGCCTGTTATCCCTAGTCAAGCTTGATGACTTGCCTTTAGGGTCTCAACACGATCTCAGCCTTAATGGGTTTGCAGCGTTGTTAGCAGTCGAAGACTTGCCTGTCTCTCCTTCCATGAGTAATTTAAGCAGGCATGTGACACGTTTAGTGAGCTGCTCTTGGCATTTTCCTCACTCAGTCTCAGTGATCACCCCACTTTGTTTGCCCCCACCCCCACCCCCACGTGACTGAGTCTCACACTTGTGCCTTCTAACTTGGAGAGTCACCATCAGGAGCCCTTCTGTGTTCAAATATTGGTAGATTTATTCTTTTAAATGATGTTCTCCTTGGAAGCTCTAGAATTCATTTTGCAATGAATTTTAGTAGTAATATATGTTTTCTTTCTTTTTAGAAGGCACATTATTTTTCCATGCTCTAGTATTTCTCTAATTCTTTATAGCTTTCTAAAAATAACCACTGGTGAGCTCATAAATTCATTGGTTAATCCCACTGGGACTCAATAATGCATATTACAGACCTCCTGATTTTTATATATTAGATTTTCTCAAGAATTCCCTTACCTGTTATTATCAACATAGCTATATTGACAGGGTCTTCATTACTTCCTAATTGCTCATATTTCTTTTTCTTGTTAAAGATCAATTTTTAAAATCAAGCCTCGCCAGTTTGAAAGTATCATAGATATGTTATCCTGTTAATGTGTTTCATATCTTTCTTGTTTTTTTCCTTTCCCCCTTTATCGTAAGAAGCATATAAAATTTATTCATTATCTTTTTCTTTAAAAACAAATTCTTTTGCAGGGGAGGGAGATGTCAGGGAGAGGGTAGGGAAACAGTTGTTTTTCCTCCTAAAATAAAAATATTAAAAAGGATATTTCATATTCAGAGGTGACTTTGCGAACAGTGATATTCCCTATTCTAAACCAGACCCTAAAATGTAAATTATGCATAAATTGTTGAAATTATTCCATGACCTTTTGGTTTCAGACCATGTAAAATAAGGTGACTAACAATAACTAGAATAGTGAATGGCTGCCCAAGAAATTCTTCTAAATTATCTTTTCAATGAGACCTTACTCATACTGTCCATCATATTATAGTAGTAAACCTCACCTCTGGAAAATCTGGGTGTGTGTGTGTGTGTGTGTGTGTGTGTGCACGCGCGCACGCATGTGTGATGTCACTTGAAGACTGATTATTTGCTTTCCCAGAGAATTCTTCACTTTATTAAAAGATTCACTGAAGAAGTAGATAACCTGTTTCTTCCTTTAAAAATATTCTATTTACAGAAATTGTATTTAAATATAACTTTTTAAGACATCTACTGCATAAAATGAGGTACAGCTTCAGAGTAGTCTACATCTACCAAAGTAAACATCAGGATTTTGGCTGCTAACTCAGTAGCATATTTTGGCATAGTTTTTGCCAAAAAAAAAAAAATTCTAAGCACTAAGATCAAGTGAAGAGGAGTATGGACAAGGCAGATTTGCAAGAAACACTTGAATTAAAGTCATCATAGGAAGAAGTAAGGGGCATTAGACAAGGCAAAAGACAGCAATGTTTTCTTCTCTCATACTATTCTTTGAGCATTCCACTGACAGTACTATTTCCAACTGTTTCTTGTTTAATTTCTAAATGCTGATACATAAATGCAGCCTCCTTTCTCAGCTCCATTACAAGACACTGTAATGTGTGGTGTGTGTGGAATGTGTTTGTATGCATAAAAGACACATAAAGTCTTTTGGGAAAACTTGACACATTTTAGCAATTTGATCTTCCTCATATGACTTATAGTCTCATCCTTTATACTTAAAGTTTCTAACCTTTTTGACCATTTGTGCTATCTCTACCTCCTTGAAATTTGCTATAGTTCATTTTTTAAACAATTGAGAGATAAAGAACATTCAGTGTAGTATTTTAATTGGAAGATCCCCTGTCTACTACCTTTTGGTTATTTCACAATGAACAACGTCATTGACAAACTATTTGTGAAAGAAACATTAAGTAAGAGAAGTAAAAGGCACTTTCTACCCTGTGTAAGGATAAAAGAGCTAGCTGTAGGTAGGGTTCAGGTTATAATAAAATTAATCTCTAATGTAATGAAAAAGAATTAACTTCATTTTTATTTAAGCTGACCCTTGATCATCTAAAAGCATACTATTTTAACAAATATTTTGTCATGCTTTTAACTGTCCTTAAATAAATTCTAGAGATAACATAATTCACCTACTTACAAGATTGCTAAATTTTTGTATCCCCCTAGTTAACATATGAAGGAAATAAAAGAAAAATAACCCATAATAATATGCATGCTAAGTCGCTTCAGTCGTGTCCGACTCTGTGCGACCCCATAGACGGCAGCCCACCAGGCCCCGCCGTCCCTGGGATTCTCCAGGCAAGAACACTGGAGTGGGTTGCCATTTCCTTCTCCAGTGCATGAAAGTGAAAAATGAAAGTGAAGTCCGACTCTAGCGACCCCATGGACTGCAGCCTATCAGGCTCCTCCCTCCATGGGATTTTCCAGGCAAGAGTGCTGGAGTGCGGTGCTATTGCTTTCTCCAAATAATATGCATATCACTATTTAAAGTGCTCAAGAAAACCTGCGTGGGTCCTGTGCATCGGCTCACCAGGAATTCTACATCTACAAATACAGGCCAGTTGCAGGTGTGCTTATCAGTGGCTCAAGAACTGTGAGCAGTGAGGCCAGTGATGAGATATTTCTCATATAGTAATCCATTCTTAGTAATACTCTGAACAACACAAGGCACAAAATTCCTTCACTTTACATGGTACCTGATTCCTGGAAAATTCTGTTATATTAAAGAATCATGCCGGAATACTTTGTTAAATCTAAATTCTAAGCCCATAATCATAAACAAGTTTTACAACTACACAAAACATTTGAAAACCATGTACAGTGCAGAACAATTCTTCACGCTGTAATGCCCTGCAAACTGAAGGATGTCCATCTCCCCGGCCTTCTCCCAATAAATGTCAAAAGCTCCTCCCAATTGTCTTGACCTCCAAAAAATTTTCCTACAGATTCCCAAAATGCCCCAGAGGCCACTACCATGTCCATTAAGAACCACTGATTATGACTGAGCAAGGGCACTTTTTTGTAATAAAGAACTGAGATCCTGCACATTTATTTTTTTTTTTGTCCAAGGGTCAGAAAGCTGTGGGTGACTCTGAGGGTGGTGGGTGGTGTTTGCCTAGGCTCCTGTGTGAAACCCCAGCCTCACTGATGAGGTAGAAGTTGCTATGTGCTGCTGGTAAGCCCAGGTGATGAAGGGAAAGGACACTGATGATGGATGCAGCGCCCTAGAAACAAGGAATAAGTCAGGACATGGGATGAGACTCATGGAGTTCTGAGGAGCAGCTCTCCAGTAAGAAATGATGAGTGTGGGAAAAAAAGAGTAAAAAGTATTTGCATCATTCTCGCGTCATTTTTCTGTCTTATGTATATTTTTTCCATGCCACCCTTACCCTAAACTCACTCCTGTGTTTGTATCATTTTCCACCTTGGAAATGTCTTTATTATAATTATTATTGTACAGCTGAATGGGTCATCACTTAAACTCCAGGAGAACTGTAGTGCATCAGACAAGCGGGGGCCTCAGGGAGTGTTCAGTTCAACACTTGCTGAGGCCCAGAGGACAGTGATGCTCTTGGTTCCTCTGAGTTATCTGGATTTTGTCCGTGAAGCTGCCCCTTCTAGGGGCCATGGTGGCCTTGTAACTGCCAAACTGAATACTTTTCTTCCACTTGAGTTCTTCCAAACCTCCCTAACACTGTTCATCCCCTCATCTCTTTCTTCAGCTTCACAGACTGAAGAACAGCACCTAAAACACAATGTAAATGACCTGCAGCCCAGACCTCTTCCTGACTTTCCTATCTTTTATTGAACCATCACCATCCTCCAAGTCACTGTGACTATAACCAAAGTCACTTCTTTATTTCTCCTCTTTATTCACCAGTAGCAGCCATCGCTTAATTAATAGGCAGGTCTTATTCATTTTTCCTCAATACCTATTGAGCCTATTTTTTTGTTTGTTTGTTTGTTGTTTTTTTTTTTCAGAGTCCATAAGCCTGTTCTATACATCAGTGTCTCTTTTGCTGTCTCATATACAGGGTTATCGTTACCATCTTTCTAAATTCCATATATATGCATTAGTATACTGTATTGGTGTTTTTCCTTCTGGCTTACTTCACTCTGTATAATAGGCTCCAGTTTCATCCACCTCATTAGAACTGATTCAAATGTATTCTTTTTAATGGCTGAGTAATACTCCATTGTGTATATGTACCACAGCTTTCTTATCCATTCATCTGCTGATGGACATCTAGGTTGCTTCCATGTCCTGGCTAAGAATGGCTGCGATTCAAAAGTCTACAAATAATAAATGCTGGAGAGGGTGTGGAGAAAAGGGAACCCTCTTACACTGTTGGTGGGAATGCAAACTAGTACAGCCACTATGGAGAACAGTGTGGAGATTCCTTAAAAAACTGAAAATAGAACTGCCTTATGATCCAGCAATCCCACTGCTGGGCATACACACTGAGGAAACCAGAAGGGAAAGAGACACGTGTACCCCAATGTTCATCGCTGCACATTTATTCTGATACTGAATTGATTTTATGGACTAGGAAACTGAATTTGCCCCAAAGGTGAATCATCCAGTAAGAGAAAGCCTGCCAGTCTAAAAGGATACAAAAATCAACCTGGGAAAACCCTTTACTCCTCATTGTGGGAACAACTTAGATTAGGAAAATGGGAGTTTGAAAAGGAGAAAGATGTTCACAGTCCCTAAAAAGAGGAGTTTTTGCTAAGGGTAAAGTTGTGGTAGAGCAAAGACCAGGCCTAACTATAAAACCATGTTTATCTCCTTCAAGTAACATACGTTAGTGCTGACTGGACTAGTTTCCATGATACCTACACATCACTGCCGTTTATTAATAAATGGCTGCTTTTTTAGTTAGCCTAGACTTTCCCCCTTTATTTGCTCTTATGAACAGATGATATAATGGCCTTGTGTTCCCATCCTGACGGAAGAAGTTCCCCTAAAGTGGTATATTTTTTAATTACTAGAAAGCTGCTGTCCGAAGTTTCCATTCTGTTAGTATTGCTATGGGTGGATATTCATACTAATTTTGAATATTTTGATTGACCTTTGGCCTTGAATTTTCAAAAATGGTCTCCAAACATGTTTTTGAAACGTGCATACACAGCCCCAGATGGACATGCAACTACCTAACTTCCAAATGCTATTTTTAAATTATTAAAAATCTACTTTCAGTAATTTAGAAAAGAAAGCCATTTTTATATAAGATATTTATGTTACCACTCCTTAGTTCAGGGAGAATTCTCCCTCCCCAACTTCCTTCTTCATAATTCAGTTTCTAACCCACCTTGCTTATTACTTTACTCCTAGCAATTTCCCTTCCTCTGACAGAGCACACATTCTCATTATTTATTCTCTTAAATTGCAAGGGTAAATACTGAGGGCCAGTGCAGGTCTTCAGTTATCTCAGGGACTTTGGTCTTTTCAGCCCAAGACTAATCAAGCAGAGAGTCATCATAAGCTAAAACTAAAAAGCCTTTGTAGTGACTTTATCACCAGGGAAATTTGTTCATCCTTCATAAAGACTGTCACCAGGAAAGAAAAAAAAATAAAGGAGTTAAAATTGCTTCAGACCATTTGACTCCTTAGGTCCCTCTAGATTCATACATTGAATTGGTTTTCAAGGGGTGGGAGGAATTATGAGAGGAGCTCCCTAAGAAAGCTTACAAATTCATCATAGCCTTGATAACATTAGTAAGTCTAAGTGTGATCACTACGGAGGAAATGCCAAATGAGCCTGGAAGCATGGGAAATGAGAAGGAAAAGAGACAATTAACACCTTTTTTTTTTCCCTATTGTGTTTGGGGATGGGTGTTTCCATGTAGTATGCATCGGAGAATAGTCAATACAATTGACTTAAAAAATATTTTTTCATTATAAGTGCTACTAATAATTATTATTGAAATGAAACTGGACTTACAAGACTCTAGAAACAGGGTTGGTCATTTCATAAACCGGTCCAGAAACTGGGCCCCCTTCTAAACATACCCATGAAATATTATTTAAAGTAGGTATGTCTGAGCTTATCTAGAACTGCTCACAAACTTCTTTTGTATTTGGAGAATATAGATGACTCCAAATTCAAAGGAAGTCTTTAAGACTGTTAGCTGAATAAATCAGTGAAAGTTATATACTGACAATAAATATCAGGAAGTTAAATATATTCTAAAGAACTTGAAATTTTACACTTATTGATGCAGGCACACATATATATAATTTTTTTCCCCAAGAATTCTACTAAGACATCAAAATCCAGTCAGGCACGTTAGGATTTGCCAGGATAAACCTACACTCATCTTCTTTCTCCCCCTGACTAACATTGAATTTTGCCCAAAATGAGTAAGCAAATGGAAAGATGACCTCATTTTTCAGTCTGAACACAGCAGTGTTGGGGGATATTTCTCAAGGATATGACTTCAGTACTAGATCTTAGTTCCAAATGCAGGTTCATTTGGCCAATCTGTAGAGGACAGGAGGGTAGAGAGCATCCTTCTGAGGACACCTATTAAAAGAGGGGCTCTCTAGTAAGGCCAGCTCCCACAGCTAAGTCACAGGCACAGAATATAGCTTTCTGCTCTCTGGTCGAGGCAGCCATAGCATCCTTATTGTTGTAACTCCCAGATTGTGATACTGTCACAAAACTGTTGCTAGGCAACAAATGTGGTTACCAGGACTCAGCGAATAGCTGAAGGGGAAAGCAAAGTGTTGCACCATTGTAGAGTAACCATAGCAATGACCTACTATTACAGACTAAAGAATTATCATTAACAATGTTAAAGTATCAGACAGAGGCCCCGAATCCAGAGACTTCCAGGCAGTGTCCCTCTGCATAATTGAGTGATCTAGGAAGCGATTTCAACCGTTTCAAAGCTATTCACTCATTATTTCTAGGGGGACAGTCTTTGTTGCTGTCATTTTTTTGTTTGTTTGTTTAAAAAGTGTTCCGTTTATACAGCTATTAGTAAAACGATGTAAGCTATCCCAAGGAGTCAAAAACAGGTTAACGGCCTCATCTCTTCTGTCTACATCAATGTTATTATTATTATTATTTTGGTCTGTCTCAAACTGAAGATTTTATTAAAAAAAAAAAAAACAAATTTACATTAGCATGAAACTGAAGCCCACAGAAAAGAAGCTGTAGTAAAATAAAAGAGCTCCATAAACTGACCACTTAACTTTCATTTGGTGAGTTGCATTCCTCCTGACAACATAGGGGGGCCTAGAGGCTGTTTTACTAGTGACTGCCTTGAAACACTGAGGGGTTTTGTTTAGCTTCTGTAAAACTGTCCCCTAAGATCTGTTAAAAAAAAAAAAGGAAAAGAAAAAACACGTAAGCTGCTGGGACACTAAACTCGGACGTGTTTGCTTCTCTCGGAAAGCAAAGAACCGTGAGTGCTCCGCGGTGGGTGCGGCCGCGGCCGGGACGCCGAGCCGCGCCGGGGAGACCAATCCCCGCGCGCGCCGGGCCTGGGGGCGGTGGGTGGTTTTCCCCGGCGGGAGAGGGAGTGGCCCTTCCCCGCCCCGCGCCTCGATTGGCCCGCAGGGGGCTGAGGCCGCGCCTCGGGCGACCGCTGGGAGACTAACGGGCCGCGGCCGCGCATCAGGGTCGGGGGGTGGCCGTGCTGGGGGGGCTCCGGCCCGCGACGGCGGAGTCCCGGGGTCGCGGACCCGGGCGGGCGGAGCCGCGGAGTCGGCCTGCGAGCCTCCCCGCGGGGCGGGAGGGACCCACGTGAGCCCTCAGGTACAGGGGTGGTCCCCAGGGGTCGACCCCAGGGGGTCGCAGGCCGCGGAAGGGCGGGGGCTGGGGAATGCTGGGGTGGGGGGCGGGACGCGGTCTCCGGGACCGACGATCGGCGGCCCAGTGTTCCCCCGCCCCTCCTCCCGCGCCTGCGGCGCGCGAGGCCACCGCGTAACCCCCCTACCCCTTCCCCTGTCTGTGCGTTTTTTCAGGCACCGACCGCCACGAGCTCACTTCCTGGAAGAGCTTCCCGTCTATTTTCAAATTCTTCACCGAAGCCTCCGAGGCCAAGAGCAGCTCCCTCAAGCCGGCTCTGACGCGGCGCTCGCACCGAATAAAGCACGAAGAGCTGTAAGAGGAGAGCGAGAGCGAGGACGCGGAGGGGGGCGGTAGAGGGGGGGGCGAGGAAGCGCCCCCGGAGCCGGAGTCCGCCCGCCTCACCCCTTCACACACAAACACACACACCCCGCCGGGCCCGGCGAGCCGACTCCCAGCCCCTCATTAGATTGTTTTCCCCCTCGGGCCACAGGGCCGTGATACATATATATAGAGAGAGACACATCTAAACGGCGTTCGGCATTATTTCTAGATGAGTGCACTGTCAAAGCAATCCGGGTCCACCGGTCGCGCCGGCGCTTCCTGCGGGCCGAGCCCGCGGCTCCGCGCAGACAGAGGCTGACGGCGCCCTGCCCGGCGCGGCCCGCGCGCCTCAGAGGGTCCCGACGGAGCCCGAGCGGGCGCTGCGGGGCGAGCGGCGTCCGCGCGGTCCTACCGCCCGCCGCCGCCGCGTCGCGCCGCTCCCACGGCCCCCGCCCCCGCCCCCCCCCCCCCCCCCACACACACTTTACCCAGAATCGTGTCCATTTTTTGTCTCTCCGAACCCAGGCAAACTTTTTATTCTAGACTTAAAACTCCCATTTTCAATAGAATCTTTTTTCTCTCTCCGAACCCAAGCAAACTTTTTATTCTAGACTTAAAAACTCCATTTTCAATAGAATTTTCCCTAAGGACTTCTGTCTTTTTTTTTTTAAGAAGTTATACAGTTACCCATCCAAAACCAAATTCAAACCCCCCAAAGTCAAGTTCAAATTCAGAACATGCATGCGGTGATGTACTGTGTAGTTTGAGTGGGGCAATTTGTGCTTTCCCTAACAATCTTATTTTTGAGACCAGAAGTGCGTGCACACACACACACACACACCCACCCACCCACCCACCCAAAAAACGGATAAAGTACCGAATCCACGTTATGGCGGAAAATCCTTGCCAGTTGAATCTGAGACTTTACACAGGTCTCTTAATTGCAGAAGAGTGTTCAAACCAGTGCATAATGATGAGCAAATCGTTTAAGTGTATGAGTGAAAGGTTTCATTTTCAGTGAAATTTCCAACTTCATCACTAGAATTTACTTTCTAAAATACACAGTGTGTATTGAGTAGCATTGTAATTTAGATAGCATAGTTAAGTCTTGTTTAAATCTTAATGTAGAGGAAGTTTGTTGTTAATCTTAACTGGATTGATATGTTCTGAGCTTTGGGGGTGGGGGGTTGTTAGGCCTTTTTAGGGAGATAATTTTTTATCCTCATCAGGAAAATGAACTTGTCTGCTCTTGAACCTTTTCCTTCTGAAAGACTTAGTGGAACTAAGATGATTCTTTTTAGTTTTCTGCTCCAACAGTATGAAAGACTTTTCTCCTCCCAACCCAATGGTATAATTCATAGTTCTCCACCTCCTTTGTAAGGTTTTGCCCTACAGTTTCAACAGTTAAGTTTTTTAGTCCAGCTAAGATCTGGCCAACAACACTGTGAAGTATAAGGTAAAAAAAAAAGTTAAGATTTTGCTGACTTTTAAATTCACATGTTAAATCTTAACATTATCAATTTTTTAATTGCTTGTATAATTTAATTACCTAGAGAAGATTCTGTTTCTAATAAGTGAGGATCTGAATTTAATATTTTTCCATCCTTTTTTAAAGTATATGCAACAATATGCCTGCCTTATTTGAGGTCATGATAAAATGTACCCAAAATGACTTAGGACTGTCTGACTCCTCAGAAGAATAACTTAAAAGGAAAACCTCATTCTTTTTATATTATGAATCGATTTCAGCAAGTTTTAAAACTGATAGTATCTGTGTTTGGTACACAAGTGCTTTAATTAGTTCTCATAATTTTAATGATGCTAAGTTAAGGTGATCTTTCTTCAGTAGTCTTACATGAGTATCTTTTGATGTTATTTTAGCAGAAACAGCATAGATGGAAAAATTAAAACATCGTTTTATCCAAGTATAACTCCAACAATGTCAAGCATGTTGGTCTGCAATCTTTTCTGTTTAGAAGTAATGGTGAACTGTGTTAACTAATGGTACCTTCCACTGACAGGCTTTGAGAATTTATACCGATTGTATGTATTTGTCAAAGTGTTACAAATTGTGTGGTGTTTTCAGTATCTGAAAATGTTCACAGGGAACTAATTTTATTGGTTTTTTTTTTTTTTTTAATCAGCACTTGTACAGTAGTCGGTTTGTGAAGCTTCTACAACTGAATTAGAGCAAATACGCTCGGGTTATAAACCAAATCACTCCTATTCCTTCTCTTCAGTTTTCTCACCTCTTTCTTTAAAAACCTTTACTGGTAACTGGAGTAAATCACTGTTTAAATTGCCTTTAAAACTACTGTGTTATTAGGCCTTATTTACACTATCTATAGAGAGCTATTTGCAAACTTAAGTTGTGTAAATACAGTTTCTACTTGTGGATCTAAGCTGTTGCCACCGCGAGAGAGCTAGGCATCCCGCCCTAGACCTCCAGCTGATTATTAGTAAGATTCCTTGTAATGTGGAATTTTTTATAACCTGTTGATTACAGGTTTCTTGGTATGAATATAATACTGTTATATTCACCTCAATTTTCCAAGAATAACAAGTTAGTTGGTAGTAGCCTGCCTGCTTGAACGAGATAAAGGGTTAACAAAATTTCTTTTCTGATCTCCCATTCTGATTTCTTTAAACAAGTTTTCAGCAGAGTAGAGGTTTAAAGTTTGGAAGTGGGCTTTTATCTTTCTTTTTTTAACTGTATAGTGAGTTCTTAGAGGAAGTGTAATGGGAAGCAAGGAGTTGCTGATAAATCTAAGGTTCAGAATAGTCCTGTTAAAACTTAAAAGCCAGATCCTGGCTTTGGAGCTTTCTAAAGATACATAACCATACAGCCATTAAAGGTTTTCATGGATATTTGAATGGGGAAGGAGGAGATGTACTTGTAATAATTGTTCTTTTCTCAAGTTTCTACCTTGTGCTTCAACTTGGATTACTTTATTGTTTATACCAAAAGAAAACTAAAGCACAGGAGTTTCCTATATATGATATATTTCTGTTTACTATTTTAAAATAAAAAATAATTTTCCCAATATTCAGTGATGTGTTATTCTTGTTCAGAAGTTCATTTTATCACATATAGAGGTCAATAAAAGCAGAAACTTAAAAAGAATGATGGGACAGCATTTATCAATATTATAAACCTTACAGCTGCTTATTATTACTATTATTATTGCTGTAAAGTAATATCCTAACTTCAGTTGAGTCACTCTTTAGGTTGGAACTTTCACAAAGCTAACATTTGTTTTTAAGACCTGAAATATCTCCTTAGCTACAAGGAAATTAGAACCTGTTGTTAAACTATCATTTTATAAGATATATTTTACTATATATGGTAAACAAATGTGTTTTCCAGAAGGAGTCTGCTGAGATTAAATTGCTCCCAAATCCCTATATAGATCCTGGATGTGTTATTACCTCTAATCTAAAAATATCCTGTTTACATGTATTTCACAGCTTTTCCTTCTTTAAAACCTGTAACTCCTTTGAGGGAGTGTGGATGACAAAATAATGTTTCCTGTATTATCAGTGCTAATAAATTAGAATTTTTCATTTTTCTCTGGATTACCGGGGGGTGGGGGGGGGGGGCGGGTTCCGATCCAGACACATGTGTGTCTCCCGTTGTAATCATGGATTGTAACTGTAAACTGACAGGGTCCTTTCGGTGTCTGTAATCCTAGCTCATTTCAGAAAGATTACTATCACAGAAAGTCTAAAATTTTCTCAAAAACTTTGCCTATGCCTCTATAGAGAAAAAAAAAGTCTTTAAATAAATGTAAAATAGTCTCATTTTTGAAATATGGGTGGCAAAAAAGGATAATAGTGGTGGTTATTTCATGATTACTTATTAGGAGGTATAATAATATAAAATAAAAGACTCCAGGAGGTACCCCCTTTCAAAAATTGAATACTTTCCTTCCTTCCTTCCTTCCTTGTATAGTGTGACTGAGTGGGAGTCTCTTGAATTGTTCGTCTTCCTTTTATCTAATATTCTATTAATCTCCAAAAAGATCAGTTTGAGTCTGGGAAAGGGTTTTTAATCAACACTTCACAGAGCTTAAAGCTACCCTACCTAAAGCGTCAGCTTTGTTAGGCGGTTTTAGATTTAAAGCACTGCAACTGTCATGCACTGTACTAAAAGTAAAGAATGTACACCAAGTGGAAGACGTTGAAAAGAGGAAAATAGCACAAAGTCGATTAACAGATTCGAGAATAGAAGTAGCCATCAAAGCATTCCAGCGTTTATCTCAAAATCTATGTAGGGTTAAAAAAAAAAAGGCAACAATGATAGTTTTAAACCTCACACTTAGGAGGGATGAATGTTGATTTAATTGATTCATTTGGATCGATGTTTTTAAAGTTTCACACCACTGATCTTTCATGCAGTGATGTCTTTAGCAGTCAGTGGTCTGACATGAGCCTTCTCAGATTTCATCAGTGGACTGTCTGTGACATCTGAAATTATGCAACAGCCTGCGCAATGGTAACTCTGGAATTGGGAGACCTTGATGCCAAAGAGCATGGTTACATTCAAGAACTCTTGTTAATTCTTAGCACAAAGGTTTTAGAGGAGTGGTAATTATAAATGAACCTTAAAGGTTAAAGTCACCAAATATTATGTAGTGGGCTTTAATTGCTAGATAGGAGAAAATCGTCCTGAAAGTTTGACCATTAAGTGGATATCATGCAGTGACCAGCCTTTTCCCTTTGAATGGAAAAAAGCTTGAAAATGGAAATTTGACTTAATCCATGAGGCCTTCCAGGCAACTTTTCCCAGTCCTTTGCCTTGAGATTTGTTTAAAAAAAAAAAAAAAACCTTTCATTATATTCTTTGTATTGTTGAGTTCTGTTTGAAACAGACATGAAACATGTTTCTAGAGAGAAATCTAGAGAGGCCCTGCATTTTTCTTTCCAGATCATTCCACTTTTTCTTCCTTGGCTAATGCATCGGGTAATATGGGCGACTGTCATAGGTAAAATAATGTTGAACTGTACTTTGTAGCCAGCCTGCAGTACCAATACAAAGAATCCGAAATGAAAAGACAACCAACACCCCCACGAATGATATGTCTCTTTTTAAAGTTTACAATTTGAATAATGAACTTGGATAGAAACTTGGCAGGAAAACAAACCATGGCACCATCACATCACCAACCATTTTCACTTTTCTGTCCAATTTCAGAGTGCATGTGTTTGTGAGTATTTCACTAGATCAGTGACAGCTCTTTATTTGCATAATTATATGCTCTGGTCTGAAGAGAAAACTAACCCCCAAATTTCATGGGTCACCAAACTGCAACAATCAATGTTTTATCACGTATGCTAAGCAAAATCTAAGAAGCTATATGAAGTTTCTTGGGGAGTTTTTACTCCTCAGAAAATTAAAGAGTTTTCCCCTCCTGAATAGATTCAAAATCTTTCCAAGTTCTTTGTAACTGAATTCTGTTTGAAGGCAAAACTAGAGATTAACATGTAGATCTGGATCTTAAACTGACTAGCATTACTTCAAAGTGGCTTAAGAAGAGCAGCATTTTTGGAACGCTAAACTTTTAAATTCTAAGTATTGCCCTTCATGCTAACAGGCAAAAATTATTGGTCAAATTATGATGAGCCAAACTGAAGTCCAAATTAACAGCAATTGAATATAAAGTTCATTACCTTTTTTGAAATACTCAGGGTTTTTTTAAGACCTAACAGAAAAATATGTATATATGCATATATATCTGTGTGTATGTGTACGCACAGACATGTACGTATCCATCCATGGGGCATATATGGCCATTCCACCAGGATAGACAACATATACAGTATGTGTGTGTCTTTTCAGTGCAAGTAACCTAGTAGGTAGTCCATATATGTTGGTCACGAGGATTGTTTGTAAATTTACTTTCTCTTAAATAAATTTTTCCTGTTGAAATTCTGCAAGACATTGTAATAAACATTTTTGAATGCCTCAAGTTCATTTGCATCTGTAAATTATCTGTATGTAATGTGTGTAAGGTTGACTTTATTTCATTAAAGAAGAGTTGATATAACCGTTGGTGTCTTTAGTTTATAGGCAATTGGCCAGACTTGAAATAAAATACAACACAGAGACACATGCAGAGTGACTGTTTGTTATGGAGTTATTCAAAATCCTGGAAAATATACTTTTACCTAGGCTTTTAAGAAGCATACTAGGTGCATGATTTAATTCTATTGCAAAAGGACTAGGTCTATATTTCACTTAAAAGCATAAACTGCAATGCCTTTTTTTAAAGTGACCTGTTAGTAATAATAAATTAACAATTTATCATGTAATTTACTTTCATCAAGAAAAACATTAGAAAAAGAAACATTGAGCTAAAAATTTTAAGAAGTACATGGTTTTGAAGTATTTTATTCTCTGTCTTGGAGAGGGAGAAGTCTTTAGGTCAGGCATCTGAAATTTCCCAAAGTGTCCCATTACTTCAAGCAAAAAAGAAACCAATCTCTCCCAAGTTCTTAATTAAAGTTGGATTACAAGTGGAAAACTCTTCTTTTTTAGTGCAAAAACTTAAACATCTGCTTATCAGGAGCACAGCACATCTCACCTTGCTACTGTCTTTCCAAAATGTGCACCTGCTTAGTATACTGTCTCTGCACCACCCTTCATCTGCCTCCCCAGAATCTGCTGTTTGTCTTGGATTCCTCTGCGTGAAAATTCCTCAAAACTGAATCTGTAAATACAAATAAAGTTTAGCTTTTTTGTCAGAATGAGCTGGTAAGCAAATGTTAACACTGCTGTCTGACTAAGCAGTAAAGACTGAAAAATAAAGAGTAGAACCCTTCTTGATTACCATTTAAAGATTTATAGGTTGGGGACCTATGAGTGGCTGAGATCAATTTGCATTTTATTTTTAATGTACAAACTTAAAAGGAAAATAATAGGCAATATGTATACCTAATTACTTTTTTTCCCTCCTTGTGACCTTTGTGGGACCTTACGATGAGTTTCAGGGCTCTCAGTTTTCTCTTCTGCCTAGGACACAGAAAAATCTGTTACTTCACACAGAATTCTACACATGGAGCAGTTGCCCCTATAGCTGAAAGGGCTAGCGTTCTCTTTTTATCATTTTCATTTCTTTTTGCTCAAGTACTACCTAATCCCATTGTGCCTGAAAAAGGTACCTCTGATTCAGTTCATCTTCATGTACCTCCAAAGAGTTTCCCAAAGGGTTGCTTTCTTCTTTGTTTTAACTATGATTACATGGCTTTTTTCCAATAAATGTTCCTACCTTCTCTGGGTACTGATAATCAGGATTTACCAACTGAAGAAATATTGACGGTTTGTTTTGGTGGTTTTGGCTTTGAGATTTTAGGGAGGGGGGGTTGTTGCTTTTGCTTGGTTTTTTTTTTTTTTCTTGCTCTGCCTCAGTAAATTACTTAATATCATCCCCTGGAATAGCCATCTCTAAAAATAACCCTAGCACAGAGTGTCACAATTTGGCTTTCATACAGTTTCAAAAGAAAACCATTAAAATTGCATTGATCTCACAAATATTGATCTGGTGCTTGATATCAAATATCAAATGAGATGCTGTCAGTTGCTGCTGATCATCGTGTCAGCTGTTTGAATTCTTGTCCCTTCTTCATTGTCATATGGATTCAAGTTGCTAAGGCTAACATTTTTCATGTTAACACAATTAGCCATGTTTTTCACACTTTTGGTTTGACCAAACATAGTTAATATTCTACCTGAAATTTCATCACATAGTTTCACACACACACATTACACATACAAACTTTTTGTAAAAAACATGTATTTTACACATATGTAAAACCTATATATGTTTTTTTCTCTTTCTTAAAAGAAGTATGCTTTGCTTCCTAGGTAAGCAATGTTTCTATTTAGTTCTTTATTCTAATTTTGAAATACTTTCTATTTGTATATTGTCTTTCTGGACACCTGTCTTTTAAGAAATCTAATTTGTTTTAAGAGAATGCAGTTATTATAATACCATTTTGAAGCTTAAAGTGAAATCAGCCATTTCAGATTCACACACACACAACAATACATAAACCACTTCTTTTATTCTTGCTAACAAAAAACATAACTGCAGTATTTGGCTAGCATGAAGTTTAAAGAATTAAATATATGATATTTTTAAAAATAATTTCTCAGTAAGCTCATCTAATGGGCTAAGTCATGCGGTTGTATTAGTATATGATATCAAACCTGAAAATAGCTAAATGCCTTTGGATATGTTTAAAGTCTCAAATCACCCTTTCTTCTTTCCTCCTTCCTCTTTACTTTGTATGTCAGTAATTGATAATTACATTACTTTGAAAAATTGGAACACTTTAGGGAGGAAACCGTCCTGTAATGACCAGTTACTGCTGACTCAGCTGTGCAGACAGAGAAATAGGGTAGAACTCTCGTAGAGAGCTGTTTAAATTATACATCATTATGCGTATTTTCCACATTCATGGGAAGAAAAAAAATCTCAGCCGCTAAAGTTTTCGGTTTCTCCGTCTCTTTTTTTTTTTTTTTTTCTTTTACACCTGAGCTCGGTTTGGGTGCCGCAAAAAGAAGCGAAATGAAGCCGCGTTCTTCCCAGCACCATGGACAGCACCCAGCGCGCCCCCTTCCCGCTCCCCTCCGCCAGAACCCCGAAGTTGCAGCCCTCGCCTGATTCCTCTCTCCGACCACCCCCTCACCGTAGGAAACTGGCTCAAAATCTTACGATCTGAGCCCAAAGCGACAATGGGTTTTAAAAGTCTACAGTTCGTGGGTGGAGAGGCTTGCTTGCTCCGTGCCCGGAGTTAACTAGAGTGCCCCAGAGTTGACACACCATTTGCCTGCTCCCCGAAATTTGCATCTACTTTATCATGAAAGCAGCGCCACTCTCAGTCGCTTGTGGTAGAAGTCTTGGCCGCAACTTTGACCAACTTTTCACCACCACCTCTAAGCTGGCCAGAGCTGTACCGGCTCACCGCTTTAAGAGCTCTGTGCTATGAGCTTCATCCTCCCTGGGCTGGTGATCTCAGCCACGAGAGACCTGTGGTCCGAGAGCTGTACGTCCAGACCCATTGGGCCCTCGGTCGCACGGCTCTGTCTGGGACTAGAGCCGTCTCCCCGGGGTGCACCCAGGTGCTGGTTTATTACCTCCCGGTAGCAGGTGGCTCTGCAGCGGGCGCCCGGTCCGCGGCGTGCTAAAGAGCTTGCCAGAAACTTATCTGACAGCACTAAAGAGGGGGCGCGCCTGGCTCAGTACCCACCATTACCTCTTTTCCTACTTTCAGACCTCAACTCCAAGATCCAAATTTCCGCAGGTCTCACTGTTTGGATCTCCGTTTTACCGTAAGGGTTAAGCAAAGTACAATAAAGATCACTTTCCGCTGGTGTCTTTTCATTGCGTCATCTCCCTAGCAACATATAAGTCAGCACGCTTAAGACTAGTTTTTAAAGATTTCCAACTGCACCTTCCTTTACTGAAACTTGCCTCACTTGTTGGACTTTGAGTGAAATCTCTTCCCTGCCTCCTGAACCCTGTTCTAATCATCTAGTCTCTTGAATCGACTTTGAGGACAAAAGTATTCCATTCTGAGTAGGCAAGACGGCCCAAACCAAATTTCTATTAAAATATCGATTGTACAAAAATCGTTTCAAATCAGCTTGATCCAAACTTGATCAGAAAGGGCCAGGAAAGTAAAAAGGGGAAAGACTTTGGTATCTTACGGTAGGGGGTTTCTTTCCTCTAAAATAGCCTCGATAAACTGATTACAAAACAGCCTTTGTATAGTAACGTGAATTACAATACGTTTCAGGATAAAATGATCCTCTATTTGCCACAGTATAACAATGAAAATTTTCTGTGAATTCCTCAGTTTAGCGGTCAGTCAGCTTCAAAACTCTATTGTTCTATCTCTTAAGACATACAAATATTAAATATTTCATAGGTTAACAATTTAGTCTGTTTTCTCACACAGTGCTGCTTGCACAAAATGTTTGCCCCCTTTTTGGTGTGCAAAGTCACTGCTGAGTTATCCCCAAAGATAATTTTTTTTCCTCATAGTTTGGTCAATTTTGTTGTCTCAAGAGTCGTTTTGTCCAAACTCTAAGACAAGTCCGTGCTACAAGAGAAACTCAGCCATGCTGGGAGCTGTTTTACACTAGCGGCATGACCCTGTGAAAACTAGGCAAAGGCAGCGTGGCAGCTGAAGTGTGCAGGATAGCAAAGGGCACCTGTTGAATAATCGTGACTCAGAGATTCGAATATTCTTGACCAGGATCTGCCTCCCCCTGGTGAGACTAAAACTGAAATATCACGATAATGTTTGAATGTCTTTGGTTGGTGTATTTTCCCAGAGCTTATTCTCTGAATTGAGCTTCCATCTTTGGGTAAATTCATTCTTAGCTACCGAGGTTCGGTAACAAGAAAGGGAATCAGGTGTGAAGGACATGGGGCTTTCCTCTGCTGGTTCGGGGGACTTGTGGAGATTTGGGGGAAGTACAGAGCAGTTACTGAACTCCTGGGTGCCTAACATTTGTTTCTTCAGTCTGGGTTTTGGGGAACCTCTTTCCTTGACTGGAGATTTTTCCTTATGACCTGGGGACAGAGTGGCTAAGATTCCTAATTTATTAATCAGGAATTTCTTACTTTTAAAAAAAAAGTGTATTCTTGACACAGTTTCAGAATGACATTTCTGGATTAGTCTAAGTAAATCAGAAACTCCCAGACATGGGTGGATATTTCAGGACCACCTTTGCCAGAGAAAAACATGGTGAAAAGAAGTACAAGAAACCTTCTTTTAAGGAGACAAATCGCAATCAAGACACTGAGTGAAATGATTAGGTCCCCGGAAAGGAGGTTCTCCAGTGATGTTTGCTCACCACCTGTATGTGTTCGATGAAACTTTAAGCCATTTTACAGCATAGATGGCCACCCCCATACACCTTATTCCAAACTTTTTCTTTAATTCCAAGCCCACTCTTCTAGAGGATTGCTTCTGTCCTATTTATTTGTTCTCCTTCAAAGTCATTTAAAATAAGTTTCCTGTCTCTTGTGCATTTGTCAATGTCAAATATACGCTATTTAGTTAAAGAAAAGTGTGTATTTCACATGTTATAAAAGAACAGATTTCTTTGGTTTCTTGGAAATCAGTAATCTCTTAAATACTTTCCAAGACCCCCTGCGGAGGTCTTGGAAACCATATAAACAATAACTACCAAACTTCAACATGACAATATTAGTTAAAATCTGCAGGATGATTATTCAAATTCAGGGTAGGTAATAGGGAGTGATTTCCTATCCTGAGATAAGAAAGGACCCAAGGTGTCTTCCGCAACTTGCCTAGAGAGCTAGCCATCTTGGAGAATCCGGAGGTAATTCTAAACTAGCTTACCTGGAATCTTAAAAGCTAGACTGGTCATCAAATGACTGAGCTGGGAGATGGTTGTGTGACCACAGGGAGGTTGCAAAATACATTTACCCCTTAAAAAAAAAATAAAGCATGATATCAGTCTTTCCTGACATAATTAAAGGTGTGGGTAACACTCTCTTATTTTGTCTCATGCTGTGAAAAAAGATCACCTGCACCTCTGATGAATAAAACTTTAAAGAAAGTTTCAAATAAATCCAACAGTTTAATTTCTGCTTCTTAAAGTTAGTGTGTATGTGAATAAATAGAAAAGGCATTAAAGCAACTGAGTTACACATTAGCTATCTAGTAGTTTAACATTAGACAAGAAAATACACCTAGTTTTTCAACTTACCCAACTTTTAAAACTATATGTGTTCCTGGAAAGTAATACCTGATTGGATTAAGTTTGCCGGAGATTGTAAACTAAGCTTTCAAGAAGGTAATAAAATATATTAACTCTCTTGAGTAAGTGGTTGGGAGGGATTTATAAGCATTTGAGGATCCGGTGATCCACTGGAAGCACAGTTTACTCAATTTTGAATTTTTCTGATCAACTTTCAACCCTGAGAAAACGAGAGCCATTTGCCTAACTTAATCTGGAACGTATGTTTGCACCAGTAGCAGGTTTTTTGGTTTGTGGTTGGGGCTGATCAAGTTGTAAATTTTCCGCTTTAGGTTTTCAGCGCCTGCTAGTTTCAGCCTAACACCTAGAGAGAGGCTTTGCGGGGCTCTCCACCAAAGCAGCCATGGTTTGACAAAAGGTTTCCAAACCACCCAGCTCTGAGTGTTACCGATTTTCCTGAAGATGGGACATTTCTATACAAATTAGTTCTCTGAATCCAAAAGACAAGTAACAAGTTACATTCTCTTTTGTCAAAATGTTTGTAAAATACCTACATGGAGGGTCCCCCCCATTTGCCTTCCTCACCTGCAACCTTTTTCTTTGAGGGACACACACTTTGAGAGCAGTGAGTGCTGTGGAAGTGACATCTTCATTCGACAAAACAATATACAGGTCCTTTTGGCTCATCTTAATTTTTTTCCCATCAGAAACAGAACTGTTGGTATTCTGTCTCTTTGTGCTTCCACACAAAGGATTTTTTTATAAGTGTTCTGAATATCTGAGAAGAATCACCTCGTGATTAAAATAAATATACATTTAGAATCCACAAATCACCCTTCACAAGCTTTATGGTAGCTTTTATGACTAATACTGAAACACATTCCTTTATGGACCTGAAATTTAGTATTTAGTCTTTAAACAAATGATAATACTTTAAAATCAATGCATGGTATACCATAATGATAAATCAAAGCAGTAAGTTTCCTAAGACTAGCTTGACTCATCTTGAAATGGAAATAGGTATTAGTGGTGGGAGCGGGAGGTTAACTCTTGGTGGTAAACCTCAAGGGCTATAACTAAGTGTCTGGACCTGCTGATTTATCTTCTTCCTGAAAACCTCAATCAGATTACTGGAGGAAAAGTTACCCAAGTGCTTTTTGAAACGCATCAGAACTGGTAATTGAGCCATAAATGTGCCCTACATTCAGGTGCAGAGTTGCACTAAATTTTATTATTATACAGGTGAAGGTGGGCAGCTCCCATCTGGGCGCTACCTTAATCAAACAGTGAACAAGGGTGAAGAAACAAGGGCAGTAAGAGCATTACCAGCACTGTGCGAATCAAATGCCCACAACTAGTTGAGAACAACGGTGCTAAAAAGCTGCTTTAATTCTGAAACGCAAAGTCCTGAGACACCGAGCGCCATCTAGCAAGCAAAGTTAGAATCAAAGTCAAGCACAGAGCACAGAGCAGCTAGGGAATTGGGAGGTAAAGGGGGGCTTGAGAGGCACTCGCTGCGACTTAACCACTGGCCCTGTCTCACCTGAACCCAGCGTTGCTCGCGGGGTTTCTGCTCTTCGCCCCACCAGCCAGCTCAAACAGACTTAACTCCTGAGGTGAGACAGACCCTTTCTGCCTCAAGCTAAGGCTAAAGGACAGCTCCTCACAGGGTTGCTTATTGTCTTTAATTAGAACAAGCGGCCTTGCCGTTTCCACCATCCCCACCTCCAAAACCAGCGGCGGCTAGCTAACTCTGCACCTTCCTCTCCAGATGGGGACAAAGATCAGTGCCTGAAAGGCTCACCTTGGGCTGACACGACTCCCAGGGCTTCGGCGCTGAGGAAAGCACATCGCTGGGAAATCCTAGCAGGATTTGAGAAGTCATTCTGAGTTTACAAGGCTGCCTAGACGTCTCCTGACAGGCGATTCGAGCCATCTCTGAGTGGCATGAGACACAGATTTCCTTAACAAGGCTCGGCTGGTCATGGAAACTGGATGCTGCCTTCAAAATATAAATAATATAACTTTATTCTTCTCCAGGCAACCAGGTCTTTGATATCTCCTTTGGCTGAAGCAAAGTCCAAAGGTGGCCAGCATGCTGCCAAATAGCCCTGTTAGATTGTAGCTTGAGGGAGGGAAACAGCACTTTCTCCATCTTTAAGGGTTTGAATGATGTTACCTAATTATATGAATATTCTGTGGAACTGAGCTAACAAAACACAGCTTCTGAGATTTGTGATGTGAAGAAAATCAAGAAAAAACCACTGGTTTCTGGATAGGCAAAAATGCCATATTTTTCCTTTAAACTAAGTCGGTCTGAATTCAGAAGACTAAGGGGTTCATCTCATGTCTGCTTTCTAAAGTACTTCTGTTGGTTCTTCCCGGAATTTCATTTACAGTTTGGTGGTGGGGGAAATCCATGTAGATACATGTTAGCCTTAAACTACTCCTAATTTCCTGCTACTGAATATTGTCTTTATAATAACTCATTGATTCAGAGAATACAGAAGGCAGAGCTTGGGTTTTCTATTGTTCTGTCCCCTGCCCCCACCCCACACATACAAATTTTCCCAGTGAAGTGTTTTGTAAAAAAAAAAAAAAAACCTAACCAACCAACCAAACAAAAACCTTAGGAAATGAATATTAAAATATTCCAAATGAGTTTTAAATGCTACCCCAATCTGAGGTTTGCTTCTCAGTGAAAAAAGGCATGGCATAATAGATATGAAATAGCAATTCTCTATTTTCTGCTAATCTATTTACTGTGCAAAACAACCACATTGAGAATCAAGGAACTGCTAGATAAGAATATACTCAAAATGTTCATTAAAACATCTCCACAGGTTATAGTATTTACAGGGGAAAAAAAATCCCCTAAAATCATAACCCACTTAACAAACCCAAGCCAGTAAGGAGCTTAAGCGACAGTTTACAAAACATCTAAAACGTTTCTATGAAACCTCCTTGTCTTCTTATGCCTCAAAACACATGTAAAGATCTGAAGATGGAAAATGTAGGTACAATTCACACTGCCTCCTCTTCCCCTTTTCCTCTCTGAAGTTCAGAGAAGTTCCCAGGTCAGTCTTGCCTCAGATCACAATAAAAATTTAACTTTTTTTTTGTTATTGGTGTCTAGTTAAATAGCACATTTCTCCCATCAAGGTCTTCTTAAACACGGAAGCTTCTCCTAGACAGGGTACCCAGCTGTTTAATTTAACATTGATTTATTGCTTTTAAAAGTAAATTTACACACATGCCAGCAGCGCTCCGTTTTGTTTCCCCAGACCCTGAGATTTATTTTCTACTTAGCGCTTGTCTGACAAAACAATGTCCTTTAACTTTATTACACATCGATGAGGAAATCTGTCTTATTTTTGTTCAGATTTATTGCTGGGTTGTTTGTGGGGACTTCTGTGATCCAGAAAGGCCGAGATCCGAAAATAAATAGAAAATTAAACAGAGTTGATCACAAAATAATAGTCAAAACCTAGAATATGGCCCAGCATATTCTGACCTGCTGGGGGATGAAGTGGGGTGAAGGATGAAGCTCCCTCTGTGAGCCCAGTCACTCAAAAAGAAAAAAAAAATATTCTAATGGGCACATAGCATTTGAAAGTTGAGTAGCCAAATCTGTGTTCTATAAGGTCTCCAAGTTCTTGGTTAAAATATATTTGGAATTCGAGGGCAGGGAACTGCGATGTGTAGGCTCCCCACCCCACAGCCGCCTTACCTCCCTGCAGAACTCCCAATTATCACATGTTTGTGATGGTTGAGCCCAAGGGAATTAAGATGGACTTTGAAGCAGCTTTTACGGTACACTTCATCTACATTTGGGTTTTCTTTAGTTCTCATTAAAAGGGCCACTTTCTTCTTTTCATTGATATACTGTCTTTGTGTCCTTCATTTCACACTCTTTAAAAAAGTTCTCTCATCAGATCAAGTGCAAAAAGGAGGGATGACATAATAACCATCATAATCATGATAACAACAACAAACAACTGGAACTGTGGGTTTAAATCTTTTTTTTTTAAGAAGGTTTTTCTCCTCTCTAAGGCATGGTCCTTCAACAACACTTAAAAAAAGCTGAGGTTGAGAATGGACATAATAAACGTGTTTCTAAGGTTAAGTTGGAAATCCAGACAGGCTGCGAAACTCGGCGCGTGTGTGATGATGAGCTTTACTTTTCCAGCCTGATTTCTCAGAGGCATCCAACATCTTCGAAGTGTTCAAATAAGGACACACTCTTTTCTAGGAAGAAGTAAACTTGTGATGGGTTTTGTTATTAGGATGAGGGAAAACTTTCTTACCCTCACAAACACCTCATCTTTAAAGACCTCAGTCTGAGAGCTTGACCAGTCCACTCCGGTCAGTGAGTCCACAAAAACATGTTAAAATGTTTCAATAGTTTTTTACAAACCCCAGAAGATTTTTTTTAAGCTAATGGATCTTTATTTTTCTCCTCCTGAAACACAGTGAGACACGTTGGCACGCGCACTTCCTACCTTAAAAAGAAAGAAAAAGGGAAAGACAAGACAAGGGAAGAGAGATCTCTGTCTTTAAGGAGGGGGAAGAGGGGGGAAGGAACTCTTAGAAACCTTGAAAATTCTCCCCTTCATTTTAGGAGCTTCCCCCCAACCCCTCTGGCCGTTCAGCTCTTTGAAAAGGAGTCCTGTCACTCAGAAAGGAGCTGTGCCTCCAACCTCCTCCCCATCCACCCACCCAGCCGGCCCCCATCAGCCTCGCCGCCTGGCTCCGGCCCACCCTGCGGCCCTCCCCGCGCGCGCACACACACACACGCACGCACACACACACACACACACACACACACACACACACGAGTTTCTTCCAAGTGCTTTTTCAAGTAAAAGCTGGAGAGATGAGAGGTGCGGCTTCTCCAACGCGGAGCCAGACAAGTACTTCTCAGCTCGCGGAGCGCGGCCCGGCGCGAGGCCCGGCGCGCCTTGCACGTCCCGAAGCCCTTGGGCACCCGGGGCAAGCCGGCCCTCCCCGCGGCGCTCCGGCCGCTCACGCGCCCGCGCCCCGCGCCCCACGGAGCCCTTTGTTCGGCCTGGGTACCCACGGGCCGCCGCCGCGGGAAGGATGCTCGGGGTGGGATGGCGGGGGGTGACCGCGGGGTCGGCCCCAGGCTGACGCCCCAGGCGCCGGGCAGATCAAGATTCCTGGCACTTTGGGGCCCTCGGACCGGGGTCACCCCCCATGTTTCAAACCCGTGGCACAAAGAGGGGGTGAGGGGCCCAGGGCGGGCGCGCTCCTCACAGGGCTGTAACCACTGTGCTGACTTCCCTCCTCCACCCCATCCGCCTCACCAGTTTCTCGTCTTTTTTTTTTCTTTTCTCTTGTCTTACCCTCTTCCACGCTCAGAGGCTCAGTGGGTGGGAGTGTGTGTGTGTGTAAATGTATGTGTGTGTGCAGTTAGGTGGAAATTTCATAAGAATATGCCCCGCACTTATAAAGTTGCCAGGATGGGGGAGTATGCTCCCGAGCGGTGGGAGAGTTTAAGCGACTTATTTGGGAGGAAATAGGGGGTCAGATTTGGTCTAAGTGGAACATCTGCAAAACATTCAAGCAGCTTATTCAACAAAGAATCTAGCCATTTATTGTAGAAATAATAAAAAGCCACTAATGATTATGGTTCCCACCCCTTCCCCCAAAAGGCCAAACCCTAATGAAATAATTCAAAGGTAGGCCTCATTTCCTAATAGTGGAATTAAACAACAACAAAAAAGAGCCCAACTAAACTTTCCAGCTCTGCCTTCTTAAGGGCCTGGGAACCTTGCTGAGAAATTAGGTAAATAAAAGGCGAGTTGGAATTTCTGTTGAGTTCAGGCTGCAGTGCCCCGACTTGCCGGAGTTCTGCCTTGATACACAATGACAAATTCCTCTTTAAATAATAAAATGTGAAAGACTCTTCAGGATGCAAAGATGTCTGGGGTTAAGTAGCTTTTTAAACCATCAGTTTTAAAATGCCTTGTGCAATGAATACACTACCTTTAAATCCGAAAACAATTATAAATATGCTATACATCTGGGTGCCAGTTTATCTCTCCATATTTCTTTTTAAAATGAGGAACGCATTCATAAAAAGCTACTTGGCACACTTTATTTTAGGAAAGCAGATGTTAATTTTTTCACGTATCATTTTATGACCAAGTACATGTGTAACGTTGGAAAGCATCCAGAACGCCTCTATTATTTGCTAAATGACTGTGAGTTGAGGCATATTATTCTCAGCCTAACCATGGTATAGGTTATACCCATAAAGTAAACATCTGTGATTTTTTTTTTCTTCTTTAAACCAGGGGATGGGGGGTATATAGAGTTACTACAAACGAGGGAGGGAAAAAAAAAAAAAAGAGTTCGACTAGGAAGCGCACACCTGTGTGGTAGCAAATAGGATATTTATATTGTTCGGTGCAAAACAAAGTTCACAGTCGGGCACTTGGGGATATTTACATGACGGGAGATAAAGTTGAAAGCCTTTCCCGGCGTGCCAAATGGGATTCTCCCTGTGGCCTTCTGCGTGGCAAGATAACAGGTACTGAGCCCTCCTGGCGGCGTCGGGCCTCCGCAGCCGCCTCCCTCCCCCGCCAGCCGGTCCGGGCCCAGCCCGAGTCGAGCCGGGCGCTCGGGCTCTAGGAATTCCCAGGCTCTGCGGCAATTTCCGCGGGGTTCCCAGCCTAGAAATCTGTTCAGGAAGCGTCCTCATTTGCCCTGCGTCGCTCGAGGACGCCGGCGCCCGGGATCAGCCAGTGGCGTGATAATTAATGGAATACAATATTTATGGTCGGATGTATTGACTCGGAGGCAAGCGCGCCGTGTAGACAGTCCGTGGGGGTCTGACAAACAGGGGGGTGAGTGAACAAACATAATGACCGGAGTACTTATGTCTATCCGGTTGACTCACTTAAACCCGAGGTATGGAACATCATGATAAATATTAATATCCACCTAGACAGTCCCGCCGTCCTCCTAAGCTCTCCCTTCCTGCGCGCTGCCCTTTACAAAAAGGCCAGAGAGGAGGTTTTTTTTTTTTTTTTTTTAACATAAAATGCTACAAAATATGAAAAATAGGTCACCAATAAAATTGGTCTCAGCATGGAGCGTAATTGCAACAAAGTGCCGCCGAGTAAAATCGAGGAGTGAGCTGGCTGGGGCGGCACAGTCGCGAACCATCTGGTGTGTATTAAAAGTGGTGCTGTAAATATTGCTGAGAGCTAATGCATTATCGGCTTCTATAAGTGCTCGGGGCCTGTAAGCTTTCCATATGTTAGAATATGTAGATCGCGGGAGAGGAGAGAAAGGTGTTCTACCAACCCCCGACTTCGCAAGCATTGTTTTGCCCACTGTTGGTGGAACTGGGGCCCCCGAGTGTAGAAGACTCATTCCCATGCGGTCCTCTGTTCCTCCGGTTTGCTTTTTCTCTTTTTCTTTAGCTCTTTCTCCCAGCTCCCTCCTTCCATCCCCTCCTCCTCACTCCCTTCTCTCCAAGGGGATAGGACAGGCCTTGCTGACGTCACTTCACATCAGTAGAAGAGAGTAACTGTTTCAGAGAGAGAGGGAGGAAAAAAAAAATCATCTGTTTTTCATCAGTGCTCAAGTTTTGCCTTTTTAATAGAAATGAGCTGCTCAGGCTGAGTACTCCTTCTGATTTGGAGCTTATGGGGGGTGGTCCAAGAGCTTGGGAGGTGTTCTTCATCTCAGGGGCTGAATCATCCTGGAAGCGGGTCTGAGGCCAGAATGAGCGCCAATTGATGAAACCAATTAAAAAAAGGAGATGCAAAGATGATGTCTTCTAGAGTAGCTTTCACTTCCACACCTCCTAGGCAAACTTTTGCCAAGGAGGGTGGAGGGCTTCTGGTTCCCTGACACTTCTGTTTGGAGTCCTGGAACTTCTTCCCTCTTCTCTGGTTCCTCTCTTCCTAATTCCACCCCCCACATACTGAAACCGCCACACACAGCACAGCTAATAATTTTCCTGCTGTCACATTACTTTTCTAGGGAAAACAGTGAGAGTCCTCCCTTTCCTGATGATACCCTGCTTTCAAGAATTTACCATAATTACCCCTTCATCTCCTCTGAGCCACCCCCCCCCCATATTTCTCACTACACGTTTTTACTCAAAGCCTGTGCAAAGAAATTTCCCTACATTGTCCCACAGATCATTTTTTCCTTTCCCCCAGTTGTCCTCTTCACTCCATTCTTCCTATTCTATGTCATCTTCCCCTTCCTCTCCACCTCTCCCTCTTGTGCACACACCTCCAGGAGTTCAAGTGTGGATAAACCCGCTGGTCATGACAACACAAGTTCAATCAGCAAATAAATAAAACTCTTACTTTTTTTTTTGGCTGCCGGCTGCATTCCCCCTCTGGCCGTTGCCTCCTTTAATTATAGGAGCTATATTTCTTCCCTGGGAGATATTCGAGGGGATTTTTTAGCAGGAAACTCGCTTCTGCTGAGTTACTTTAGAGCCAGGACCAGTGAGTGAGTGGCCGGTACTCAGAGGCTTTGAGTGAAGTGCAGATTGAGACATATCGAGTTCCCTCTAAAAGGATCATTTCATGTGGGAGGTTGGACACAAAGTTTGCACTCGTGACTGGCATTCCAGTGAGAGACATGCATATTTTAAAACAACAAAGCAAGCTGGAAAGAAGGCTTAGGGGAGGAGAAAAAAACTTGGAAAGAAGTTACTAAGTGACAAACATCTGTCAACATGGGATAATTTGTACACTATCTGCCTCCTTTGATGGTGGTTCAAGGCAGAGGATCTAGGAAAGCAAAGTGGATACATATTTATCCCTGTGAAATATGGTGAAAACACACTTTTCTCCCCAATAGGTGTAAGGTGATTAAAGTTGCTTGAATGAATATTATTTTTAAATGTTTCTTAAAATAGTAGAGACCTCTAAAATTGCTTATTTCTGATAGTACAAAAACTAGATCTTATTTAATCTTGAAAGAAGTTCATTTAAACAACGAAGAGTGATAAAGTAATAGCAGGATATTTATTATAGAAAATAAAATGAATCTCATCATAACAACAACAAAAAAAAAACCCCACAAAAGCAAGCTGAAGAAAGAAGAGAAACAAAAAGCTCAAACAACCCCTGGTTGCTATAGTCTAGAAATCTTTTAACTACAAGTACCAGATTTACATGTGTCTGTGAGCCAAACATATAAACATCCACCTCTCTGCATGTCAACAAGGAGAAAAGGCAAAATATTTTTCAGAGGATTTTCTGTCTCATTTAAGCTTGGAGTTTCAACAAGCCTATTATAGCAAAAAAGTTTCCTTCTTGGGGATGAAAGTTTCTAAAAGCAGAGTAAAAGATCAGGCGAGATCCTAGGATCTTTTCTTTTCTTTTCTTTAATACCCAGAATCTCCAACAACCAAATGTAAGTTCAGGCTCCAGCTTCCACGGAGAAATCTTTTTCTCCTCCAGATCTGAAGACAAAAGGAGAGGAGGCCTGGTGGTGAGGGGGATATCTCTGTTAGTTGTCAGCGCAGGTCCATGGGTTAGGAATGCTAATGAGCCTCTTGGCCAGCTGAAGACTCGGTTCTCTCTCGCACACCCTCACGCTCACACACACTCAGGCTCATGCATGCCGACTGACAAGCACACAGAGGCTCGTGCACGACCCTGTCTCTCTCCTTTTTCCTCTGAGCCTAGAGATCGATCGCTGACCCCACTGTTGGGCCAACGCTTTATTTATCTGGCTGTGCAATGATATTATCAGCCTTAAACGTTAATATACAGCAAATGTCTTCCTAAATCAACACAATAGGATAGCTTGCGGAGACCAGCCTGATCTGTCTTAAAGAAATCCCTGGCTATCTCTCTCTCTTCCTCCCTCCTCTCTGCTACAGACACCCCTTTCTCCTTTCCACCTTCACTACTGGGGTTCTTTTATACCTTGGGCTTGGGGATTTGATCTCTTTCTCTCAGCTTGGTTGGAGGAGGCCTCAGCCGACTAGGAGATGGATAGACACATTATCCACCCATCACTGTGATCTCCTTCAGGGGTTGCCTTGTCAGCTGCCTCCAACTGCCTGGATCCACTCTATTCCCATGATCCCGGATTGCTCAAAATTGGGGTAGAGGAGAAGGCGAGGGGTGGCCAACCGAGTGTGCAACCTTGCACCGTGTTAATTGTTTTCTTTCCTCTCAATTACATTCATAAACCTATTTTCTGCATTGCCTGTTATTTCTTTGTGCTTCAAAATTGAAACCACGTGCAGCCTTCGTCCCTCAGCACACACAATAAATGCGCTGCGTCCCCCACCCCCACCCCACCCCGCACCTCCTCCCCCAGCCCATCACACAACTATTTACATCTTGGTTACTCACTCCGCGCTCCGGGCCCCCGGAGAAGAAATTGGCCCCACGGGACTAGGTGAGGCTTTGAGTAAAGCATCTCTCAAATCCGGATCGTATCTCGTATCTCGGGCCCCCCACTCCGGGAGAGAGGCTCGTGAACTCCCCGGGCCGGCCTCCGCCCACCCCTGCCTCGCACAGGTGGTTGTGGCTGACTCTGGGACGAGCTAGCGGGGAGGACATCCAGGCAGAAAGGCAGCTCTGTCGTCTCCAGGCGGGCCCACCCGCCGGCCGCCGGGGTCAGCGGTGGCGGCGGACGAGCCTTCCGCGCCCCTGCTCCACGCAGACACCGGGTAGGAGCGGCCAGTCCCCTGGGAGCCTTCCAGACCCAGGTCCTCCAGGCAGAGGAGTGCCCCCCCACCACCACCCCCTAAATAAATAAATAAAGTCCAAGGGGGGAGGGGGAGCTGGAAAATGGATTCGCTGACAAGGAGAGATAATAAATGAGGGGCGCTTTCAGATAGATATCTCAGACGTGAAATTGCGCCCAGCTGGTTGTGTAAGCAAACAAATAGTTTCATGTTAGGAACTCTCAACTTGGGGCTTGATGAATAGAACACGACAGAGGTAAATGGGTCTTTAACTCATTTAGGAATACAACTCTTTGGCTTTCCGAGCAAAAGGCCCAGTGACGCCACGGATCCCGAGCAGGCCCTCTAACAAGAGTTTTATTAGTTCCCCACTTGGGTTTCCCCGCAATCCCCTCCCAACGCTCCTTCGTGGTTTCCCACTGCGGAGACGTTCAGGTGATGTGTTCTGAGACATCGAGGAGCTTACGAGGTGATGCTGCCACTGTAGGAGGTAGAAGGACTGCCTACCAGCGGAGGTGGAGAAGGAGGATTCAAAAAATAAATAAATAAAAACCAACTTTTGCCTGTTTCAAGCAGACTAGCTCAGGTAGCCTTGGGTGCAGGGGGACTGCAGATCCCCGGCGCTCCTGGCGCAGAGTTGGCCCGCGGGGCTTCCAGGAGCTGACCGACCCCCTTTGCAGCAGCCAGAGACCCGTGAGCCTGAACCCCCCGAGGGGAGAGTTCCAGAAGCCCTAGGTGGTCCTGAGGGGGCCCATCCCCCACCCCAGGGCTTTCGGCCAGGCCTGGTCGCAGGTTGAGTTGTGCGTGTCGGGGGCAAAGGTCAGATTTTAACTCCCTTGGGCCCGTCCTTGTCCTTCCACGGCGGCTGAGGGCCGCAGCCCCGGGGCCCTAGAGATTCCTGGAGGAGAGCCAGCCCCAAGACAGTCTTTTTTTGATGTTTTCAGCAAAGCTGGGTGGCTAAAGTAGTTTAAATCGACTTCAAAGGCCCCTCAGATTCTCAGTCACCCAGCAAGTGTTTGGGTTAGAAAAGGGAACGCTTGGCTTTTAGATGTCACAGGTAATTTCCAGAAGGAAGTCACCTTGTGTGGGCCGCTCTCCACCTGTTAAGATGGCTTTCCTCAGGCCCTGGGTCGGGATGGGGGGGGGGGCCTGTTGGTTCTACACCCCTCCCCCACCCCCCACCCCGCAGTGAGACCAGCTCCGCTCCCCCTGCACTCCCAGCGGCCGGTCTGGCCTACACCTGCCCGCGGGCCTCACACCCGGGGCCCAGGGCTCCTCCTGGCGCCTTTTGCTCCAACGCGGCTCGCTGCTCAGGGGCCTCCAGGCGGCCACCCAAGGCAGAGACGCCCCCAGTCCAGGCGGCCTTCTGCCCAGTGGCTCCCAGGGTCTGAGGACGTCCAGGATCCAGAGCACGGCCACCCCGGCCTTTCCTGGGCTGCTCCTCCGTGGGGCGACCGGCCCTTACCTCCCCCCTCCCCGTGCATCCCCTAACAACTCCCCGAAACCCCCGCCCCCCACCGGCCACTGGTCAGCTGGGCCAAGGAGCGTTTAGATGGCTGGGAGCAGAGACAAGGCTTCCTGGTCGTCAGAAGCCTCAACCGGTGGCTTAGATGCCTCCGTCTCAGTTCCTAAACCTTCCCTTAGTGCGAGCAGATTCCTGCGGCAGGACTGCGCGCGGCCTGAGAGATGAAAGCCTCGACGGGCGGACATCGCACCCTCTGTCCGGCTCTGCAGGAGGCGCCCACAGGGCCTCGGAGTCCCCAGGAGGCTCCATGTTTCTGGTTGAGATACAGAGACCTCTTAGGATGACTGTCTCCGTGCGTCTAATGCAGGCAGGGACCACCCCAGCCACCCAGGAGACGGCAGATGGAAACCCCCTACCTGCAGCTCCCCCAGGCAGGGCTGCCTGAGAACTGAACAGAGCATCTCTTCTACCTTGCGCCGAGCCTCCCTCCAGGTTCCTATACCAAGCCTGTGAGGGACTCTGTGAGACCCCGGGAAGGCCAGGTCTCCTTCCTATGCTGTGCTGGTCCTCTGCCCACCCACCCCTGCCCAGTTTAGGCTCAGGCTTATTTAGAAAGGTCACTGGGATCCCCCCGGCTGTAGGCAATGTTCCTGGCCCTGTCCAGCAAGAGCCAAGTTAACCAAGTCCGGGGGTCAGCCCCAGACCCCCTGGAACAAGTGCTTCCTACACCCAGACCTTGGTTTCCCGGACCAGTCCCACACTGGGTGCCTTGTACCTCCATATTGAAATTAATTGAAAAATATGTTTCTGACCTAGGAAAATGTTTATCTGTTTTCATCAGAGGGATCACACTGTAATGAATATATTTACATCTCATTTCAAGAAAGGCAGGGAAGATGGGTGAGAGCTTGGAGATGGCTCAGCTCCCCTCCCCCACCCCCAGCATTGCCCCCAGGAAGGCCCGGTGAGACTTCCTGGGAGGTGGTCTGCGGTTGAATATGAGTTCTTCCCACACCCCTCCTGCCTTGGGTGCCCAACCTGCAAACAATTCAGCCTAGGCCCCCAAAACATTGTCCCTGGGTGTGGTGCAAAGGATGAGGCCCAGAGCTGGGTGGGACCTGCAGGAAGGCAGGAGGGACCCAGTGGCCTGAGGGGGGCTTTCCACACCCCACACACCTCATCAGTCTAGCTGTCCTAGGGCTCAGGCCTGTCCCCAGGCAGACCTGCAGGGGCTTCTTCATAGAAAGTGGTGCCAGGCTGCACTGCACCCAGAATATTAAAACTTTAGGTGGACTGGAGCCACCTGGAGACTTCTAGACAGCAAACTGAGAGCAAACTTTGCCACTGACTTCTGAAAGTATAGCTTTGGCCTCATCCATGGCTGTTTGGGGCTGGGGGAGAAAGGGGAGAAGCAAAGAGGTGTTATTCTAAAAGACCTGGCTTTATTAATACATTAAGAAAAAGCTCCCTTGGCTATGTGTGTTCTTGCAGCACCAACTCGGATCCTATAAAACATTCATGCTCTGAAAGCTGTTATAGAGGGCACCCTCCCTTGCACCCCCCAAGGAGAGGCCTCAGGAGGAGGTTTCTGCCCTAAAAAGTCCACTAGGACTCCAATGAAGCTTCTCAAAAAAAAATCAGCAGCTCTAGTCCAGCTCCCAGACCCCCAGGTTCCAGGTCCACAAGTCTAAGGGCCACAGGGGGGCCCTTCCAGATGTCCAATGGAGCTTGGAGGGCCCTCCAGGGAACCCCTGTCACAGGGTCTGGAGTGAAGGGCAAAGCATAGCCAGCTCTTTAGCAAACCATAAGGGGAGCAAAGCCAGGGCTCACAGCTGAGACCCCAGTTCTCTCTAGAGAAGAGCTAGAAAGAGGCTGAGCCTCTAGTCACAGCCAAGTGCAGAGGCATCTTTCTGTCCTGAAACCCCTATGTCCAGGGCTCCATGCCTCTCCAGCCAGGCATGTTGCCACCTGCAGAGGCTGAAGCTGGCGGCACAGAGACTCGACCCTACGGGGACCAGGTCCGTCCCAGCCTCTCAGCCAGCTGGGTGCTGGCTGCCCACCACCTACAAGGCCACTGTGGCTGCTGCCCGCGTCCGCACGGAAGGGTGATCTCCCTGCCCACTCTGTCCCACGCAGAGCCTGGGCTTCCACACTTACAATCCCAAAGCAGCTCCTTGGTTTTAGGAAATAAATCTAGCCAACTTGGTAATGGACCTTAAAGTTGCCCCCCTCTCCCCGCCATTCTAATAATAATTGGAGTGGAAATTAATTGGAGGGTTCTCTTGCACTGATGACATCTGTCAAGCAACCAGACACGTGGGTTTTGCTAAATTCTTTTTATTTTTTGTTTAAATTTTCACTTCGATTTTAATTCTTGAAGAACAGCCTCGACAACATATATCGCACTCATTATAAGAAGCAAAGGGTTATATCAAAAATTATTAGTATAGAATCACAGGAAATCTGGTTTGGAACCAGAAAAAAATACAAAACAGATATAGATACATAGACACAGGACAATTTTTTTTTATATTTGGAAAATGTTATTTTCCCCTAATTCTTGTTTCTTTTTTTATGTGCATACGATGTTTAAATTTTACAAAAAAATGAAAATAAAGACTAGTATTTTACAAAATGAATAACAATGTCTGTGTGTGTGTGGTGTGTGTGTCTGTGTGTGTGTTTCTACATAGGATTCGGTCCACTTTCATGGGTGTTGTTTTCTGTACAGAATATATCCACATCCGTCCACAATAAATCCTGGAAGGTCCTTTAGTCTCCTTCTGTTTTATTAAAATTTTCATGGTCCTCTCTTCCCAAATTGGTTTTCTTTTTCTCACCAGACACAAGGGTCTGTTTTCTTTCCTTTCCAACGTATTCCCGGATCTGATACTAAAAAGAGTCTCTCTCTCTCTCTCTTTTTTTTTTTCTCCAGGTTTGCAGCTTCGGTTTGCCTGTCTGCGCGGTGGGCGGCTCCTGTCGCCCCCCCGGCCCTCCTCCCCGCCTGCCCGGCCCTGCCGCACCCAGCATCGGCCGCCTGGTGTCTCCGCGGCTTTGGAGTCCACGGCCCCCCGCCGGTGCTGTGAGTCTCTAGGGGCTGGGGGCAGGTGGGAAGCGCCCAAGGTCTAGGAGCACTGGATGGACATGTAAGGCCAGTTGAAGCTGCTCCCGGATAGTAACATGTCGCGGATGAGAGTTTCGATGGGGGTTTTACCTACCAAACGGACGAAGAAGAGTTGCTCGATGACCGAGGACGACACGGTGCGCAACGAGGGCAGCCGCAGCAGCAGTTTGCCGAAGCGGCTGGGCTGGTTAGGGTACTGGCTCCTCACATACTCCTCCAGCGCGCACTGCGACTTCTCTTGGAGGCTTTCGATGTGGGCCGCATCCGACAGGCCACAGGCATCTGCCCGCGCGGCCACAGCAAGGAGAGACCAGGGGAGGGGCACACGGTTAGGTCAGCTACCAGCAAGGTCACAGACAACACGCCATTCCTTTTTTTTTTTTTTAATAAGAAGCAAAGGGGGGAAAAACAAATTGGAGGAAAAAGAAAAATCCTCCCCGTGGCTCCCTACTCCTTCTTCCCTATTTCCTTCCCCCCAGCCCCCAAGACCAATAAAAATATAAATCAAATCCCCACCATGCCTAGGGGAGCCGAAGAGAGGAGCGCACACTTGCAGACACACTCTCTCTAGTTCCTTTGTGTTTCCTCTTTCACCTTTGGGTTAAATAATGTACGATGCTGGAGCCATGTTTGCTATACGGAGCAACCTGGCCTCCGCCTGCAGGGGAGCATCTTTTCCGCTGTGCTCATTAAAGGAAGGACTTCTGCCCCCTTTGCCCCGGATTTTTGGGGTGTCCAGGAGCCCTGAAGAAATATGCAGCCTGGAGGCGGCTCTGAAACACTTCTTGGGAGTCCCTCTCTCAAACCCAAACGACCCCAAGCAGGAGAACCTAGATTGTGTAGTGATCAGACGCATGGGAGGGGGTAAGGAATTGTAGGCTGGCAGAGCCTGCAATCAGATCAAGTCCAGGCTTTAGCAAGATAGGATTTGCGATCCACTATCTATGCAAGCAAGAGGTCTGCAGCAAATCCTTAGTGAGGGTGAACACTTCTATCGGTGCCTTAGAACAAGTAATTGAAAACTGGTCACATCTCTGTAAGCTGTATAATAATCAGAAGGAATATGGCTTAGTTACTTTAGGCTGCAGAAAGGAGACAACTTCAGCTATCAGACACAAAGCTGGGCTGGGGGCAGCTGCTGCTGCTGCTGCTGCTTGAGAACTGGGCAGTGGGGGCTGAAGGAGGATTTGGGGAGACAGGCTTCCTGTCACAGGACTAAGAGAGAAAAATGCACTTATATGCAAGGAAACGTCTGAAAACCTGTGTGTTTAATCTCATGTCAACCAGCGGCTCTTCTTGGTCTACTAAAAATATTTTGAGACAGCAGCTTATACTGTATCAACGAATCAGAGGCAAGCCAGTGGAGGGGAAGGTGGAATCAGAGGAAGCGAAGGCTTCTTCTCCTAGTTCAAACACCCATGTTGTTTCCTGTATTAATAATAAATATTAAAAAAAACAGGAAGATCACAGAGGAGCCCTTAGCCAGTCAGGAGATTGACTAGAGATCAAAGACGGAGTTTGCTAATATATAGATAGATCTGGGAAGAAATGCATGGCGATGCCCCCCCCCCCCCAAAGGACTCTGTCTAATTGTGAATGGGCAAGTGTAACCCAAAGAAGACACAGAGAATGATTTCAAAGAGGAACCTGTGTCTGCTGAGTTTCTTGAGCTTTATGTCTCTATTTCAAGAACTGGGACTTACAAAGCATTCTAACACCTTCATCTACAAAGCTATGGCCTTGAGCAAAAATACAAATAAAACTAGTGATAATTCAAGAACTTCTGAGGCAGGTCTCCTTTGACCCCAGATCCAGATTGGGTTCCTTTCAGATGTCTAATGACTCTAGCCGGCCAGTCGGGTGCATCCACACTAGCCTGACTTGGGAAGTCAGGGAGATTTTATGGCTACAGGCTGAGGGCAGGAGCACTTTGGTGCTTCAGTGCTTGGAGAGGGGACCCTGAGGTCTGCCCTTAGCTCTGCAGGCTAACCTGATCCTGCTCTATGACCCCTGGGCAGACTCATATTTACATATATCTTGCTTTACAGGCTTTATCTGCCCCTTATGGCACAGGATCCCACTCAGCCTTAGAGAATGCAGCATGCAAGGGACTCACTGGCACCCCAGCAGATTTTTTTTTTTTAAAGACCCACATGGCATCTCTTTGGATCTATAAAATATGTATCTGATGTTTACACTTAGGGCCCCCAGTGTGCAAGGTCACTACCTGTCCCCCAGCTAGGCAACTCCCAGGGAGCTGGAAAGGCATGCCTGGGCCCTGTGTTGGCTTCCTTGTCAGAGTTCTTTCCTGCTTTGAAGGTAGGATGCCTGTAGCTGGGCCCCTGCTGCAAAGTGCCAGCCGGCCAGCACTGTGGCCTCCTCCAGGGCAGAAGCCCTAGACTGGGTCTGGCTTTGCACTCTAGATATTCATTCCTACTCCATATATTTTTGCCACAGGATTCCCCCAACTGTGGAGTGATAGTGTGAGCTCTCAGACCAAGTAGGTGGTTGAGGCAGCAAAACTAGATGAGCAGGGGGTGAGATCCAGTATATATTTACACTCCATGAGTTATACCCCAGATAAGAAAAGGAGGCAGAATGTGCAAAATCCATGTCTCGCTTTTTATATGGGAGTGTCAATGTGGGAACCCTCGATATTTCCTCTACAGTGTATGGAAAAGAAATTATGTAAATAAATAACCATTACCGCTCAGGCCTTCCCGGCTTAGCCTTTGTAGTGCAGAGAATGTATTTCATGTTGTGCATTCAGAAGAGTTTAGTGTTCAGGAAATATAGATGTAATCAGCTGCCATAACTAGAAATCAAAGTTATTATTGTGCTGAAAATGGATTTATTGTATTTATGTTAACTAGATGGCTCCTTTCAGGGAAAGTCTCATTTATTTGAGAGAATATTTAGGTGTATGAATTAATGAATTTTTTTTTTAAGTAAGTTCAGGTCATGACCTAGTCCTTGGATGCCGTCCAGAATATTAAGGATTAAACATACCATCCGGAGGCCAAATGTGAAAACCACCACAGGGAACCCCCGTGCCAGCTTCAAATACTTAGCCGGAGCAAACCTCGTTGGACAATATGTCTAAAACTGTCTTTTCCATCATTCAAAGTTTGCTTAAAAGTTGGATGACTTTGAGAAGGCTTCCCATGAATTCCCTTCTGGCTAGCAATCAAAACAAGTTTAGTCAAAAGTGGAAATGTGTTATATGGAGGGGGGGGGGGTGAATTACTACTGACAGCTCTATTTCCATTTTCAGATAGTCTTCTTGCAATTTTCCCAACAAAATAATGTCATTGTTCACTTCTCGGCCTCCCCTGCACCTTGAAGACTTGGTTTAAGAAATGTCTTTAGGAAAACTTTTTTTTAAAAAAAGAAGACTTTTCACAGGGACATTTTAGGATGGAAAGTTGAAAGAAAAGCATGAATAATTCCACAATCTTCCCTGCAGCCTGCACGGTCCTCGCCTCTCTCTGGGAAAGGGCAGGAGATCAGAAAAGTCAAGGGGGTTCAAAGAACCTTAGGAGGGGACAAGGAAAAGGGAGGGAGACTTTGCTTGAGAAGACCTCTGTCCAGCTCCAAGTCACATTTCTGCTTCAAGACACCTCACTGGGTGAGATTTTAAAACCCCAGCTTCCCCGACACTGGCTTGCTTCCTGATTAATTTGGCTAAAGAGCTGGGTAGTGGAGAGCCAGCCAGGCCCTAGGCCTGCCAGAACTAAAGCAGCCGGGTCGCTACTTCCCAGGCTCTTTGTCACTTTTGAAAAACACGTTTCCATCAAGAAGACTTATTAAGATAAAACGCATTCAAACACCGAGGAGGCGATTCAATAAATCTTCCATTTGTTTTAAGGTTCTCACTTTATCCTCTTGCAAAGAATAACTCCCTCTCCCACTAGCAGACCTGCATTTGCACTGAAAGTAAAAGGGGGGCAGTCCAAGTCCACGGCTCAGGCCACCCTGCATACAAATGAGATGCTCTTGTCTAAATAAATTATCTGCTGTTCAGATCGATATTAATACTACATTTGCTACATTACAATATTGTGCAAATTTAAGAGTCATTTTAATACAATGTAAATACGATTCTTCACGCATGAAAGCCAGGAAATATTGATAGATTATACCACTGCTTACTGTTCAGCAAGGCCTTGGGAGAGGGGTTTTGCCATCCCTACTCAAGAATGGTTTTAATTTGGCCTTTGGAGGTCCTGGCTCTAGGATAGATTTATTAGGATGGTTTATTTGTTCTCTGAATGGAGGAATTAAAAACAATAGCGCCAATAATGGTGGTAAAAACGGCAGCTAACTCTACTCACAGTGGGCAAGGCCGGAGACCCAGTCTGAGCAGCTCTGTTCCCCACCAGCGTCCTTTCTGGCTTTGTTTATATTTCCCCCCATTACCTGCTGTCCTGGGTGTTTATATGTTTCCCTCTTGCAGGTTACAATAATAAAAGGGGGGCAGTGTTCTCAGAGGCTCAGACGAGAGCCTTCAAAGGCTACGCTAATGCACTTTCCTGGAAGTTAATTTGAACCATCTATCATAAGAGAAATTGTTAACATGCATGTTACCACTGCCTACATTTAATTTGATATTTTTAAGGCACTCTGTTAAATTTCCAACGTTCGTGCGCCTCGCATGGGCTATGAGATTTATCTCCGGGCGGGAATCCTCGCATACTTGCGGGTTCTCCGGCATTGCTTTTGTTTTTTATCTTTCTTGTTTAGGTCGAATCCATTTTTTACGACCCTCAATAACCTCAGCAACTGCAAACATGAATGGTTTCCGATAAGGGAAAATCAGGCAGCCATAAAGCGGGATTATTTATGATTTATTTGCACGGATTCTTCTCTTGCCACCTCTCCGTGTGTGTGTGTCTCACTGTGTCGGGAAACTCAGCCAGGGACCGTGCCACGCAGAGGAGAAAGCCACGTTCCCACGTTCCCTTCCTTTCCTCTCCTCCCCCAGAAACGCCGAGCTCAGGCACACACGCGCGCACACACATCGCACACACATGCACACCGCACACACGCGCGCAGCCAGACGGATCCACGGCACCGCCTCCCCGTCACCCCCCCCCCAACTCCGACCCGGCCAGACACGCGCCCGCCGCCGCCGCCGCCGCCCCGCGTGGGGCTCCAGGCCGCCGGACCGGGCCGAGCCGGGCCACCGAGCGGCCCGCAGCCGCACCGCCTCGCCTCCCGCACCGCCGCGCTCCCAAGATGGCAGCGGCGCTACCGGCCGCTTCCCTCGCGCGGGCACCGCAGGCTCCGGGCTCGGCCCGGCCTCCCGCGGAACGACGAGGGCCCGGGCCGCCCGGGGAGCCGAGGCGCGGAGCGGGGCCGGCGGGCGGGCGCTCCCGGCGCCGGCCTGGCCCTCCCAGCGGCCGCAGCCTCACCTGACGTGAACAGCACGATGGCTTTGAGACAGCTGTACTCGGCCGAGTCGACGTGCAGCGCCTTGAGCTTCTCCACCTGCTCCTGGAAGATGCGGATGTGGTCCATGAAGGCCACGACGCGGTCGGCGGACATGGGCGAGGCGTGCAGGCCGGCGGCGGCCAGCAGCGGCGCCACGTGCAGCGGCATGGAGCACTGGGCTGCGTTGAGCACGAACAGCTCGCTCCAGGTCAGGCGGAGCAGGGACACCTGGTCGGTGATCTGCAGATCCGGGAAGAAGGGGATGTTGCGGGCCCACTCGACGGCGCTGAAGAGCAGGCGCGCGGCCAGCTCGCAGATGTTCTCGATGCCCATGATGTTGTTGGGCTGCATGCACTGGCTGCCGTAACGCGACGTGGGGTAGGGCTCCGCGCGCAGCAGCAGCGAGATGTAGCCGGACAGGTAGCAGTGGCCGTTGAGGGGGTCCCCGTTGGTGAGTGCGTACTGGCCTGGATTGGGTTGAGTGGGAGGCATTCTTCCTCGCTGAACCGCTGACAAAAAGAAAGAGAGAAAAGAGGCAATGTGCATCCAGGGGGCTTGCGAACAGTCCGGGCCGCCCCGCAGCGCACCGACACAATGCGGAGGCTGGTCTCCGCGGCCACCAGCGCCGAGCATCTTCCTTGGCGCTGGCCTTCACTCCCGGCCCACACCCGGAGGAAGACGGCGTAGGGGTGAAGCCCTCCAGCTCCGTGGCTCGATCCGCCCGGCCATCTCGGGCGCTCTTGTCCACCCCAGACCCAGGCAGAACTAGGCCTGAGTTAAGGGCTTCCCCGCTCCAGCCCAGAGTGACCGAGAAAGTGCACCCCAACCCCTCGACCACCACCAGGTCACACGCAGATTAATGACATCCCACTCACCCCTCCAGAAGGAACCCAATCAGGATAAAACAAAAACAAAAACCAGGCGCAACCAGAGAAAAGGTTGTGGTTCTAGGCACATGCCTAGCTGCCTCTTCATTTGCAAGCAAGCAGGTTTTGTTCAAAACATTTCCATATTCTCTAAAAATGCTATGGAATTATCCTTAAAACAGACAGAAGTTACATACCCTACTCACCACTTACAACTTTTGAATAGCAAACTAGTATCCTGCACCCCTCCCCTATCCCCTCCTCCCCACCACCCCACACAAAGTTCTCACTGTTAAAAGCAACAGAAAATTGAAAAAAAAAAAAATCAAGAAAGAAGTTGAACTTACAGTAGCCAAACATTATTGAAAAAAGTGGAAAATATAATTAATGTCTGTCCTGTGAGGTGCCACAGCAACCTGCAGCCAGCTTTTGCCCAGTGAATGCACGAGCTTGCAACTGCAAAAACACTGGATTCATTAACCATCTGAATGCAGAACGTAAGCATGCTTTGAGTTCTTAAAGCTGACCAAAGTTTTTTTTTTTTTTTTTTTTATGTATATGTTTTACTTCAACAGTGCCAGCGTTTTAAATTGCCATGTAAACAAAGACAACTTTAGGAAAAGTTAGGGCTACTGAACTCTCCCCCCCCCAACAAATTAATATAGATATGTCCATGTAGACGTAGCTTTCTTAATTCAGGTTGTACACTATTTTCTTAAGTTTGCACTGATTCTCATTTTAATGCAAGCCTCAATGCAATTTAAACTCTTAAAACATAACTGGCTAGAATACTTTTTTCTAATTATAGTTTTGAACTTGGCAGTTATTTTTCAATTAAATGAGAGTACAATTCAAAGTTTTTTTTTTTTTTTTTTTTTTCCTTCAGATGCCTATAAAATCTCCCTGGAGCTAGAAATGAAGTCGTCATATTTGCCTGCTCCTTGAGATCTGAAGAAATTCAATTTCTTTTCTTGTGGCATATAAAATATAATTTTAAAGTCAATTACAAGAAGAAGTAATCTGCATTCTGCAAAATTGACTGGTTTGCTAATTTGACTATAAGACATCTTTAATGATTGTCAGGAGATAAACTTTAACTGTAAATGGCTAGATATATTTATAAGAAAAGTGCTGCATTTCTTGCCACATGAACATGAAGCATATCTAAATACAACATCAAAAGTTGTGTTAAAAGAAACCAAAGCCATACAACACAGGGATTAAATGATGTCGAAGCTCATGCCAGCTGCAGTCTATGCATTATAGCCAAATCAGAAGGATCGGTAAATGCCGTTGTTAATTGTAATTTGTATGCAGTATTTAAACAGAGGGTGGAGTTTGATGAAGAAATAAAACGAGTATCATGCTTTAAAAAAAAAATGACACGACTATGAAAGCACGGTTCAGTCACAAACTTTCCTTTGAAAGTAGAGGGGTGAAAACAAGGCCACAGCTCTGGAGGAGGCGGCCCCAGCTCGGTGGAGAGGAGAGGGAACCAGTGAACAGGCCAGAAGCCCCCCTCGCCCCCCTTCCCTCCTAATTAGACCTACAAGTGCAATAAATCTCACTCCTCTTTTTCCAAGCTAAGCTTCCAAAAGGATGATGCAGTCAGGGATCTATGGTTCAGAATCCTCCAGTCTCCTCCAGCCCTCCCCCATCTTAAATAAAGGGCAATGAAGACATGGAGAGGAAAGGGGAATGAAAAAGAACAAAAACACAAAAACCACAGAAACCGAGTTTTCTGGGGGTAATAAGCAGCCCTCCCCCCAAGTTCATGCCAGCACAGCTCCAAGCATCCTCACGCACACGCGGGAAAGAGACACACACCGAGCACATCCAAGACAGAGGGAGGGGATTTTCCAGCACAGCTCACGATCCTAGGGGCACCGTCCCGAGCAGGCAGCGGGCGGGGTGGAGAAGCCGGGGAGACGAGCGCAGGCCGGGAGGGGGAGACAGCGGCAGCGAGCTGGGGCGGGGGGTAGGGGGTGGGGTGGGGGAGACGCCGGGGGAGGAAGGCAGCGGGGATGGGGGGAGCTGGGACGGGCCGGGACCGCAGGAGCCCCAGCCCCAGACAGCAGCCACCCCCGCGAGAGAGGGAGAGAGAGAGAGAGAGAAAGAGGGCCGGGGAGGCGGGCGAAGCTCCGGGAGAAAAAGCACGGAAGAAATATTCACCTTCCCGCCTCATGCCCACTTTCAGGCACTTCTTGAGGCGGCAGTATTGGCACTGGTTGCGGTGGTGCTGGTCGATGGGACAGTTCCTGTTGGCACGGCATGTGTAAGTTAAGTTCCTGCGGACGCTCCTCTTGAAGAAACTTTTGCAGCCCTCGCAGGTGAATTGGCCGTAGTGCTTGCCGCTCGACTTGTCCCCGCACACCACGCACTCGATGTGCTGCTGGCTCTGGCCCGAGCCGGGCGGGCCCTGGCCCTTGTCCCCTGCCGTGCCGGGGGTGGCGGGTGCTCCGGGCTGGCCCGGGGTCTGCGGCGTGTGCGGCGCGCCCGAGCCCGCCTGCTGCTGCTGCTGCTCGCCGGCGCCGCCGCCGCCGCCGCGGGCCGCCTGCGCTGCGGGGTTGGGGCCGCCGGGGTTGCCCCCGGCCACGTCGTCCTGCGGATCTCGCCAGCTGCTAACTACCATTGCCATATCTTTGGGCCCGGGGAGCGCTGGGGGGGAGCCGAGCTGCTCGCCGAGGGCCGCGGGGCGCGCGGGCGCGCTGGGAGGGGAAGGGGAAGGGGAAGGGGGGAGGGGGCGGGGGCGGGGGGCCCGCCCGGCGCCCCGGGGTCGCGGGAGCCGAGCCCGAGCTGGGCACCGGCTGCTGCCTCCGCCGCCGCCGCCGCCGCCGCCGCCGCCGCCGCTACTGCCTCGGCCGCCCCGCTGCTGCTGCTGCGCGCCCGCCCGCCCTGCTGGCGTTTTGTTGTGGTTCCTGCTGTTTTCTTTCTCTCTTTTTGCAGCCCCCCCAGGCTCTCAGGCTCCCCCCCCAACACCCCTGCTCCCCTCGCCCGCTCCCCCCCGCGCTCGGATCTTGGGGGGGCCCGCTCTCCTTCCCCCCCTCCCCACCCCCCCCCAGCGAGCAAGCTCCCTTCTCTCGCTTTTTTCTTCTTCCCCCAAGTTGCAAAATCAGAAATGGCACAGGCGGCAGCCGGGAGCGGCGCGGGGCGCAGCGCCGGGGGCGGCGGGCATGGGCCACGGCGCGCGCACACACTCACCCTCCGCCTTGCCCGCACCCCCGCGCGCACACACACACACACGCACACACACTCGCACACACACTCGCTCACCCGCGCCGGACGCCCGCCCGCCCGCCGGCCGGCCGGCCGCTCGGGCTACGCGCTGCGCGCCTGCAGAGCAGACATAGAGGAAGCCGGCGAGGGCGGCGGCGGCGGCGGCGGCGAAGGAGGAGGTCGCGGCCGCAGGCGCCTCTGGAGCCTCTGTCTCAGCTGCAGCGGCGAGCGCCGCTGGAGGAGCCGGGGCCCGGGCCGGAGTCCGAGCTGGAGCCGGGGCCGCAGTCGGAGCGCGAGCCGGGGATTGGGGCTGCCCGCGCCGCCGCCGCCGCCGCCGCCGCCGCCGCCGCTGTCCCGGCGGGAGCCCTCGCTGGGCTCGGGATTGAGGGGAGCGCGGTGAGCCCGAGCCGGGCGCGAGGCGAGGCGGCCGGCGGCGATCAGGGCGCGCTGGTGTCGGGCGGCCAGGTCCAGGGCCGGACGCAGCCAGCCATTCAGGAAGGCAGCGCTGGAGAGCGGGAGGCAGCCAGCGAGGAGGATCACACACTTTGCTCTTTTTGTTGTACCGGTGGCGCCGGGCTCTCGCTGCCTTCTTCTTTCGGGAGGTGACGGAGGGGGAGAAAAACACGAAGTAATTCACGCCGGCGACGAATTCACAGCGGAACAGAAAAAATCAAAATCAGAAGAAAAAGAATTGCGCAAAAAAAAAAAAAAAAAAAAGCAAGAGAGACATCCAAAGTAGGTCGAATAAATAATCCTCTTCTTTTCCTCTTTCTTGCTCCTTCTTCTGCTTCTTCTGCTATAACACACAGAGCTAGTTAAAAAAACCCTGGAGATCGCCCAAAAATGTTCTTTTTTTAGTATTTTAAATAAGTGCTCTTCAGCCGGTAACCAACACCCTCCCTCCAAAAAAAAATCATATATGTATAAAATAACGATAAGAAGAATACGAAGGGGGTGCCTCCTCCTCCTCCTCTCTCTCTCTCTCTCTTTTTTTTTAAGTTTAGCCCTCACTCTTCTGCAGGAATGGAGTAAAAGAGACAAGGAGGAGGGAGAAAAAGGAGAGAAAGAAGAATACGGGGAAACAACTAATAGAATATGTAAGAAAAGAGAAAGGGGAGAGAGGAGAGAGAAAGAGAGATAGAGAGAGAGAGAGAGGCGGAGGAGAGAGAGAGAGGAGAAAGAGAGAGAGAGAGAGAAGAGAGAGAGAGACCCCAAAATTGAATGCGTTTAAACGGGAGGACTCGCAGAGCAGTGTTTCCGAAAGGGGGATCTGTGCGAATGTCTGTATATAGTGAACTTTGACACTACTATTGAAACTGACACGTTTCTATGGAGATCGCTGCCTTATATGGAGCTCGTGTCAAGGAGCCAAGAGAAGGGCTGCTGGCAACTGATAATCAAAGGCGACTGACTGGTCAGAGCCCTGAATCGGGGGGAGAGAAAATGGGAGGCTAAGGTTAGCCAAGCCTCCCGCACGCCATTGGTTGGAGAGCCCCTCCCCCCTCCTCTTTTTCTTTCTTTCTTTTTTTTTCTTTCCCCTCCCTCTCAGCTACCTACTGACGGGGATGGCGAGGGGAGGAGGAAAGAAAGTGGGGGGGGGGGCGGGTTGTGTGCTTCTGACAAGCGCAATTTACATTGAGATCGCCCTGCGCTGCTATTTACTCTGAGACCTGATTAGTATGGGTCGTCTATGGTCACACACACACACATACACACGCACACATACACCAACACCAGAGGGGGAAGGGACGGCGAGGGGAAGAATGCCTTCCAATGGGTAAAAAAGAGAATCAGGCATTATTTTGTTTTCTTCTGAAAAGTTTTTAAATTTAGCTTTTATGAGCATGAACACGATCACTGGAAATGTTAGGAAAATTTTAAATGGGAATTAAAACTCTTACCGTTCTAACGAGTCCTGAAAAATATTCTGGGTTTGTATTGTTTTGTTTTTTCACATACAAGCACAGCCCTAGAGTAGATTCTGCTCATTTTATATTCCTTTAAGAAACAAAGTAGGGACTTGCTGTTTTCCGCACCCCCCCCGCCTCGGTCCAACGTATATTTTGGTTTTAAAATGAAAGGTTCAATTATGACAAAACGCACTCCTGGAATTCGCAGAAATTGCCCCCCAAATCAGTCCGAATCAATGGTTCCTCTTCATCCCAAAGGTGATTTTTAAAATAAACTCCCCCCCCCCCGATTTTTCCTCCTTTTTTCCCTTCCCCTTTTTGATATCCTCAGGCTGATCTAACCTCCAAAGAACGCTCCAATAATTGTTAATAAAAGAGTAGTAAGTTCTTCTATTGCTGCGGGGTGGGGGCCCGGTCAGTGCGGGCCGCGTCCGAGTCCCAGGAAAAGGGGGAAAGGGGTGAGAGAGAAGAGATGCGGATGGGGATGGGAGGTGGGGAGGAGGATGGGGGGGGGGGAAGAGAGGGAAGAAAGGACGGAGGGGGGCAGAGGCGGGGGGGAGTAGGGAGGGGGCAGAGAGAGAGACAGACAGAGAGAGGGAAAGAGACGGGAGAGACCCCCGGTTCCCAAAGGCGATTGGTCGCCGGAGGAGGCCCGGGCGGGAGGAGCGGGTCCCGCCGCGAGGCCTGCAGGAATCGCTGGCTCCGGCTGCCACCTAGCGGACGGGAGCCGCGTCCCGGAGACGCGCGGTCGGGTCCCCTCCTCCTCCCAGCCTCCTCCTCCCGACAAGCAGCCCTGTGCCTTTTCTGCAAACCAAGACACAGCACTTTGAAAATTCTTTCAATGGATTTTTTTTCCCTCCTCCTTCTTCCTTGAAAGATCGTACTGAGGGAAAATGATACTTCTATTAGTTACATATTCTCCAATCGCACACTCGCATCTTCCCCCCCCACCCCACCACCTCCTCGTTCTACGATCGCTCCCCTAGGCAGGCTCAGGCGGGCGCGCAGCGGCGCCGAGTGACAAAGCCGCCGCCCGCAGCCGCCTGGGGGTGCGGAGCTGCGCGCCTGCCCGCCGCCCCTCGACTCCGGACAGCATCAAAGTTTGTCTCAGCTCCAGCACCCCCGAGCCTCCACACGCCCTCAGGTGAAGGTGGGAGTAAAAAAAAGGCCACGCTGTTATTGCCGGAGGTAGGGTTTGTGTGTTTTAATACTCGTTCTCCCTTTAAATGTCATCAGGGAGGGGGTTTGGGGGAAGCGCTGCGCCTTCGGGGTGCGTTTTGCGCTTCCCGGTCTCTCTCCAGTCCTACTGAGAGTCAGGAACCCGGCGACCGCTTAGTGACGAGCGACGACGCGAAAGAGCAGAATAAAGGCTTTTCCGTGTCTTGCCCCCCGCCCCGCCGCCCCGCAGCCCCTCCAGTTCGAATAATGAAGGGACACAGTCCATGCACTCTGCAAGCAGCCGCCCCATTGTACGCTGCAGGGGAGGCGACGGGGGCCGGCGTGGGCTCCTTGCCCTTTCTCGTCTCCCCAAATAATCGCGCCGAAGTCTCCTGGTCAGTTAAAAGGTGAAAGGAGGAGAACACGATTAAAAGAACAACAACAACAACAAAAAAAAAAAAAGAAGGAAGGAAGGAATGAGAAAAAAAGGAAAGAAGGAAGCAAAAGAATGAGTTTTCTCATATGAATTCTAAATGTTCCTAGAGTACAAAGGCAGGCAGTCGAGGGCAGAGGAAGCAGGCAGAGAGAGAGGGAGACCGGGAGAAGGAAAAGAGAACTTGGAGAGAGACGGAGCGAGTGCAAGAGGCAGCGCGAAGCAAGCGCCAGGGAACCGGAGGCTCCCCCCGCCAGGACGCCCGGCTCTCGGGCCTGGCCGCCCTCGGACCCTGGACCGGAAGTCTTGGGCTCCAGAAGCCAGAGCCGGCCCATCTCTGCCCCACCAGGCAAGTAACGCGATGATTATCGTTTCTTTTGAACTCGGGGTGGTTGTTGCAACGCGGACAGGCCGGGAGGCAGCGATTACTCGCACGGGTTCCGCAGGCCAGGGGGCGGGGGGATGCCCTCGGTCTAGCCAGCCGGGGAGGGTCGAGAAGAACTTTCCGCAGGGGGGTCTGCTCCGGAGCCGCCCTCCCCCCGGCCTCTGTCCCGCGGCGGAGTGGAAAACAGGGATCGCGGCCCGCGGCGCCGCCCTGGAGCTGAGGATTGCGCCCCACCGAGCCTCGGTCCAGATTCAAAACTGATGGCCTCCCCATCCCCATTCGCCACCCTCCTCCCCCACCAGCGGGAACAGGCTGCGGAGCCTCCAGCCTGGAGTGGGGGCGGGCGGAGGGTCCACAGGTTGGGCAATCCGCGCCGCCGCCCCTCAACACCCCCCCATCTCCTCTTGGCGGGTGCCAAGCCGGAGCCGCGGTGGAGTCGGCGCGTAGCCCGCGCCTTGCCCGGCTGCAGCCAGGCCTGGGTGAACTCGGCTCCCGCGCCCACCTGCGGACGCCGTTTGCAACGGGATCCCCCTAATGTAATGCGATCGATGGCTGCCTGTTTGATGTGGGTGAGAGCGTCAGCGGATTAAAAGGGACCCTCAAGCCGCTCTCCCCAGCGGAGAACCCGCGGCGGCTGTGGCGAGAGAGCCCGAGATCTGCAGCCAGCTCAGCAACCAGGGGACTGGGCCAGTCCGGGGGCGGGGGCGGGGAGGGGTCACTTCCCCCAGGGGTGAGGACTGAGCCGGAGTGCATGAAAGGAAGAGCCGCAATTAAAACCGACCAGCGAGCTCTCCTCCGCGCAGGCAGGGGCGCGCGTTTGCGTCAGAGGGCGCGCGGGGCGGGCGCGAGGGGCGGGGGGAGCCGACGCCGGGGGCCGCGCCCGAGGGCTGGGTGGGCGCGGGAAGGAGCCCGCGGAGCTGCCTTGGCCTTCCCTTGGCCGGGCGGGCTAGGGGCTAAGGCGGGGCCGGAGGACGAGCGGCGACTCCCCGAGAGCCGTGGGGGCCCACTCACCCTCTCTAAGGGGCTTCTTCCTGCCGTCCCCCCTACCCTGAGCTTCCAAACTTGGAAGAGGCCCAGGGGGATCAGGCGTGCCCCCGGGGGGCTGGGAAAGAAGTGGAGACCTCGAGCGGCTTCAGGCGAAGCCTCCTGCTTCTCCGGAAGGAAGGGAGGGAGGGGTGCGCCCCCCCACCCCCCGGCCTCAGTTACGGAAAGGGGGTCGGGCGGCTGTTGGAGATGGTGCTCTGAGCCGTGGAAACCCTCGGGTTTTCAAAGCAGGGGGACAGATCCCGCTCCTGCAGGGCATATGCGCCAACTTGTCGTGAGAGGGGGCAAGAAGAAACCGAATCTTTTCGAGAAGAGGCGCTTTCCCCTTCTTGGACTCTAGAAGTCCGAGACTTTTCCCCCTCTTGGACTCCAGCCTAAGCGGCACTCTAGGCTCAGTTTCTCTTCTGGACTCTGTCGTTCTCCTATCGCCTTTGCGCGCCCGCAGAGCGCCTCCACTCGGGTTGAACACCCCACCCCCAGCTCAGCTTCTAGGGGAGCTTAGGCTTTGTCTCTGCGAGGCTGTAGTTTGTTCCTAGTTCAATTTGGCACTCTGGTCCTGAGGCTGGATGCGCCCCACACTCAACCAGGAGATAATGGTATCTGTTGTTGTTGGGGAGGGCACTTAAGAGAAAGTGATCATATTTTGCGGGAGCAGGTAGGTCCTCAAAGTGTGAAAAATACACCCACGGGATTTTCAGGCATGCTCAGCTGCAAGGGCAGAAAAACATTTGGAATTTGCGTCTTTCTTCTACTCAACCTCTTTCCCAGGTCTCTCTCCCTCCGTTCTCCACCAAGGCCTTGTTTGGTGGGGGGGACCTCTAACTTGAGTCTTAGCGTGTGGACTTGGCTCCTGGATCCAGATCCACTGTGGCCCTTGTCTCAGCACCCTCCTTGAGACTGCCAGCGTCGTGGCCATATATAGTCAGCCCTCTCCCAGGTCTCCCTTCTAAAGCCATCCTCTGTCCTCCTAGTCCTCATGGTCTAGTTCAATGCACAGAGTCTCCGTGTGTCTCCCCAAGGGACATGAGAAGGTACTCTCCGTTTGGGGAGAGAAATCAGGCTTATTAATACCTCTTGTGGATTGGCAGCATCAGAGCTCAGCCTTATTCACTTTTTAAACACCTTCCACACAACACTTGCTCTCTTTTAGTGTGATAGCCAATAAACAGTTGTGACCTGGTGGGAGAAGGAAAGACGCAGTGGCTTCACATACAGCATGACTTGCATTCCAGGCCCCAGAGGGGCCACGAAGACTTTCTAGTTGATGAACAACCCCCCTCCCCACTATCTTTCTTTCCACTAAGGCTGGAATCATTCTTCACTAATCCTGTGACCTCTTTGATATTGGTATTTTGCTTTCCCAAACTCAATGGATCGTTTGTTTTGTTTTGTTTTGTTTTGGTAAATCATACTGAAAAAAAAAGGTGGCCTTGTAAAAACGTTTTTTCAATCTAGTTCAAGAGCCCCTACAAATGACCAGATATGTGTAGAAAATTCTCTCCTGTATGTGTTCCCTATCCCCTAAATCGTTACAAATGGTACTCTTCTGTTTTGAGAAACCATAGAACAGCAATGACCCCATTTTATCAGGCCCATCTGGAGAAATGAACGAACATGCCTGCAATTGTTGGGAGGAAGGTCAGTTCTTCTGATCTTACTGCAGACCTTTCCCAAAGAGCTGATTTTAAAGGTGCCGAATCAATTAGTCTCCCTTGGTATGAGATTAAGGCTGTGAAAAATGAAGTTGAAAAAGATGTATTTAAAATGATCTTGCATAGGTCTTTTGAAGAAAAGGATGAAGAGAGGCATAGTAATGCCTGCCTAATGCTTTGTGATTGTTTTAAAAACAAAATCCCAAACAAACAAACAAACAAAAGCCTTGCCTATGTCAGAAACCACCCCCCTCTTGCAAGACTGAACTCAGTCTGTATTGTGGCTGCCCAGCTGTAAAAAGGTCTGCCTTTGTCAATGTGAAAACAAGGGTGGAAAGGCCAAGTTGGGAGTCAGACTTCTGATGGACTGCCTGCTCTCAGCCTGCCTCTGTAGTTGAACCAGGGATCCAGCAGGCTTCTGCACTCACTAGCACGCTGGTATGTCCAGGTACTACTTCTTGGTCACCTTTGGGCTGAAATGCCCAGACAAAAGTGATTTTCCTTTAAAAGCAGTTTAGTTTTCTATCACAAACTGGCCAGTTAAAGCCTGTGTTTTGGAAAAGAGACATAAGGGAAACACTTCCCATTTTTTTGCTTGGGCCCCCAGTTAAAGGGCCCAGGAGTAGCCTCAGGAAAATGGCAGGAGAGCAAGTGTTGACCTTTGGATGCAAATCAAGCCTTTTGTAGGAGGAAAAGTGACAACAGTTTCTAGCACGCCCAGCACCAGTGAAGCCAGGGACAAATATTTACTTTTTGTAAAAATCAAGCCTTAGCTATGTGAATGCATTTATGCAAAAATTAAGAACTGGAGACAGTGTTAGGAAATGTATTTCTTTATTTTAAATGTCCGGCTTGAGTGAAGAATAACTGTGTGGCTCTTCTTCCTAGGGAAAATGACTTGGATTTGGAAGAAAAGTTCAAGTTTGAAATAAGTTTGAAACTTCTTAGAGTACATTGGCAACACAATTAACTACACTCTGTAATACCTTCTCTTAATAGTTACCTGTCAGAGCACCTATTTCTTTTACTCCAGGATTAGCCCATCAGAAGTAGATCTGAGTTGGACATTCACTGATTAAAAGCTGCTGGAATATGTTTAAATCTTCAATGCCACTTTCTTCACTGCCTATAAAGTAAACCAAAGTAGTGGAAAAGTATTGGCTCACAGAGCCAGCAGATCTGTCGGTAACTATGGTCATGCTGCAATCCTGTTTTACCCATCAGAAGTTTGATGTAAATAAAAACCTAATATTTCTCTCTAAACTGTCAGTGGAAAGATATGTTTATTACAGTGTCCTCCATTAGTGGGGGAGAGGGGCTTTAGGTAAAGTTCAAATGAAAAAGCAATGAGCATAGTACACCACTGATACAAACCACATGGAGCAGTAAATAATTATGCCCTGTTTTGCTGTGTGTATTTTATTTACCCACTTCAGAGGTGGATAATAAACCTAGCCCATCTGTGGGAGGAGTTAATAAAGTATTCCCAATGTGTGATCTAACAAACTTGGTAATAGTTCTATGTTTTATTGTTAACCATTTGCGTGAAATCTTCTGAAGCTGAAAAGAGAAAGGACAGGGCTTTTGTGTTGGTTGATCCTTGGCTATTCTAGGGCTCAGGTTGGTGTGAAAGGGACGAGGAGGTCACTTGAAATCTCCTTTTATCTACTCTTATTTTCTCTCTGGATCAGCAACTTTGAATAGACATCATCTAATCGCGCTTAATGGAAAGAAACTATGGGGAGCAATGAAAATGCCTTTACTCCAGGAGTGAATACATGTGTGTGGACAGCTAGCTGAGCTTGCACAGGACTACATCTCTGTACACATGTGCTTAGAGATTTTTGGGGGTGTAAGGATGTATACATAAATGTGTCCCATACATTCTGGGTTTGGGTGGGTTTTTTTTTTTTTTGCCCTTACACATAAGTATGCATACACACATTAGGATTCTCTACCAAGTCCAGGCTGATTCTTTTTTCAGCTCCCCCCACCCCACTCTCTAGGATGTCATATTTAAGTCCTGAATAAAAAAGCAAGTAATTGAGAACACGATGAGCAGTCTTTTAGTGAAGACATCTTATTTCCTTTCCACTTTCAACTGGAAGCCACATTGACAGGAGAATTTCTCTTTAGAGGGTACAGAGTGTATGACAGGTGGGAAGTGATGGGGTAAGATGAGACCATTACTTTCGATTTCTCCCCAGTAATTTTTTTTTTTTTTTGGTTTTTATTGGAATTAAATTGGCTAAAACAAAAATAACTGGAAAACAAGAGCCTGACATTAGGCAGTTTAAAAGTTTGCTTTTTTTTTTTTTGCTATAGATATTTCCAAATCTTTCAAGCTGAATAACTGATTATAATTTGTTCTGAAATGAGAACTGTTATAGTAAGTCTCACATGTTGACTACAATACTATTTGAATTGTCTTCTTAGCCATTGTTACATGTCCTTCATAAAGGAGAAACAGTCTCAGGTTGTTAGGTATGAATGGCTATCAAGAAAAGGACATTTGATTTCTAGGGCTGAAGGCACTGGGCTTTACTTCCTAAGAAACTGTTCTGGCCCTCACCTCCCAATCCCATATTCTTCTAAGTAAAATTCGCATTGCTCTCAGAACGTAAATTCCTTTAAGGGAATACTCGGTTACCAGGGCTACAAGTTCCCATCTAGCCTGGGAGCCTCCCCGCCCCCTGCTCCAGACTGCAGAGACCCTTGGCTGTCACAGCTGGGACCTTGGGCCCCCTCCCCTAACACCCCAGCCTAGCGGAGATCGCAGTTCCAAAGTTCGAGGTTGGGTGGGAGAGGATTAATCCCTCTTTAACTCTTCTTCCTCCCGCCCTCAGTTCTGAACCCCAACGGATCGTTTCCTGGGGTTTCCTGGTGAATAGGAGCGTAGGAGCTGCCCTGTCCAATAAAGATTAAATTAAGTAGAAGAATCCCAGCCGCTGGATATTTGGAAGCTCCGGTGGGGCGTCAAACCGACGTTTAACACATTTTTTCCACTCACTGTGCACAAATCTTGGACCTGTTGGGCTTAACTTTAGAAAGGAAAAAGAAAAAAGGTAAGGAAAGTACGAAAAAGAGAAAGGAAAAGAAAAAGAAAAAGCAAAGAAAGGAATTCATGTAAACCCACCAGCTTCAAGGGGACTTTGCACTCAGAGAGGCTGAAGGCAGAAGCAGGGCTTTCTAGTCTGCCTGACCTTTCTAGTCTTTTCTTTCACCAACCGCTCTGAGAATTGAAAGAATTGAAAGATCCCTCTCCCCCGACCTGGAAGAGGGCTCGGGGTTTTGCTGTTTTGGAGTCTGAGTCTACTTTTATCCTTTAGGGACAGTTAGGTGGCCCAGGGTCACAGCTTCGTGTGCAGCAGGAAAGGTGTGCCAGCAGAACGCAGTCACCTCCTCTATGCTGATTTTTTTTTTTTTTTAGCACTCAGCTTTTGGTAGCACAAACTGAGAACTGAGCAGTTTCTTTCAGTTACTGGCCAGCAGAAGAAACAATGGCTTTCTCTGTCGGCGGCAGCGCTTAGTGCGCTGGACACTGACCTTGAAGCTGAGGCCCGGCCAGGCGCTTCCTCCCCTGGGAACCATCCTGACTCCCCAAACACCGGGCTCACTCCCACCTGCTCTTCTAGTCCCAGTGCGAAGTCTGGTGGGGGCAAAAGGCAAGTCCCTTCGTACGAACCTTGCAGGGTTCGTCCATGCAAATACAACACTGAATAAATTAACCTCAAACCAGCTAGTTGGGGTGTAGTAGTTTAGCAGGACTAATTGCAGACAATGGAGCTGAAATGACTTTTCCAATTAGCTGCTGGTTGGAGTTTAGTTGGAGGAACTGTCAGCTCCAACGATGGGTAATTGCTTTATTGCTCACAAAACTATCATCTATTTAGAACATATGTGCTAATTACTCTGGATGGGCGTCGAAAAAGAGACCATAAATCTAATAGCACTTTAAAAAGTCTATGGTGCTTGTAAGCAACCCCAGTCCCTTGCACTTGTTTCTCCTGCCCAGGTCGGCGTGATGGATGGCTATCTTTCAGAAAGGCTAAGGTTTGGATTGGAGGCACCGACGGGAGGCCCTGGTCAAATCGCGTGCAGGAGAGCGAGCGGCCAGGGCCCGCTGTGCCGAGGCGATAAATCACTGTCATCAAAAGCAGTCCCCTCTTTAGCCACGGACTTTTTTTTTTTTTCATTTTCGCAAAAGATTACTTTAGAAATCTTTTAATTGGATTATGCTGGGAAATTAATCTCCTCTAGCCTTGGCTAAATTTATTGTGTCCACTATCGGGAGGAAGGCCCTGTAACTGCAGCGAGGGCCACGTCCCCTTGCTCCCCACCCCCTTTCCTCCGCCCTCCAGGGTCTCCCAGCCGCGTGCGGCAGGACAGCCGTGTTCCAAGTCCCCAGGAATGACTAGGGTGAGGAAGAGTGGAAAGGCACATCACGGCGGGCGGTCTCTAGTGCACCTCCTTTGTCCTAAACGCCACGTTTCCGTCCAGGATTCCCTAGCTCCAGTTCTACTATCTCCATAGCACCGCGTCTTCCTCCACAAGGGGTCCTGGGGGCCCGACACCAGGGAGGAAGGAGGCTGGAGTGGCGGGAAAAGGAAGTGAGGTGTACCGGTGGAGGGCTGCCAGCCAAAGTCACTACTTTGCCCTCTTGCCACAACTCCGCTGTCCCCGTTCCGGGTCTCCGGCCCGGGAGCTGGGGCTTTGCTCGCACTCTGCACTCTACTTTTCTGCGTAAAGACGCACGGCTAGCTCTTGGCGTTTTTCCTGGCGTAACTCAGGAGACACTTCCCCTTGACGGCTCAGCAGTTGAGGTCCGAGGGCTAGGGCCCTCCCCGTTCCCCGCGGCTCCTGGAGCGCCAGCGCACTGTCGGGTGGGAACCTCCCTTCCAGCCCCCGGAAACCAGAGTCCTTAGCCTGGTCCTGCGCAGCTCCGGCGGCTGCGGAAACTGCTGGTCCGGCCCGCCCGCCGCTTTTCTCCGCGGGAGATGACAACATCTGCCCGAAACGGGATACCTACTTTTGCAGCTCAATTTAGCTCTTAATAGCAGCCCTCTGAGGTGTGGTTAATTGACGGGGGATGAAGGCATAATGACTGGACGGGGAGATGCCAATGAGCCTTTAATATACTTTTAAAAGAAACAACAACCACCCCCCAAACACCGGCGAGTCATTGCCCGCTGGGAGGATAAGACCCGGGTCTGGAGGCAGGAAGAGCGACGCCAGTGCTGTTTGTGTCTAGAGGCTCGCGGTGAGGGGTGAGCCCTAGCTCTCTGGGCTGGGGCACCCGGAAACCGGCAGGGCGCGCAGCTTCAGCTGGCAGGGTGCTGTCGCGTGTCCGCGAAGAGCGGAGCGTGGCGAGCACCCGGCAAGCTCGGGATGACAGGTGACCCGACCTAATGGCGAGGAGGAGAGCCCTGGGCCATGGAGGACGCCGCCTCTCCCCGGGCGCGGCCCCTCGATCAGCCCTTACCCTGCGCGGGGCTGGGTGCCCACCGAGACGGGCGCCTTCGTCTGCCCTCCTTCCCCGGCTGCAGCTACCCCTGCATCCAGCTGAGAGCGAAATGGCCAAGTGGCGGTGCCACGCGGACACCCGCGGGGTTCCTAGGCCTGGACAACCTCGGAGGAACCTCAGGACCAGGAGAGAGAGATGCACGCCTCGGGGGGGTGTGTGTGTGTGTGTGTGTGTGTGTGTGTGTGTGTGTAGATCAGGAGAGAGAGATGCACGCCTCGGGGGTGTGTGTGTGTGTGTGTGTGTGTGTGTGTGTGTGTGTGTGTAGATCGCCGAAAGTCAGAGTCAGAGTACAGCAGCGTGTGTGTGTGTGTGTGTGTGTGTGTGTGTGTGTGTGTGTGTGTGTGTGTGTGTAGATCGCCGAAAGTCAGAGTCAGAGTACAGCAGCCCCAGCACGTGCCGGATTCTGCGGGGCCTGCCCAGAGCCCGGTGGCCGGCGGTTCTGGGATTCACCCGCGCGCACCTGGGTCCCGCCGCCCTTGCGCAACCACCCACTCAGACTTCTGCCAGCCACTCTCTCCAGGGCACTTTCCTTTCCCCTTCACCCCATCCCCCTTCGCTCGGTTCTAGTTTACTCTCCAGAGGGTCAGAGGAGGGTGTTACACTGCACAAGCCCCCAATTTAGGCTCACACACAAACACACGAGAAGGAGAACCATCGGGTCGTCTCTTCTGTTGGCAAAGGGGAACCCCCCTTCTGGTGCGGGGCGGCGGTGTTCCCAGCCGGTTTGGCAAGCATCCTGTTTCACACTTAGGGGTAACCTTGAGGCTTCAGGTTTGAGCTCCCTCTGGAAGCGGAAGGAGAAATGACTCCAATCACCGTCCATATATATATATGTGTGTATATATATATATATATTTATGGTATTGAGAGATCGCAGGTGTTTCAGCTGCTGCTATTATTTGTCGGACTTCCTCCCAGAGCAACGTAACAGGAGTAAAGAGTCCCGGGGAAAGTTCCTTTCCCTGAACCGTCTCGCGGAGAGGGCGGGCGTTGTCACAGGGCAAAGCTCTGAGGTAAAAGATTTGAAGAAGGGCAGTGAGGTGTCCTCGTTCGCAGAAGTGTGCCTGTGTCGGGGCAGGGGCGGGGGGTGCTTCTGTCTTTCCACTGTCACTGTCTAACCTCGTCTGCTGTGATTCTGCCGTCTGTGATGTCTAGGAATTCGGGACTCACGGTGGCCTAACCGTCGAGCCCCCCGCCTCCCCCGCCCCGACCGCCACCCCTCCGCAGCCCCAGGTGAGGAGGACTGCCAGGCCGCGGTCTCCAAGACCGTCGGACGCCCCCAAGGCCGTCTGGCCCCCAAGTGCGTGCCTCAGGGACCGAGAGTCCCAGATCGAGGTCTGTGTCCTGGTAGGTAGGCGACTCCCGCTCAGGACCTCCTTGCACCGGGGTGAAGTGTGTGACCTGGCGGCGGGTCCCCGAGAGGCCGTCGGGGGCCCGCCGGGGTTCTAAAGTGATGGCGGCGGTCCCTTCGTCCGCCATCTAGCGTGGCCCTTGGCGCTGCCGACGCCCGGCGCCGCCTCAGGGGAGGGAGGCCCCTGCCGGAAGCCCGCGTCGTCCCCCCGGCCGTCTAGGGCCCTCGCTGCCCCTGTCGCCTCACATTCTTCAGCCCCACAGGGGCGTCCCCGGAGAACGAATTCTGCGCTCTGCGCACCCATCTTCCCTTCAGGGCCCCCCTCGGGTTCCTTCCCTCGAGGCCCGTGCTCTCGGGTCGGAGCCGGGCCCGGGGTGGGCGGTGGGGTGGGGTGAGGGGAAGGCCTTCCTGGAGGCGAGGCCCACATCCGGGCACAAAGGCCCGCTCGCGGGGTGGGGCGGCCGGGCGCTCGACGCGAGCCGGGGGCACTCCGAGCGGCCGAAGGGCCTGGGCCGTGCCGGGATGGGCCGCGTCGGGCCCTCCTCCGAGCACTGGAGCCGCGCCTTCGCGGGCGCCAAAGGCCCCCCACACCTCGTGGGCGGGCCGGAGCGACCGAGGCCCCGGGCCCGCGCGGCGTGGAAGGTTCGGGAAGGAAGCCAGGCCCGACCGGGGGGTGGCGCACGTCCCCGAACCCCGGGCACGCGCCCTCGGTCGGGCTCTGGCGGGTCTCCCCTCGGTTCCGCGCCGCCAGCCTCTCCGAAATGGACCCGGAGGGAGGGAGCCGGCCTCCGCCCAGCCTTGTAAGGTTCTGAGGGAGACCTACCGTCGAGCGAGACGCCTTGTGCGAGGCTAACTCCCTGCGCTTCTCGCTTCTCTCCTTTCTTGGGCCCGGAGCGCCCTGGGCTGCCCCACGGGTTGCCCGTCTCGGCCCGCAGGTCCTCTTTAGGTGTTGGGTGTAGAGACAAGAGGATAGGGAGCAAGGTCCTGGGGGGCAAGGCGGGGAGACCTCAAACCCCACTTTCTAGTGTAAGGGGGAGCTTGATTTTAAGAAGTTGGACAGTCACTGGGAGTTTACGTTGTGGCCTTCGGCAGCGTGGAAAACATCCATCTACAAGGCGGGAAACAGCACAGAGAAACTTCTGCGTAGTTAATTAAAAATGATTTTTTTGGAAGCCCCGTATCTGGGGAGTGTTCCCAGAGATTGTTTTATCATGTCTCAGTCTACAGAGTTGCTGTGTATCTCGCCTCTGGTACACTGAATAGGATCTTCCTTCAGACAGGAATGGAGAAACGGAAACACCACCACCCTGGGGCCGAACTTTCTGGACGGATGGGGGGCGGAGGGGGGTAGGAAAAGTCCAGATGTTGCACTAGAGGCGCTGCAAGTGTGAGCAGGTAATGCGGAGAAGAGTGACATTGTTAACAGAAAGCATCTAATTAACAATGACTTCATTTGATTGGAAGGATGAAAAAGCCTTTTTAAATCAATCCAGATTCACTGGCCTAAAACTCAGGCAATTTATGAATATGGAGCCTGACGGGGTCTGCTTTCTTTCAAAGATGTCGTCTTAGGGGTAATAGCGTAGGTGAAGTCATTGGTTACACTGTGGAAACTTTTATAGTGCCTTCCTTGGGAATTGAATTCAGTGCTTCTTCATTTTATTAGGAACAGACCGACTCCATCAACTGCGCTCTCCCTGTTTGGAGGCAGGACTGCTTGAAGCAATTAGGTTCACCAATTAGCATAGTTTTACTGACCCCAGAAGCAGCACTGCTCCTTAGATTATCCATTTCTTCAAAGTCGGGGAAAAGCTGGAGCACAACACGCTTCCCAGGTGTCCAGGTTGGGGAAAGAAGCCCACAAGCAGGGTAGCGGAGCAGCGCAGAAAGCTTTTTAATATTCCCCAAGTGTCTGTTTCAGCAACTTTGGTGGCTTTTTCTCCTCCTCTCTGATTCTGGAGCCTATAGTATCTCTATCTTTTGACATACCCTGTAAAGCCTCTCTCTTTTGGTTGTATTTTTGGCAGAATTGCTTTTGAGAAAGTGAATTGTCTCCTTTCTTTTCTGTCTGCCTGCATGCTAATGAAGCCCTGGACAATGTTGGGGGCCAAAAGGAAACTGCTGAAGGGTTCCTTTAAACCCTGAGGTGAGGAGGTAAAGGCGCAGGTCATTGGGGGTGAGTGCCTGTGTGTGCCTGCAGGCACCTAAAAACCTTCGAGGAGAGGCCAGAGACGGGTATGGGAGATAAGTCCTTGCTTTCCCTAATATTGAAGGTTTACCTGCAAGGCTTTGTTGCAGTCTCTTCATTGTGACCTCAGCTAGCTGGTGGCCAACATCGTCAGTAAATATCTGGAGCCCAAATCAGTGTGAGAGAGAAGGGGCTTTGGTCTTGTCACCATCATGGGTATTGAAGGGATGACATTTACATAGCTATTGCCTCCCTCCTCCATCTCTCCCTTCCCCCACCCACACTCGTGCCTAAAATACATATTCCTCTGTTAGATTTCACTAGATTAAATTGCTGACAGTTCATCAGTAGCAGCAACAATGTAATACCTCTAACCTTATTAAATCAATAAATACTAGATCCATGCATTGAATTAAAAATGCATCAGCAGGTCCAGGAATTGCAGTCATATGGCCATGGACCTCAGAATCGAAGATGCCACTCAGAAATCGACTAGTTAGCATTTATTTAACTTTTTTTTTTCTGATTCATGATTAGATATTCTGGGTTTTAACATTTCAGGGACCATTGTGACAGGTTTGTTTCTGTTTTATTTCTTGAAAATTCTTTTCTTTCATTAACTTCTCTCATTTAGCTGTGAAAAAGATGCATGCATTTAACAATAGTAATACACTGTGACTTTATAATTCTTGTCATTCGTTTTCATCTAGGGAATATACTTCACTCAGAATACATTGCTCTAGGATGACACACTCAGGTGCATAAATTTCTCCATAGGCATAAATAAATTTAGATACATATGTTTTTGTGTATATATAAACAAATACACAGTGTAAATGTATTGCTGTACATTGATTATAAGTTTATTTTTAAAAATAAACCATATTTATCTTTCATTTTCTAGTATAAGCCAGAGAGCTATTTATCATGATAAAGCAAGTTATTTATTTATAACCTGGTTGGCTTGTTCGACTTTATACCATAAGAAATGAAATTAAAGTTTTCATGCCTTTAGACTTAACGCAATACTTAGGAAGTTGTATATATCTTATACCTCAAATGTGGTTTACCAGGAATTGGTCAGTTAAGTTATAGATTAATAGGTGAATTTACCGTTAGTCCCTACTGCAAACAGAATGTGTTTAATACCTAGAAATTTGATGGCAAAAGTAATATTTGTTCATACTGATTAATGATGCTAATTATTTTAAAACACCCATCCCTTATTGATGTCAGCCAGCATATATGGTACTGAATTCTGAAGATACAGTCATCAGGCCTTGGGTTCACCACACTGTGAAGGAAAAAAAAAAATCTTTATTTGATGAAATAGGCAATCAACTGAAATCTATCCTCTTTAAATAAACTGATTCCTCAGTATTTTCCCAGTGTTGGTGTAAGTTGTTGTCTGTGATGTCCCCCAGGGCTCTCTGCTCTGCTCTCTGATTTGGTATATAAAAGCAGCTCTGAATGATGGATTACTGTGTCATTGCAGCCTGCGAAGGATTAATTTGTTTCATTGATTTCTCTTTAGGCAGATTGCCAGAATTTGCTGCTTCCCACCTTTCCTCAAGACTTCTAGAAGTAATAGACAGTAATAGCCTAAGACAAATCAGCTCTTTCTTGTAAAAATAGAATCCTGAAATTAGGAATCCTACAAAAGCTTATGGCAAACTTTTGATTTGCATTTTGGGAGAGCAGTTAATAGGCTACTTAATATGCTTTAGAATTATTTTTAATTGAAAAATTTCCTTAATTTTGTGACTTAAAATACATCATTTTAATAGCTCTTAAGTAAGCGTTTGTAATGTTTGTTCCATAAAACTTTTCCTTAATTTGTGAGGAAAAAAAAAATTTAACTCAGGAAAAAATGCAATGTCTATGTGACTGACAAATACTTTTCTTTCTATGCTAGATTTTGGGATGGAACAACATGTCAGCATAACTTTAAGTCGATTTACGTATAAACATTTTTAAGAATATTTGACCCAAAGAATTTTTAGAAACTTTGGACAAGGACAGAGAGTATTAGAGCATAGAAACAGAATTGTTTAACTGTTTAAAGAAAATTTTATCATTTTCTGATTAAAAAGGTAGTATCTGCTCAGAGAATTTGAAAAAGTTAGAAATGACATTTTGTATGTTCTTCTAAGAGTTTTCCCCCCCAAACATTTTATATATATACTGTAGCTATAGACATAAACTGTCCTGCTTTTCTTCTGTTGGTGTTATACAATGAAAATTTTCTTATATAATTAAAATTATTATTAAAGTCATTTATATCACTTTATTTTTTCACATATATGATTTAAGTAACCATTGGTCTACTATTAGTTACATTTCTACTTTTCCATGATTATAAATAAAGTTATGAAGAATAGCATTTAAAATAAAACTATCATCCCTCTGGTTAATTTCGTTACAATATATCATTAGCAAAGAAACTACTTGGATTGAGAGTATAGGCTATTTTTTAAAAGTCTGGATATGAACTGCCAAATTGTTTTTGGAAAGGTTCTTCCAGTTTATACTGGTACTGTTTAAAAAATGTTCTCTGTAGAGGCAGCATTTTAATTCATGTTACATTAGCAAAGAAAACAGAACCACACTTTTCCTTGTGTTCTGAAAGCAGTGGTAGCATTTTGCATATACTTAGTCTCTCAGAAGTATTTTCCCAACTGCAGATGTGAAATAGGCTGGTTATACAAATCTATTTGTTTCCCTTCTGTAGTGCTGAAAATTATATTGATTTAATGATCTCAAGTTGTACTTTTTATGCAATTAGTTGTGTAGTAAAAACTAATATTGTCATGTGCTAATGTCTTTTTTTCCTCTGTTGTGCTATGGTAGTAGTCCATGCAGTATCAGCAAGTTTATGCTTTTCCTGTGCTTTGCTGAAAGGAAAAAGGAACATCTGTTTCCATTATATATCTGCATCATAATGATAACAACTAAATAGCTATTATAGTAGTGTACAGTAAATATATTTTGCTGAATGACCTACACTTTCTTGTTGGAAAATTTCAGGGATTTCAGAAGCACTTAGTTTTTACAGGTAGGTTCCATGTTGAGGTTTAGAAAGGCCTTAGCTTACTTGTGGTAAGCCATTTCAGTTCCTGTTTGTCTCATTAACAACAAATAAAGAATCCTGATGATTAAACAGTAGCCCCTTAGGTGAGACTCTTGAATCTGTTTCTCTTAGGCATATACAAATTATTGGGTATTTCACTCACTATTCTTAAATGGGTTAATCAATCTACTAGTAATACAGTTCCTTTTATGTTTTGTGCCATTTGTGTATTTTTAATATTTTACTAGGCTGGAAATATAGCCTATTTTACTCTTGTATTCTTATATTAGGGGGCATAGTGATATTTACCTTTTAAACTCAACAGAAGAATGTTTAAAATAGTTTCCAGAGAAATTTCATTTATTTCACTCAGATTTTGGTTAAAGATGTTTTGGTGGTTACTTAAAAAATTACTAGAAAACATTCTAGACAAAAAATGACATATAAAGAGAAACAAGCATTCTTGTACTCTGAACTCATTTTGAGAAATAAAATGCTACCAGAACAACTGATGCTCTTCCTGATTCTATTCCCTTATGGCTTCTTGAAGAGAGAATTATCATCCTAAATTTGATAATTTTCAACCTTTTTTGTCTTTTATTTACTTTTTTCACGTGGCCTAAAAATTTGACATAAGTTACTTGTCATTTTAAGTAAATTTTAAAAATTGAAGCTGCAATGCCTATTAGAACCCTTCTCATCTAATTGCCTATGGCTGGGTATACTTCTCTACTTTACTGTCCTCATCTGTGAAGTTGGAAATGGGTCTGTGTGATCTCTAATATTTTCCTAGGCATAATTTTTAAAAAGTTTTTTGATTTCCTCTTGTTTTCCCTGTGATACAAAATAAAACATAATGAACAAGAGATAGAGGTCCAGAGAGGTTAAGTAACTTGCCTGAGACCATGCAGGTAAATCACAGAGCTGGGAATAAAACTCAGTTCTTTTCACTTCCATTCAAACTCCTTTCTTCGGTTCACATTGTCTGTCTTCTTTGGGTACAGGCTGGCTGACTGCTGCTCTAGCCTGTGATTAAAGACGATCCACAGGCTTGCATGATTTTGATTGTGCATGCAGGAAAGTTTTTTTTTTTCCTCTTAGACTATCTTTTCTGTGGGGAAAAACATTGAAGCCATATCACCCTGAAAGCTACTTATAGAATGAAAGAATGTGTGCCCTGCAGTGCCTGTGATTCCCTTCTATATTTTCTGGACTTCCCTGGAAAGAATGACAGTTTGGATATAATGAGACTTTCAATAGGCTCCTTACCCTATCCTTAATTATCTGATTTTTGTCAGGGGGTAACTGCACCAGGAAAATAGGGAGGGGCACAAACACAAGTGTCTCTTTGCATGTACTTGTATCTACTTTTCAATATGTTTTGGCAGTCAGGACCTTAACAAATTACTTCTTCCTTCTTTATGTTGCTTATGCTATGGTCAAATCACAAATGACTTTCTTTTGGAAAATGAGTTCATTTCTTGTTTCTATTTAGCAGCCAACTTACCAGAGCACTAAAGTGAAAGTAGTGCAAATAGAATAATGTAGAAACATGTTTTTAAAATCTCTATGGAGCAAAACCCCATTCTAAAAATGGCAACTTTGAATTACATGCATCTTTGTTCTCTTTCAGGTTTTTACTCTAACAAATTTAATTCATTCTTAGTTAAGATGAGTAAGCTTGAGTCATAATATTCACACAGACAGTGCCATGCCTCTCCTGTGAAAAAATAGCAGTGTAACTAGAAGTGAGTTCTGTGTCCTACTGTAAAACTATCTTTCCCCAAATCTGTTGCTTCAAGACCAAAAAGTTGGCTTAATAAATTGTTTGCTTCCTTCTGTAAATACATACTTGGAAACTTGTAATGGTAGTTAATTCTTTTTAGGGCCAATGAAACTACTAATAGTAGCTTTGTAAATGCTATAAATATTCTCAAGGTGGTTGTATTTTAACAATAAGCCAGGTAACACATTTTTCTCTGAGTATTTTAGATTAATTAGCTTATGTTCAGCAGCTTGTAGTAAATTTCCCATAGTATGTTAGGTTGAGTAGGAAAGACCCAATGCGATCAGACACCAGCATTTAGTACCTCTTATTTAGCCATTGCTTCATGTGATTATACTCACTGAATACGATTTCTTTAATTTCTGTAGCATTTCTATCTAGAGAGAGAGCTGTGGTATGTGTATATGAAGTGTTAGTTGCTCAGTCATATCTGACCCTTTGCGACCCCATGGACTGTAGACTGCCAGGCTCCTCTGTCCATGGGATTCTCCAAGCAAGAATACTAGAGTGGGTTGACATTCCCTTCTCCAAGGGATCTTCCCAACCCAGGGATTGAACCCAGGTCTCCTGCATTGCAGGCTGATTCTATACCATCTGAGCCACCAGGGAAACCCCTGTGTATATGTGTGTGTATTTCAAAAGGCAGTTCTTATCTAATTGAAAGTTCTGGTGAACATCTGTAGTCTGTAGTATAAAGAATTCTCTATACTGGTTAAATCCCCCATATTGCTTTAGCAGGTAGGTGAAACTCAAGAGAAAAGGTGTAGGTTAAGGAAACTACCTCCTGACTAACCCATTTTCTTCCTGACCACAGGATAAATCTGGTTGGTGGTGGTGAGTATACAGACTTTTAACCATCAAGCCAACAATGCTAATATCAGAAAGATCCCCGTAGACAGAAGGATATATAGTCTGTGTATAGTCCACAGTTACCACCTTACTTATAATAGTAGACAGTTGATGTGCTGTTTGCAAAAACATCAACCAAATATGGTAAAAAGATAATTTTCTTTTGGCCATATGGACTACCAGGATTATATTTAGGTCCTTCGATGTCTGCACCGATTCTCCTCTGTTCTTAATGACTTCACTTTATTTATTGGGCTTCCCTAGTGGCTTAGACGGTAAAGTGTCTGTCTGCAATGCAGGAGACCCCGGTTCGATCCCTGGGTTGAGGATTATATTTAGGTCCTTCGATGTCTGCATCAATTCTCCTCTGTTCTTAATGATTTCACTTTATTTATTAAGATTTTTAAAAATTGAAGTATAGTTGATTTACAATGTCGTGTTAGTTTCTGGTGTCCAGAAAAGAAATATATATACTTTCCCATTATGGGTTATAACAGGATATTGAATATAGTTCCCTGTGCTATATAGTAGTATCATGTTTGTTGTATATTTAGTGGTTTATATCTGCTAATCCCAAAAGTGAAGTCACTCAGGCGGGTCCGACTGTTTGCAACCCCGTGGACTGATTCCCAGGCAAAAATACAAGCTCCTAATTTATTCCTCCCCAACCCCTTTTCCCTTTGGTAACCATAAATTTGTTTTATATGTCTGTGGGTCTGTTTCTGTTTTGTAAATAAGTTCATTGTATCTTATTTTAGATTCCACATATACATGATATCATGTGGTATTAACCACAAAAAAGAATGAAATAATATTTGCAGCAATCTGGTAGCGAGTATCATACTAAGTGAAGTAAATCAGAAGGAGAAAGACTTTGCTTTAGGCCAAGTTAAGATTATTATAAAACCAGCATTGACTGTATAGCTTCTGACACAGCCAATATACACTTTACATCTGTGACCTTGGAATTTGTCTGTGGGTTACAGGGGGTAGAATTTTCTTCTACTAATATTAGAATTTGCACGTTGTAAAATTTTGTTCATGGCTTGTTTTGAATTCCCAGCTCTTTAGAATTTTCCTATTACTTGATTCTTAGAAGAGTTATGTTACGGTTGTGCTTATTGTTCTTGAAGTATCAGATCAGATCAGATCAGATCAGTCGCTCAGTCGTGTCCGACTCTTTGTGACCCCATGAATTGCAGCACACCAGGCCTCCCTGTCCATCACCAACTCCCGGAGTTCACTGAGACTCACGTCCATCGAGTCAGTGATGCCATCCAGCCATCTCATCCTCTGTCGTCCCCTTCTGCTCCTGCCCCCAATCCCTCCCAGCATCAGAGTCTTTTCCAATGAGTCAACTCTTCGCATGAGGTGGCCAAAGTACTGGAGTTTCAGCTTTAGCATCATTCCTTCCAAAGAACACCCAGGGCTGATCGCCTTCAGAATGGACTGGTTGGATCTCCTTGCAGTCCAAGGGACTCTCAAGAGTCTTCTCCAACACCACAGTTCAAAAGCATCAATTCTTCGGCGCTCAGCCTTCTTCACAGTCCAACTCACATCCATACATGACCACAAGAAAAACCATAGCCTTGACTAGACGAACCTTTGTTGGCAAAGTAATGTCTCTGCTTTTGAATATGCTATCTAGGTTGGTCATAACTTTCCTTCCAAGGAGTAAGCATCTTTTAATTTCATGGCTGCAGTCACCATCTGCAGTGATTTTGGAGCCCAGAAAAATAAAGTCTGACACTATTTCCACTGTTTCCCCGTCTGTTTCCCATGAAGTGATGGGACCGGATGCCATGATCTTCGTTTTCTGAATGTTGAGCTTTAAGCCAACTTTTTCACCCTCCACTTTCACTTTCATCAAGAGGCTTTTGAGTTCCTCTTCACTTTCTGCCATAAGGGTGGTGTCATCTGCATATCTGAGGTTATTGATATTTCTCCCGGCAATCTTGATTCCAGCTTGTGTTTCTTCCAGTCCAGCGTTTCTCATGATGTACTCTGCATATAAGTTAAATAAACAGGGTGACCATATACAGCCTTGACGTACTCCTTTTCCTATTTGGAACCAGTCTGTTGTTCCATGTCCAGTTCTAACTGGACTTGCTTCCTGACCTGCATATAGGTTTCTCAAGAGGCAGGTCAGGTGGTCTGGTATTCCCATTTCTTTCAGAATTTTCCATAGTTAATTGTGATCCACATAGTCAAAGGCTTTGGCATAGTCAGTAAAGCAGAAATAGATGTTTTTCTGGAACTCTCTTGCTTTTTCCATGATCCAGCAGATGTTGGCAATTTGATCTCTGGTTCCTCTTCCTTTTCTAAAACTAGCTTGAACATCAGGAAGTTCACGGTTCACATATTGCTGAAGCCTGGTTTGGAGAATTTTGAGCATTACTTTACTAGCGTGTGAGATGAGTGCAATTGTGCGGTAGTTTGAGCATTCTTTGGCATTGCCGTTCTTTGGGATTGGAATGAAAACTGACCTTTTCCAGTCCTGTGGCCACTGCTGAGTTTTCCAAATTTGCTGGCATATTGAGTGCAGCACTTTCACAGCATCATCTTTCAGGATTTGGAATAGCTCAACTGGAATTCTATCACCTCCACTAGCTTGAAGTATAGTTAACGTTTATTGAGTTCTTTTGCTTAAGCATGTGAAGTAGATAAAGGCATAGTCCCTGTCTTCAGGGGGATAATAATTGATACTGTCTTTTGCCAATAATTTAACATATGGTATTTTCTTAATATAATGAATTTGTGTGATTTTATATTATTATATTAGGACATAAAAGAAAAAGAAAATATGCTTAGTTTTCTGTTGCTGTTCTTTACCTTTTGAGAAGATTCTTAGAATTATAATTTGAGCTCAGCCAAAATGATATTTTATTATTTTTTATTATACAAGTATGGCATTATAATGTGACATTTGTATACACTACAAAGTGATCACCACCATAAGTCTAGTTGCCCCTCTCATCCATTTCACCCACCTCTTCCCACTCACTTCCTCTCTTATAAACGCTAATCTGATTTCTGTATTTATTAGCTTGTTTTTATTTTATTTATTATTTTTTTTTTTTCCGATTGCACATGAGTGAAGTAGTGTGATATTTGTCTTTCTCCATCTGACTTATTTCAGTTAGCATAATACTGTCAAGGACCACCCATGTTATTGCAAAGGGCTAGATTTCACTCTTTTTTTATGACTGATTAATTTTTCATTACACATAAACATGCATCACATCTTTTTCATTCATTCATGTATCATTGGGCACTTCAATTTCTTCCATATCTTCGCTATTATAAATAAGCTGTAATGAGCATAAGGGTACACACCTATTTTAGAACTAGTGTTTTCATGTTCTTTGGATAAATACCCAGAAGAGGAACAGCTGGGTCATATGGTAGTTCTATTATTAATTTTTTGAGGGATCTCCACTTTGTTTTAATACTATGTTATTCTTTATTTTTTATTGAATTACAATAAAATTGTAATTTGAATTTACAGTTGAATTACAATATTGTGTTAATTACTGCTGTACAACTCAGTGACTCAGTTATACATATATACACATTCTTTTTCGTATTCTTTTTGATTATGGTTTTCCACAGGATACTGAATATAGTTCCCTGCTCTATACAGGAGGGCTTTGTCGTCTCTTCATTCTGTATATACCAGTTTGCCTCTGCTAATCCCCAACTCCCAATCTAACCGTGTCCCATGCCCTCCCCTTCACAGCCATCAGTCTATTCTCTATATCCCTGACTCTATTTATGTTTCATAGATGGGTTCATTTGTGTCACAGTTTAGATTCTACGTATGAGTGATACCATATGGTAATTGTCTTTCTCTGTTTCGACTTATTTTACTTAGTATGTTAATCTCTAGTTGCATCCATGTTACTGCAAATGCCATTATTTCATTCTTTTTATATGGCTGAGTAGTATTACATTGCATATATGTGCCACATCTTCTTTATCCATTCACCTGTTGAAGTACATTTAGGTTGTTCCCATGTCTTGGGTATTGTAAACAGTGCTAATGTGAACATAGGGGTGCATGTAGCCTTTAGAATTACTGTTTTGTCTGGATATATGCCCAGGAGTGGAACTGCTGGATCGTATGGTAATTCTATTTTTAATTTTCTGAGAAACCTCCATACTGTTTTCTACAGTGGCTACACCAACTTACATTCCCACCAACAGTGTAAGAGGGTTCTCTTTTCTCCACACCCTCTTTAGCATTTGTTATTTGTAGACTTTTTAATTGTGGCCATTCTGACTGGCATGAGGCGTTAGCTCATTGTAGTTTTGGTTTGCATTTCTCTAATAACTAGTCATGTTGAGTATCTTTTCATGTGCCTGTTGGCCATCTGTATTTCTTCTTTGGAGAAGCATCTCTTTAGGTCTTCTGCACATTAAAAAATTTTTTTGTTGTTGTCAAGTTGTATGAACTGTTTGTATATTTTGGAAATTAAGCCTTTGTTGGTGCATCATTTACAAATATTTTCTCCCATTCTGTAGATTGTCTTTTCATTTTTTTTATGGTTCTTTTGCTGTGCAAAAGCTTGTGAGTTTGATTAGGTCCCATTTATTTATTCTTGTTTTTACTTCTATTGCCTGAGGAGTCTGATCTAAGAAAGCATTTGTACAATTTATGTCAGAGGATGTTTTGCCTGTGTTTTCTTCTAGGAGTTTTATGGTGTCATGTCTTATGTTTAAGCCTTTAAGCCATTTTTCCAAAGCAATCCTGAAGGAAAAGAACTAAGTAGGAGGCGTAGCCATCACAGGCAATACAGTACTATAAAGCTACAGTAATCAAAACAGCATGGCACAGAAACAGGCAAATGGATTGATGGAGCAGAATAGAGAGCTCAGAAATTAATCTACACACCTATGGTTAATTAATTTTTGACAAAGGAGGCAAGAATATACAATGGGAAAAAGACAGTTTCTTCAGCAAGTGATGTTGGGCAGGTTAGCTAGCTGCATATAAATGAAGTTAAAACACATTCTCTCACCATACACAAAAATAAGCTAAGAAAAATACTGTCATAGTATTTTGAATCAATAGAATATGGCATTAGCTAACTTTAAATAAGTTAAAAAATAAGACCTAAGAATTTTTCTTTATGCTCTGTTTATATTAAATATGCCAATCTGTCTAAATAAAATATAATTACATAATAATATTTTTTGAAAGGTGACCTCCATTTCCTTATTTGGCAAGAAGCAGATTCATTTTTTAAAGAAACTAAATTGCAAAGTCTATTTGAATTAACATTAGGACATATACTAAGTATGAAGGCAAAACATGTTTTTTTATAAATGTTTAGAAATATACATATGTTTGGTCTGGACCTCATGTTATCTTTAATATTATTTAATTTATTACAGCATTGAACATATTTTTATTTGTTGTTTTTCAGTCACTAAGTTGTGTCTGACTCTTTGCTACCCTGTGAACTGCAGCATGCAAGGCTTTCTTGTTCTCCACCATCTCCCTGAGTTTGCTCAAACTCATGTCCACTGAGTCAGTGATGCCATCCAACCATCTCATCCTCTGTTGCCCACTTCTCCTTTTGCCCTTAATCTTTCCCAGCATCAGGGTCTTTTCCCAGCATCATCACACTTTTATACTTCACCAAATTTTATTAAGAGTACTATAGAATAATTTACTATTTGGCATTCTCACAGGGAGAAGTGTGTTGTTGGTACATTTTCTAACAAATTTGACCAATGTAGATCCTGCTGGCTCAGTGGTAAAGAATCTGTATGCCAATAGAGGAGATGCAAGTTTGATTCCTGGGTCACAAAGATACCCCAGAGAAGGAAATGGCAACCCACTCAAGTGTTCCTACCTGCGAAATCCCACAGACAGAGGAGCCTGGCGGACTGTAGTCCATGGGGTTACAAAAGAATTGGACATGACTTAGCACCTAAACAACAACAACAACAACAGATGATAGCTACTTTAGGTGAAAAGGTTGACAAAAAAATACCACCACTCTCTCTGTAGTAGTTTCAGTCTTTTTTAGACTTAATTAATTTCTTTTTTTTGCCATGCTACATGGCTTGTAAGATCTTAGTTCTCCAACCAGGAATTGAACTTTGGCCATGGCAGTGAAAATGCCAAGTCTTGACCACTGGAATGCCAGGGAATTGTCTTTTATTTCTTAATATATAGATGTATAAGTGTCATTTAAGTATAAGTATTGGAAACAGTGTCAGACTTTATTTTTGGGGGCTCCAAAATCACTGCAGATGGTGATTGCAGCCATGAAATTAAAGGATGCTTACTCCTTGGAAGGAAAGTTATGACCAACCTAGATAGCATATTCAAAAGGAGAGTCATTACTTTGCCAACAAAGGTCCGTCTAATCAAGTCTATGGTTTTTCCAGTGGTCATGTATGGATGTGAAAGTTGGACTGTGAGGAAAGCTGAGCACCGAAGAATTGATGCTTTTGAACTGTGGTGTTGGAGAAGACTCTTGAGAGTCCCTTGGACTGCAAGGAGATCCAACCAGTCCATTCTGAAGGCGATCAGCCCTGGGTGTTCTTTGGAAGGAATGATGCTAAAGCTGAAACTCCAATATTTTGGCCACCTCATGTGAAGAGCTGACTCATTGGAAAAGACTCTGATGCTGGCAGGGATTGGAGGCAGGAGGAGAAGGGGATGACAGAGGATGAGATAGCTAGATGGCATCACCGACTCGATGCACATGAGTTTGGGTAAACTCCGGGAGTTGGTGATGGACAGGGAGGCCTGGTGTGCTGCGATTCATGGGGTCACAAAGAGTTGGACATGACTGAGCGACTGAACTAACTGATTGCAGTGAGCAGTGGAGGTATAATTTATATCTTGTGAAGAGTGTTTGCATGATATAACAAGATTCTTTTGAATTTTGGTAATCAGTTAAGTTTTGCATTATTTTAAAAAAGGCAAAAATACATCAGTAATACCTGATGGAAAGTTATAATGGATGATACCATACCATTAGAGTTAACCTGATGTCAGTCTAGGTTGTAAAGGTAGTTTGACATCTTAGCATGTCTGACAGTTTGTGACCCCATGGACTGTAGCCTGCCAGGCTCCTCTGTCGATGGGATTCTCCAGGCAAGACTATTGAAATGGGTTGCTTTGTCCTCCTCCAGGGGATCTTCCCAATTCAGGGATCAAACCCGGGTCTCCCGCATTGCAGGCAGATTCTTTACCAGCTGAGCCACCAGGGAAGCCCCATGGGATGCTATCATCCTCCAATGTAATGCTATATGTATAAAGGTACTATATAGGATGAAGATTGAATCATATCCCATTAGAATTTTTTGGCACCAGGTTGGTTTAGCTGCTAAATAGCACTTTTGCTATAAAGTTTAAAAATGAATAGGAAGAAATTATTTCTGATTTGCATTCTTTCTTCAGAATGTTTTCATCTTTAGTGACTTTCAAAGGAAAAAATCATGGTTTCCTTTAGTGGATGTGCTGTTTTGCTAGGGCTGCTGTAACAAAGCACCACAAATGAGGGTAGCTTAAGTAACAGTAACTTACTGTCTCTCAGTTCTGTAAGCTAGAAGACCAAGACTGAGATGTTGGCAGGGCTGGTTCTTCTGAGGGCCGTGAGGGAGAAAATCTATTCCATGCCTCTTCTGTAGCTTGTGATGGTGTGCTGGCAGTCTTTGGTGTTCTCTGACTTGTAGATGCATAAACCTGAACCTGGCCTTCGTCTTCATGTGGTATCCTCCCTGTGTATATTATTGTGTCAGTGTTCAAATTTCCTCTATTTATAAGGACATCAGTCATATTGAATTAGCGTTCACCCTAATGACCTCATTTTAACTTGATTATCTGCAAAAACCCTATTTCTAAATAAGGTTGCATTTGCAGGTACTGAGAGTTAGGATCTCAACATCTTGTAGGGGGCACAGTGCAACTCATAATAGTAAGCAATTTCTTCTGAGATAATAGATTTGAAAACTCTTTTGTAGTGGTTATATACATAAATTTTCAGTTTATTAAGTCATTGGTATAATTATATGCACATATATCCATAAATGAGTCATGTCTGAATATTTGTTTTAGAATAGGACTGATTTTGCACTAGCATTGTTTTTTTACTCACTAGTATCGTAGAAAATTGTAGGAAGAACAAAGTGAAAGTGAAGTCATTCAGTCGTGTCCAATTCTTTGTGACCCTGTGGACTGTAGCCCACCAGGCTCCTCCGTCCATGGGATTCTCCAGGCAAGAATCCTGGAGTGGGTTTCCATTTCCTTCTCCAGGGGATCTTCCCAACCCAGGTATCGAACCCAGGTCTTCTGCATTGCAGGCAGACCCTTTAACCTCTGAGCCACCAGGGAAGCCCAAACTGGGGAACTATTCAAGAAGGGTTTCAATAAATAATGTGATTGGATGTCACAGTGTGTGGGGCAGATAATGAGCTTTTGGTTATGCATGTATAATATCATTATAGCTGTTGGTGACCATGCTAAAGCCTTTGATTGTGTGGATCACAACAAACTGTGGAAAATTCTTAAAGAGGTGGAAATACCAGATTGCTTTACTTGTCACCTGAGAAACCTATATGCAGGTCAAGAAGCAACAGTTAGAACTGGACATGGAACAATGGACTGGTTCAAAATTGAGAAAGGAGTACATCAAGGCTGTATATTGTCATCCTGCTTATTTAACTTATATGCAGAGTACATCATGAGAAATGCCAGGTTGGTTGAAGCACAAGCTGGAATCAAGATTGCTGGGAGAAATAGCAACAACCTTAGATAGACAAATGATACCGCTCTAATGACAGAAAGCAAAGAGGAACTAAAGAGCCTCTTGATGAGGGTGAATGCAAAGAGTGACAAAGCTGGCTTAAAACTCAACATACAAAAAATGAAGATCATGGCATCCAGTCCCATCACTTCATGGCAAATAGATGGGGAAAAATTGGAAGCAATGACACATTTTATTTTCTTGGGCTCCAGGTCACTGTGGATGGTGACTGCAGCCATGAAATTAAAAGATGCTTGCTCCTTGGAAGAAAAGCTGTGACAAACATAGATAGCATATTAAAAAGCAGAGATGTCATTTTGTTGACAAAGGTCCAGCTAGTCAAAGCTGTAGTTTTTCCAGTAGTCATGTACAGGTGTGAGAGCCGGACCATAAAGGAAACTGAGCACCGAAGAATTGATGCTTTTGAAATGTGGTATTGGAGAAGACTCTTGAGAGTCCCTTGGACTGCAAGGAAATCAAACCAGTCAATCCTAAAGGAAAACAGTCCTGAATATTCACTGGAAGGACTGATGCTGAAGCTGAAGCCCCAGTACTTTGACCACTTGATGTGAAGAGGTAGCCAAATAATTGAAAAAGACCCTGATGCTGGGAAAGATTGAGAGCAGGAGGAGAAGGGGGCAACAGGATGACATGGTTGGATGGCATCACTGACTCGATGGACATGAGTTTGAGCAAGCTCTGGGAATTGGTGATGGACAGGGAAGCCTAGCATGCTGCAGTCTATGGGGTTACAAAGAGTTAGACATGACTTAGCAACAGAACAACAACAAATGATGAGGTTAGGATTTAGATAGGCATTCAGGGTAAGAGGAAATTACAGAAGCAGAAAGGGAATGGGTTTATGTTCCCATGTAGGCGTGTGTATTTTATGTCTAGTGGGCTGTGGTCGTGAAGGGAGCCTTTGGAGTCAATTATGTTGTCAAGGAATCCTGGCACTGGCCATTTAGGGTTAATGCCAGTTGTAGCTTTTATGTTTCAAGAAATTGCCCTGAAATTTATTTTTAATTCTAGTGTGTGGGAAATTTTGAATATATCAGTAACAAGAAGAAAAGTATAACCTGTAATCCCAGTACCCTGAGCTAGTCATTATATTTTGGTATCTTGATATAATTTCTTTGAAATTCCTACTCTGCTGTTTGGTTGAGGTTATATCACATAAACAGTTTTCTAAAATAAGAATCTGTAGTAGTCTCTAAATGCATATCTAAGTTTAAGGTCCGCTGGGTAACAAACCTAATGGTCACCCATGAACTAGGTCACCATAGTTTTCATAAACCATTAAAGTCAAGTCATCTTTGTCTCATAATTTGGTCCCATGCCTCTCTCGTCTTGTCTTCCCTCTGATGTTTCACACTGCTGCCAAGATCTTTTTAATGGTCACGTCATATTCTTGGCTTATCTCCTTTAGTCGGGACAGAGCTGTAGCCTTTTAGTATCATAAGGCATCTCTATGATCTTCCGTATGTCTTTTTTTCCCCTCATTTGCTACTTTTCCAAAGGCTTATCAAAATTCTCAATATATCGTGTACTCTTTTGCATATCGATAATTTTTCACTCTTTCTCTTGCTTAGAATGCCCTTTCTCTGTTTATCTTTCTGTTCAGCAGCTACTTATTTGTTAGTACTCATCTTACATGACATCTCCTCTCTAAAGCCTTTGTTCTAAGCCAGTTTTCCTCCCTTTTAGTATCTGTAGCACTTTCTATTAAACTTGTTATAAACTGATTTCAGTGTATTATAATGGCTATTTTCCATCTTTATCTTTCTTACTAGACTGAGTTATTTAAGGGCAGTGATCATTTACACTAATATCCATGGAAGTTAACATGGTACCTAGTAGGTGTTTGAGCAAAACATTTGTTGAATTAATAAATCATTTTATCTTTTCATCTCATACTGTCCTGCCAAGAATGTTGGGTGTTCAGTTCAGTTCAGTTCAGTTGCTCAGTTGTGTCCGACTCTTTGCGACCCCATGAATTGCAGCACGCCAGGCCTCCCTGTCCATCACCAACTCCTGGGGTTTACTCAGACTCACGTCCATCGAGTCAGTGATGCCATCCAGCCATCTCATCCTCTGTGGTCCCCTTCTCCTCCTGCCCCCAATCCCTCCCAGCATCAGAGTCTTTTCCAATGAGTCAACTCTTCGCATGAGGTGGCCAAAGTACTGGAGTTTCAGCTTTAGCATCATTCCTTCCAAAGAAATCCCAGGGCTGATCTCCTTCAGAATGGACTGGTTGGATCTCCTTGCAGTCCAAGGGATGGGTGTAGTTAGCATTAATGATGATTTTGTGGGTGACAAGTGGACAAGTAAGATAACTAGTTCAGTTCAATTTACCAAACATTTATTAAGCATTTAAAAATTGGAAGGTGCTCTGCTAGGCATTGTGAAAATGGGAACCACAATGAAAAGGAAGTTTAGGAGTTTGCAGCCTAATTCTCAATTTTGATGAGTTGGGTGAGAGATGATGGTAAGGAAAATAATGAAGAGGTGATAAGGAGAATGACCTTTTAAAACAGAATTGTGACTGGAAACAGTTTAGTCTGCTGCTGCTGCTGCTAAGTCACTTCAGTCGTGTCCGACTCTGTGCGACCCCATAGATGGCAGCCCACCAGGCTCCCCCGTCTCTGGGATTCTCCAGGCAAGAACACTGGAGTGGGTTGCCATTTCCTCCTCCAGTGCATGAAAGTGAAAGTGAAATCGCTCAGTCATGTCCGACTCCTAGTGGGTGACCTCATGGACTGCAGCCTACCAGGCTTCTCCGTCCATGGGATTTTCCAGGCAAGAATACTGGAGTGGGGTGCCATTGCCTTCTCTGACAGTTTAGTCTAGTGCCTTAGAATTAACAGTTTATTTGTTTACAGGTGGCAGTAGACCCCCATCACAGGTGGTAGCAAATTTTCTCAACATTCCTATTGAAATTTCCTTATCTCCATTTGCAGGAGGAGCCCCAGAGCCTCATCCCTGTGGTAGCTAACTTGTTCTGGTATGATGCTGTGCTCTTCTACTTCATGCTTCCTGTTCTAGCAGAGGACCTGGGTTGGAATTTAGCTGTTTATTATTGCAGGAACTATGTAGAAGTGGAAGTGGGGAATGTTTCAATAATACTGATATTATGATTTCTTTGAGATTGTGTACTATGCCTTGTTATTTTTATACTTGATACGGAACCCCGTATCAACCCCTCCAAATAGACTCAGAGGCTTCCCTGGTGGCTCAGAATCTGTTTGCAATGCAGGAGACCCAGGTTTGATCCCTGGGTCGGGAAGACACCGTGGAGAAGGAAATGGCAACCCACTCTAGTATTCTTGCCTGGAGAATTTCACAGACAGAGGATCCTGGCGGGCTACAGTCCATGGGGTTGCACAGGGTCGGACATGACTGAGCGACTAACACTGCTCATCATAGGTACTTAGCATCATGCTTTTGTTTAAATTGTATCCAGTTGTTAGCTGCTGCTTACTCATTTTTTTCTTTTTTTTTATTAAATTTAAAAAATTTTAATTTTTTGGCTACTTTGGCCATACTACGTGGCTTGTGGGATCTTAATTCCCTGACCAGGGAGCAAACCCACGACCCCTGCATTGGAAGCACAGTCTTCACCACTGGACCTCCAGGGAAGTTCTGCTTCTTACTGACTTTTAACAAATATTAATCTCTTACTTCCTTAAATAACAAAGAAGCCCATACATTAATTTTACTTTTACTATAAAGTATATCTTCAGCAATGTTTAGCTAGCTTCCTCAACTCTTATGAAGGAGATTCATCTGGCAACTGATTAAATTCCGTATCAGGAATATTTAATTACAAAACCTCTGTTCTGCATTAACATGAATGAACACTGAAGCTAGTAACGAAAGTACTTTTTCTTCATGAAAAGTAGAAGTATTTTTCAGGATTCTGGGAAATATTGAAATAATTTTGGTTGTAGTCATACTGTTTTTAATGCTATTGAGAATATTGCTAACATTAACAAAAATATTCTGTAATTTCCTCAGTTATTGCTACTGGTGATGAGGGATGTAAAGTTGGCATGCTTTCATGTTTTGAGCATTTTCATTATATACTTCGGGTTTTACATGTCAGATGCAATTTTTGTTGTAGTTAAGATGGCTGAGAACATTTTTACTTAGGGATAGAGGTCAGGCTGTGGTTATTTGTATTTTTAGGTCAGTGATATATAGAATACAATTAATGTATCAGAGTAAATGCATATGCAATTTTGTTTTTAAGTATTATACAGTACTTATATATTTTTGTGACTTCATTTTTAGTTCATCAAAATATAGTGGTTGGGACCAAGGCATAGGTTTCATTTCTATATTGATAATTTTATTTTGTTACTTTCTGTGACTATTGGTAACACTTATCTTGCAGATACAAGCTCTTATTCACCAGGGATCTTTGGCAAGAGAATGGCTGTATCAGAAAGTCTATCTTCACTGTGGAAAATCAGCTTGAAGCTCGTCTTTGTTGATGGTGAGTCAGTGTCATCTTCATACAGGAAAGATCATACTAGCATTATTTTATATTTTCAGTGTTATCAAACAACTATTTGGTTTAAACTTTTTTTTGAGACAGTATTTTGGGGGTGACAGAGGCTGAGATGGTTGAATGACATAACCGACTCAAGGGACTAGAAAGTGAAAGTCGCTCAGTCATGTAGGACTCTGTGACTCCATGGACTATACAATCCATGGAATTCTCCAGGCCAGAATGCTGGAGTGGGGAGCTGTTCCCTTCTCCAGGGGATCTTCCCAATCCAAGGATCGAACCCAGGTCTCCTGCATCGCAGGCGGATTCTTTACCAGCTGAGCCACCAGGGAAGCCCCAATGGATTTGAGTTTGAGCAAACTCCTGGAGATGGTGAAGGACAGGGAAGCCTAGCATGCTGCAGTCCATGAAATTGCAGAGCTGGACATGACTGAGTGACTAAACAACAACATTAGAATGTTAAACCATAGTGCTTCATTACTTGTGTCTAAAGGATTGCATAAAATTGGAATGGAAGTAATAATTTTCTATTTATGAATATACCTAATAAAAGTAGTTTGATTACCTTCTTTCTCTCACCTCTGTTCTTGTTTCTATATAACACATGGTAACACGACTGAAGCGACTTAGCAGCAGCAGCAGCAGCTGACTTATAATTCATGACTTTTATTTGAATAAATATGGGTAGAATAGAACCACCTGTATTACATGCCTATTTTAAAATATATTACTGAGGTTTAGGAAATTTCAGAATAATTGCAATATAATTGTAAAGATTTTTTTCCATTTTCAAATATATAGATTATGATTTTTCAATGGGTACCTGATGTTAATGCTTGCCGCACGTTTTCTATCTCAGAAACACAGTGAATGACTACATATGTATGTTTAATATTATCACAAGAATTAGTAGTGTATAGAAATCTGTAGTTCAGGTTGATATCATTTAATGCATATTTAATAATCATAACTTCATTTTACTATAGTAATTACATTTTTGACTTGACCCAAATATACCTAATCTTGAGTATAAGCAAGAGAGTTCCAGAAAAACATCTATTTCTGCTTTATTGACTATGCCAAAGCCTTTGACTGTGTGGATCACAATAAACTGTGGAAAATTCTTCAAGAGATGGGAATACCAGACCACCTGACCTGCCTCTTGAGAAACCTATATGCAGGTCAGGAAGCAACAGTTAGAACTGGACATGGAACAACAGATTGGTTCCAAATAGGAAAAGGAGTACGTCAAGGCTGTATATTGTCACCCTGCTTATTTAACTTCTATGCAGAGTACATCATGAGAACCGCTGGGCTGGAAGAAGCACAAGCTGGAATCAAGATTGCTGGAAGAATAACCTCAGAATATCAATAACCTCAGATATGCAGATGACACCACCCTTATGGCAGAAATTGAAGAGGAACTAAAAAGCCTCTTGATGAAAGTGAAGAGGAGAGTGAAAAAGTTGGCTTAAAGCTCAACATTCAGAAGACGAAGATCATGGCATCTGGTCCCATCACTTCATGGTAAATAGATAGGGAAACAATGGAAACTGTGAGAGACTTTATTTTCTTGGACTCCAAAATCACTGCAGATGGTGACTGCAGCCATGAAATTAAAAGACGCTTACTCCTTGGAAGGAAAGTTATGACCAACCTAGATAGCATATTGAAAAGCAGAGACATTACTTTGCCAACAAAGGTTCGTCTAGTCAAGGCTATGGTTTTTCCTGTGGTCATGTATGGATGTGAGAGTTGGACTGTGAAGAAAGCTGAGCACCGAAGAATTGATGCTTCTGAACTGTGGTGTTGGAGAAGACTCTTGAGAGTCCCTAGGACTTCAAGGAGATCCAACCAGTCCATTCTAAAGGAGATCAGCCCTGGGTGTTCTTTGGAAGGAATGATGCTAAAGCTGAAACTCCAGTACTTTGGCCACCTCATGCGAAGAGTTGACTCATTGGAAAAGACTCTGATGCTGGGAGAGATTGGGGGCAGGAGGAGAAGGGGACGACAGAGGATGAGATGGCTGGATGGCATCACCGACTCGATGGACGTGAGTTTGAGTGAACTCTGGGAGTTGGTGATGGGCAGGGAGGCCTGGCGTGCTGCGATTCATGGGGTTGCAAAGAGTCGGACACGGCTGAGCGACTGAACTGAACTGAACTGAGTATATGTATAAGTAACTTGATACAGTTACCATGTTGCTTTGGCCCTCTATTCTAGTTATTTTCATTTGAGTCAGCTCTATTGTCAGACTGTCAAAGTAAATTTTCTTTTACAGTCTTGCTTTATTAGTATTCTACTTCTTTGTTGCTTTATTGTTATTCTCTTTTTGTTGTTGTTGTTGTTGTTTTTTCAGGTTATAAACAAATCTCAAGATCGGAGACTGTTAGGACTGATGCTCACCGAAGTCAAAGAAAGACCTCACTCTAGGGAGAAGATCCTTATACTACAGGTACATGTCATTATGTGATTATAACCAGCCTCATCATCTATACTAAATCTTTTAGTAAGAGGCAATGAAATTCAAAAAAGGAATGACATGACACTGTATTTGGAAAAAAGATTTGACTGTAGTTTTCCTTTTCCTGAAAGAGGCTCCCAATAGTCCTATAGTGATTGGACTCACCCTTCCCATGCTCTGGAAGTAATTAAGTATAATTTGATGCATTTTTCAAAACCTTTTTCCTTTAAAACATTGTTTTTAGATGATTTTCTCATATTATTATTTTCACATTAAGCCTACATCAAATATTTTCAGTTGGACTAGACTTTCGTAATTTCTTTAATAGTCTATGCAAATAAACCAAATTTTTTTAGTGTATAAATGAGTTTATCATAACTAGAATAATTTCTATTCTATCTATAATAATAAGATACTATTTATTGAATAATTAATGTTTGCTCAGCCCTGTGCTAAGTACTTTCTCTACTCATTGTGTCTTCATAACAGTGTTGTGGGACAGAAATAATTATCCCAGGCTTATAGATAAGGCAACTAAGACTCAAAGAGGTTAATAATTTGTATAAAGTGAAGTGAAGTCACTCAGTCCTGTCTGACTCTTTGCGACCCCACGGACTGTAGCCTGTTGGTCTCCTCCATCCATGGGACTTTCCAGGCAAAAGTACTGGAGTGGGTTGCCATTTCCTTCTCCAGGGTATAAGATTGTGGCTAATCCAGGATTCCAACCCTGGACTCTGACCTCAGAGTTCCTGTTTATAAATGCTGCATTAAGCTACATGAAGCTTTTACATATGCAATTCAGGACTGGGGTACTTTATTTTTGAAACATAGTCTGGCTAGTTCATAGTGATTTTGTACTACTGATTGAAGTACACCAAAATGTGTCTATGTTAAACATTTGCTATCATAACTTTAAATGGACATAACGTTTGAAAGTCAATATATTATCCGTGTTGTATGTGTATGTATATACATATATCACATGTATGACTTCTCTAAGTAGAATCTTGATATGCTTCCTTGGTAAACTTGGTATATTTTTAGTGTTTGCCACACTCTTCAGAATTGCTGTTCAATTCACAAGTCTGCTAGAGGCTGAGACCCTTGTTTTGGGAGATTATTTACATATGAATATAAAATAAGTAGGCCAAAATAGTGGTATTAGTTCTCTATAAGCTACATAATAAAATGTAAAATGTTAATTTGACCATTGTGAAGGAAGCCAAATGCATAAATTGTTTAGACATTATGGAAACCTATGGCCCTGTGATTTTTATGCTTAAAGTTCTTCAAAAGTTTCTATTGTTTGTAAGACATATATTGTGTTAGTGTACAAATAGAACTTTTGTTATTGATCTGTTACATACTACTTCAGGCTTACTTCAGGCTTACTTCAGGCTTACTTCAGGCTTACTTCTGGCAGCCTTCTTCCTCACCACCCAACTTCATATATATTCTTTACATGTCAACTTCAGTTAAACTGAGTAGCTTGTGGTCACCCTATGGTAATTTGCTATTTGGCACTTCTTTATTAATATTCTCCTTCTTACCATTATGATCTTTTCTCCTTGCTTCCTGGTGAATAGTGACTTTTCATATAAGATTCAACTTTGTTATCTGTCTCAAGCTTTTTGTGACTCCTGACCTGTCATTGTACCTTACATTCTTTGAGTCTTTCCAGTACATAGATCTATTCTAGAACCTTTATTTTATTTGTTTTCCTGTATGAATCTTTCTAACTAGATTATGGGTCTCTCAAGGGTGAGTACAAAGGCTGTGTGTCTGATTCATTTTTACATCCCCCGTTTTTAGCACAGTATCTGACACATGCTGCTGCTGCTGCTGCTAAGTCGCTTAAGTCGTGTCCGACTCTGTGCGACCCCATAGATGGCAGCCCACCAGGCTCTGCTGTCCCTGAGATTCTCCAGGCAAGAACACTGGAGTGGGTTGCCATTTCCTTCTCCAATGCATTAAAGTGAAAAGTGAAAGTGAAGTTGCTCAGTCGTGCCCGACTCTTAGTGACCCCATGGACTGCAGCCTACCAGGCTCCTCCATCCATGGGAATTTCCAGGCAAGAGTACTTCAGTGGGGTGCCATTGCCTTCTCCATCTGACGCATAATGGACGCTTAATAAGCATTTGTTGAATGAATGGTTAATCTCTGTAGGAAAGGGAAGATGATTCTCACAGTTGGTGTGATAATGGTGATAAATTGAATTCCAAAGAAGAGCGCTGCTATACTTTTCAGGGACTATCCAGAATGAAAACCAGTGTCTTTCCTGAGGTCTCACCGTAATTGTCCTTGCTTCTTGGAGTCAGTATAGTGTATGCATGGAATTTTGTTATCTTGAGCATTTATTATTGGAAATTAATCCACAAAATGTAAATAGTTGAATTTTTCATAAGTATTAGATTTCAATAATGGGTAGAATAGGTCTTGACTTAAGGACTTATTACTTATAAGGAGAGCCACGGGTGGTCTGGTGTTGTAATCAGTCTAAATTTGGATAAAGACTTTTTTGCTTGAAAATTATGAAAAATACAACAAAGAATGAGCCTATTTGTTATCACATTTACAGTTTTATTTGCTTTACAACTGGGTAGTTCTTCTGTTATGCCATCTTCATAACATGCTAATAATAGCCAATATTATCAGAGTGACAAATTCTTACATAATTTAGTATTTTTACATTTTGAAAAACACTAATTTATCATATTACCCCTTTAGTAATATGCCAAGCTGTAAGTTGGTTTATATTTTTTATATTTGTAATTTAATAAGATTATACTAATAACTATAGATATATCTATTATATACTTTAATATGACTGTATATTATAATAATTAATATTATATTATGTATCAGTTCAGTTCAGTTCAGTAGCTCAGTTGTGTCCGATATTTAGCAATAAATATATATTATTTAATAACATATGTTAGAGGGCAAAAGTTCTTTGGCCATCAGCTTATGTTATAGTTTTAACTGAGGAAATAGTATGCGATGAAGATATTAAAGGAGGTTTAAGGCTTCTGATATTAACAAAATTCTGTTAAATGATTTTAGACTATATAGAAACAACTTGAGAAAGTATTCTGAACTACAATAAGCTATCCAGAAATAGCATAGTCACAAAATAATTTAAATAAAATAAGGCAAGTGTTGAGGGAGTTGGAAGATAATGAAATTTTCTGTGCTAAAGCTATAATCACTAAGACTTTTAATTTTGTAGGGAGACATTAAATACTCTGGTCATTCAACTTGTGTATCCTTTAGCCTATTTAATAGTCAAAAACTTCTAAGTAAATATGTACGATTTAATTTGTGCTGCTGAGAAACAGCGATCAAAAATGGCAATAAAAGTCACATAATGAAATAAGAATACTAAAAAAAAAATCCAGGGATTTTACTGTGGCTCATTATTCATTCCATTTCTGGCAGCCTTCATGATTACAAATCACTTGATTGACTAACTAGACATTCTCAAAGTGAATTATGAATCAGGTTCATTTTTCCTGGTTGATAGTTGGCACATGCTGTAACTCATACTTTGTGATATATCAAATTCTTGTAACAGTAATAAGAGATATAATCAACTCTTTACTTCAGGAAAACTAAATTACCTTTTCAAAAAATGAAATGCGGTTGCTAACATTTTAACAACACAATGTAATTCCCGCTTCTGTATCCCAGGGTGGAAATCACAGTGATGACGTTATTTTTCAGATAAAAAAAAATCTTTAGAATGATTTTCCATCAGGCATAAAACTCCTATTGATATCAGTCCCCCATAGGCTGCTTGGGCAGTTGCCTGAGCCTAGGTTGCAGAAAACAACAGTTACATTTCTTTCTTAGTATTTAAAAAATGCATGTTGGAGGAATTGTATATTTTTGTACAATTCCTTTGTAGGAAATGTGTTTTCCCCTAAATACCTAATTCATAATGAAGCAATGATATTGCAGACTGTAAAATGTGAAGCATTTTAATGCTTATTAATAGGTCTCTTTTTGAGTAGGGAAAAGTGACCTGAATCTTGAATCTTTTCATTTGTAAAACGAAATAAAGGGGTCAATTCTGCTTTCAAATGTATTCTGTTTTCTTTTGACTTAGAGTTCTTCATGCATAACTACACTGGGAATTGAATGGTGGAAAATTCCTGTAGTATAATTGCATTTCCTTTGATTCTATCCACCCAAGCAATTGAAAAATAAAATGGATGCTCCATAATGTGATATATTCAAAATTTGAGAATTTTGCACAAAATTCAGTCATTGCCATAGTAAAAATATGGTTCCTTCATTGAAAACTCTGAGGCTTGAGAATGTAGGACCTCAATTGCTTAACAGTATTATTATGAGATTCTCTTACTAATAAAAATATTATATATGATAAAGTAATTCTTTGTTGCTTATAAAGGCAAAATCAAAGTTAATGGGAGCTTTGCACATAGAAGGGTCATGGAATTGTACTGTCATAATTTCTCTCTATGTAAATGCACAGTAATTAATATCTTAAGAGTTCCAATGCCTTTTAACTTTCTTTGCTTTCTTTTATGAATAAGATTTATTTAAATTAGAACTAAAAATTGTTTTATTGCTGTTTCATTGCCTTTAAAAATGTTTTACAAAAGTTTTTTTTCTGAATAAAGTCTTACACTATATTAATTTATGTGGAAAGGTGGATAGTAACTTATAATTACGTATAATTTTATAAACATAGCTATCATCTTTTAGTTTTAATGTTGTGTTACTCTAGAATTGTCTGCAGTTCTTGAATTTATGCTTTAGTCACCTTGAAATTTAATTTTTGTCCCCTAACACCATTAATTATGTGCTTAGTAGTTAAAATTGCTATTAAACATCTTTTATGGGATTAAAATTTTATTCCTGATTAGGCAATGAATTATATATTTAATCAATTATTCATTTAAAAATTATGACCAAAAGATTAATTCTCCAAAGATGTTTTTAACAATATAAACCATCCTAGTAGAATTGAAATTGCAGAATTAGTAATTAGAAATGAGAAGACAAAGGATCAACTTATTAATTTTATCAGTAGAGAAACAAACTTTAAATCTTTTATGACTTTGGCAGATTTTGTGTAATGACCATAAACTAAAGTGGGACCATAAAATACTGTCATTTTCCAGCCTGGCTCAGTGCTTTTTACCTCTGTGACATAGCTGTACATTTGAAATCTAGAAACATTTATTGTACTTCTTTAGGTATATTGAGGTAAGCAATAGATGGTAAAATGGGCTTTTGTTGCTGTGACCTGGCTATAAGACTTGGGAATAGAAGAAGACTAGCATGGAAAGGAGGACACAAGAACATTTTTTAAAGTCACAGAAATGGGCTGAATTATTTTAATCATTTGTTTATGTTGACTAAGTAAAATAGATTTCTAGATTGTCTACATTTTGTGATATATAAACCTGATTGCTTCTATTAATTGATTCACTTGAAAAATTTAGCATTAGTAGAGTGAGAGAGAATGGAAGTGTCTGTAAATTATGGGAAAACTGAAGCAAAATATATAAGAATAAATTTCTGGTATTTACATTTCTAGGTGAGTATTTAACAGGGTCAGAATGTTCAGTGTAAATAAAATATGCCAAAGGCTTTTGTTCCAGTTTACACTTTAACCCTTGACATTTAATCTCCATCTCTTTTATCACTAAATGTACATATAGGAAAGTAAAATTTGCATTTTTGTAACATGTTCCAAGTGTCTCATATTATATAAATATATATTGCATTTCTCAATATCAACATTACATTGGTATACCTTTTCTAGTTTTGTACAATAAAAGTAGCAGTTTTATCCTAATGATATAAAGTGAATCTTTAAGTAGCATCTGGTGTATTAAAATATATGGCCCTTTTGAATATTTTTGGTTAAATCCATCCTTGGCATAGATTTGATAAGCTCTTTATTTCTCTCATGTAGGTATATGCTAAGGAGTGGAACTAAGGATTAATAGGTGTGGAGTACATGTGTTCCCCATCCTGAATCTCCTCCCACCTCCCTTGGCGGGTTCATGTCAATGTATGGCAAAACCAATACAATATTGTAAAGTAATTAGCCTCCAATTAAAATAAATAAATTAAAAAAACCCAACCAACCAACCACACAAATAAAAAATAGGTGTGGAGTACACAATTATATCTTACTTTTTATTATATGAACACTAATAGGGTATTAGTGCATGTTGTATGATTTTAAGTCTTATGCTATTAATGTGATGGATAATCTATAAAAGGATTTTTAAAGAAATTCCTTTCTACTGGATTTAATGATATATGGTTAAAAAATAGTACATGGTTTTGATACTGAGAAATCTCTATCTTATTATGCAAAAATATTCAAGGGACTTGAATTTTAAAGATGATAGATGCTGGTTGGAATCAGTACTTTAGCATTGATATCAAAGAAGAATAGAAAAGACACATATTGTTTTAGTTAAAACTATAGGTTGAAAGCAACACACAATATTATTTTTGGTGTATTCTACTTTTCATGTTGACTTAGTACTTTAAAGCCTCAAACAAATCATTCAATTCAGTGGTGTATTAGTCAGGGCTCCCCAGAGAAACAGAACCAATAGATATATGTATAATATACATATACACACATGCATTTATGATTTATTTTAAGAAAGTGGCTCACTTGATTGAGGGGACTGTCAAGTCTAAATTCTGTAGGGCAAGTTTGCAGAAGATAGGGAGAAGATAATGCTGCAGTCTGGAGGAAGAATCTTCTTGCCTGGGACCTTCAATTTTTGCTCTTAAGGCCTTCAACTCATGGTTTGAGGCTCACCCAAGTTACTGAGGATAATTTCTGTTACCTAAAGTCAGCTGATTGGAGATAGTAACAATATTTACAGAATACCTACTTAGTAACACCTAACTTAGTGTTTGATTATCAGTTCAGTTCAGTCGCTCAGTTGTGTCCAACTCTTTTTGACCCCATGGACTGCAGCATGCCAGGCTTCCCTGTCCATCACCAACTCCTGGAGTGTTGCTCAAACTCATATCTGTTGAGTCGGTGATGCTATCCAACTATCTCATCCTCTGTCATCCCCTTCTCCTCTTGTCTTCAATCTTTCCCAGCATTAGGGTCTTTTCTATTGAGTCAGTTCTTTGAATCAGGTGGCCAATGTATTGGAGTTTCAGCTTCAACATCAGTCTTTCCAACGAATATTCAGGACTGATTTCCTTTAGGATTGACTGGTTTGGTCTCCTTGCAGTCCAAGGGACTCTCAAGAGTCTTCTCTAACACCACAGTTCAAAAACATCAATTCTTCGATGCTCAGCTTTTTTTTATAGTCCAACTCTCATATCCATACATGACTACTGGAAAAACCATAGCTTTGACTAGACAGACCTTTGTTGGCAGGGTAATATATCTGCTTTTTAATATGCTGTCTAGGTTGGTCATAGCTTTTCTTCCAAGGAGCAAGCGTCTTTTAATTTTATGGCTGCAGTCACCATCTGCAGTGATTTTAGAGACTCCAAAAATAAAGTCTCTCACTGTTTCCATTGTTTCCTCATCTATAACTGGGTATTATAGCATAGCCAAGTTGACACATAAAATTAGCCATCAGAGTTGGTCATTTAAAAAACCTGTTTATGTCACAAGTCACAGAAATGCATAGAGTCAAACCATCACTGCAAAATATATTAGACAACGTTCTTGAAATGAAAACTATCAATTCCAGAGATAATAGCTGATACCCATTTTTTGATTAACAAATATCGAGTGCTCTGAATGTGTCTATACTGGGAAAGAATGGCATGGAAAACCATGAATGGACTCTACCCTTATGTAGTTTACTGGTTAATGTTGATGCTTGGGAAAAAGGCAAAAAGTGGTTGTTAACCCAACGATGAACCCACTTGACAAAAGCCCAGTTTTCCTTTGACTTGCCTTATGTAAATGTATATACACAAACCTTATGATTTGTGTACAATAGTCAACTTTCTCTTCATTTATATTACTTCCATATTGTTCATATTTTAGTTCATTGGTACTGTGGAGCTGACTATTCTTTAAGCACCATACACTTTGATCTATAAGTAGAAACTCCTCTCTGTATCAATTTACATTGCCCCTATGTTTATGATTATGTGCTATAATAATAATAATAACTTTTTTAAAATTGAGAATTTATTATATGCCAGATACTTTATAAAACATCTCTCTAGTTCCTTCATTCATACTTCTGTTTTAGAGATGAGGAAATTGATTTCAGAAAGGTAAGTAACTTGCCAGGTTTGTACAGACTGTAGGTGATGAAACATGTTTTTGCTGTTCAGTTGCTAAGTTGTGTCTGACTCTTTTTGACCCCATGGACTGCAGCACGCCAGGCTCTCCTGTTCTTCAATATCTCCCGGAGTTTACTCTGATTCATGTCTACTGAGTCGGTGATTCCACCCAAACACCTCATCCTCTGTTGTCTCCCTTTTGCCTTCAGTCTTTCCCAGCATCAGGGTCTTTTGCAATGAATCAGCTCTTTGCATCAGGTGGCCAAAGTATTAGAGCTTCAGCTTCAGCATCAGTCCTTCCAATGAATATTCAGGGTTGATTTCCTTTAGGATTGACTGGTTTGATCTCTTTGTAGTCCAGGGGAATCTCAAGAGTCTTCTCTAGCACCACAATTCAAAAACATCAGTTCTTTGACACTCAGCTTTCTCTATGGTCCAACTCTTACATGTGTACATGACTACTGGAAAAATCATAGCTTTGATTATATGGACCTTTGTTGGCAAAGTGATGTCTCTGCTTTTTAATATGCTGTCCAGGTTGGCCATAGCTTTTCTCCCAAGTAGCAAGCATCTTTTAATTTCATGGCTGCAGTCACTGTCCACAGTGATTTTGAAGCCTAAGAAAATAAAATCTGTCACTATTTCCACTTTTCCCCCATCTATTTGCCATGAAGTGATGGGACAGGATGTAATGATCTCAGTTTTTTGAATGTTGAGTTTTAAGCCAGCTTTTTCACACTCCTCACTCACCCTCATCAAAAGGCTCTTTAGTCCCTCTTTGCTTTCTGCCTTCTGCCATTAGAGTGCTATCATCTGCATATCTCAGGTTGTTGATATTTCTCTCATCAATCTTGAATCCACTTACTGATTCATCCAGCCTGGCATGGAACATGTCTGAAATTCAGTTCTGAATATGAGGCCCACGTTTTTCTCCTATTGTACCCAAGTTATCTTTGTATGAAGCTTCTTAGGTTGGCTACTGGATCTCTTGGAACAGCCTATATAATTATATATTTCTCAGAATATAAGGATCTCTGTTCATTTTCATTATACTTTAGGGCTAAATGAAAATTTGTGTGTTCTACTGAATATACAATTTTTGGTAGGTAGGTGACTAAAATGTGCTATTTCCCTTTTTGCCTTGGATGCCTATTAGCTCAAGTTTTAATACTGATACTACTTACTTTTAGTAATTTCCTCATGTGTGGTTGCTTATTTAACTGTGTTCTTGTTGCTGTTTAGTCGCTACGTCATGTTCAACTTTTGTGACCCCATGGACTGTAGCCCACCAGGCTCCTCTGTCCATGGGATTTCCTAGGCAAGAATACTGGAGTGGGTTGCCATTTCCTTCTCCAGGGGATCTTTGACTCAGGGATTGAACCCACATCTCTTGTGTTGGCAGGCGAATTCTTTACCCCTGAATTTGTTCATGTAATTATTGAGCTTCCTTTGTCTTTAATTTTATATTGACCTGTTTTATAAAATTTTTTCAATTATAAATCAGCACAGTCTTTTTAAAAGGGAGGTAGGGATTATAGATAGATGAAAATGAATACAGAACAGTTGTGTATTATTCTGTAATCTGATTGCTTTTTTCCCACTGTTGTGTCTATATACTTAAAATAGTAGATAACACATAGTAGATGTTAGTGAATCAGTGGATTGAATTAATGTACCTTCTATCAGACATCTAGTTGATTCTAAGGGTTTAAATTTGATCACACTCAATGCATTTACTGATGTGGTAGGCTTTGCTGTTCTGTTTTTCACTTTCTATTTGACGTGTCTTTTCTGTTTTGCTCTCCATTTTTGCTTTCTTTTGGATTGATGTGATGATTAATTTAATGTGTCAGCTTGACCAGGCCGCAGGGTGCCCAGATATTTTATCAAACATTCTGAATGAGATTAACATTTGAATTGGTAGTTTGAGTAAAGCAGATTGCCCTCCTCAATATGGGTGCATCTCATCCAATTTGTTAAAGATTTAAAGAGATCAAAAAGGATGAGTAAGAAGGAACTCCTTCTGCCTTATTGCCTTTGAGCTGGGACATTTGCTTTTTCCCCATAGTCAGACTCAACCTGAAACATCTTCCTGGCTCCCAAACCTACTGGCTTTTAGACTAGAATCATACCATTGATTTTCCTGTTTCTTAGGCCTTTGGACTTGGACTGGAACTATACCATCAGCTCTCCTGGGTCTCCAGGTTGCTGACTGTAAATCTTGGGTCTTGTCAGCCTCCATAATTGCATTGGCCAGTTTCTTATAATAAGTATTTCTCTCTCTCTCTCTCGACACACACATGTAACACACATGACAAACCCTACTGTTTTTGGTTCTGTTTCTCTGAGTAACCTTGACTAATACAGAGTGCTGTCTTCTGTGCTTAGTCGCTCAGTTGTGTCCAACTCTTTGAGACCCCATGGACTGTAGCCTGCCAGGCTCCTCTGTCCATGAGATTCTCCAGGCAAGAATACTGGAGTGGGTTGCAATGCCCTCCTCCAGGGGATCTTCCCAACCCAGGGATCAAACCCAAGTCTCCCACATTGCAGGCAGGTCACATTGTATCTCTCAGATTCGTTACCATCTGAGCCACCAGGGAAGCCCTAACAATGGATAATTTTTTTAAATGATTTTATTTTCCCTCTAATAAAGAAGTTATATATTCTGTTTCTATTCACTTATTGGTTACTCTGGAAGTTATAATAAACATAATTATCAGAGTCTTAAGTTATTATCGGAGAAGGCAGTGGCAACCCACTCCAGTACTCTTGCCTGGAAAATCCCATGGATGGAGGAGCCTGGTAGGCTGCAGTCCATGGGGTCGATAAGAGTCAGACACGACTGAGTGACTTCACTTTCACTTTTCACTTTCATGCATTGGAGAAGGAAATGGCAACCCACTCCAGTATTCTTGCCTGGAGAATCCCAGGGACAGCAGAGCCTGGTGGGCTACCATCTATGGGGTCACACAGAGTCAGACATGACTGAAGTGACTTAGCAGCAGCAGCAGCAGCAACAAGTTATTATTATTACTTTTAGCTTCCATCTTGATAATATAAAGACGCTTTAACCCCAGTTCCCCCTCTCCTGAAAATTGTTGTTTTATGATTATTTTTAATCCCATGAAACTTTATTATTACTAATTTTTATACTTGATATTTATGTACGTACACTCACGTATTTGTCACTTTATTGTTGCTGGTTCTTTCTTGCATGTTAGCTCATTCATCTGGGAGCTCATTCCTTCTTGTTGTTGCCTTGTGCGGTTGCCCAGTCACGTCTGACTCTTTGCGACCCCATGGACTGCAGCATGCCAGGCCTCCCTGTTCCTCACAATCTCCCAGAGTTTGCCCAAGTTCACGTTCATTGCCTCGATGATGCCATCCAGCCATCTCATCCTCTGATGTGCTCTTCTCCTTCTGCCCTCAATCTTTCCCAACATCAGGGACCTTTCCGGTGAGTCATCTGTTTGCATCAGATGACCAAAATACTGGAGCTTCAGCTTCGTCATCAGTCCTTCCAGTGAATATTCAGGGTTGATATCCCTTAAGATTGACTGGTTTGATCTCCTTGCTGTCCAAGGGACTTTCAAGAGTCTTCTCCAGCACCACAGTTTGAAGGCATCAGTTCTTTGGCGTCCTGCCTTCTTGCAGTCCCAGCTTCCACTGGGAAGACCGTAGTCTTGACTATACATACCTTTTCAACACACTGTCTAGATCTGTCATTGCTTTCCTGCCAAGAAACAATTATCTTCTGATTTCATGGCTGCGGTCACCGTCCATAGTGATTTTGCAGTCCAAGTAGAGGAAATCTGTCACTATTTCCACTTTTTCCCCTTTTATTTGCCATACAGTAATGGGGCCAGATGCTGTGATCTTAGTTTTTCAATATTTAGTCTTAAGCCAGCTCTTTCACTCTCCTCCTTCACCCTCATCAAAAGACTCTTTAGTTCCTCTTCGCTTCCTGCCATTAGAGTGGTATCGTCTGCATATCTGAGGATGCTGATGTTTCTCCTGCCTAAGTTGATTTCGACTTGCATTTCTGACTTGCATCCAGCCTGGCATTTCTCATGATGTGCTCAGCATATAGGTTAAACAAACAGGGTGACAGCAGACAGCCCAGTAGAACTCCTTTCTTGATCTTGAACCAATCAGTTATTGCATACAGGGTTCTAACTGCTGCTTTTTGACCTACATACAGGTTTCTCAGGAGACAGGTAAGACGGTCTGGTATTCCCATCTTTCTAAGAGCTTTCCACAGTTCGTCATGATCCACACAGTTAAAGGCTTTAGTGTAGTTGATGAAACAGAGATAGATGTTTTTCTGAAATTCTCTTGCTTTCTCTATAATCCAGTGAATGTTGGCAATTTGATCTCTGGTTCATCTTCCTTTTCTAAACCCAGGCTGGACATCTAAAAGTTCTTGGTTTGCATAATGCTGAAGCCTAGCATGCAAGTATTTAAGCATGATCTTACTAGCATGGGAGATGAATGTGATTGTCCGATGGTTAGCTTAGTCGCTCATTCCTGTTATCTGTAGTTTATTCTTTAGCAGTTCTTCTAGAGTATCTGCTGATTACAAACTCCAGTTTCATTGTTCTGAAGAAGGCTCTGTGTGTGTGTGTGCTTAGTCACGCAGTCATGTCTGACTCTTTGCGACCTCATGAACTATAGCCCACCAGGCCCCTCTGTCCAAGGGGATTCTCCAGGCAAGAATATTGGAGTGTGTTGCCACCCCTCCTCCAGGGGAATCTTCCCAACTCAGGATCTCCCACATTGCAGTCAGATTATTTACCGTCTGAGCCACCAGAGAAGCCCAAGAATACTGAAGTGGGTAGCCTCTCCCTTCTCCAGGGGATCTTCCTGACCCAGGAATTGAACTGGTGTCTCCTGCATTGAAGGCAGATTCTCTACCAGCTGAGCTATCAGGGAGGCCTGAAGAAGTCTCTGTTTTGTGTTAATTCTTTAAATATATTTCACTGGGAATAAAATTCAGGGATGGCAATTTTGTTTGTCATCTTGTATAAGATCTCAGTGTCTTGTTTTCTGGTTTTCACTGTTGTTTTTGTGACATGAATTACCAGTCTGATGTTCATATATGTATATACGTATGTATAGTCATATGTGTTTGTATATATATATATGTTTGTATATATAGCTTTGGGGTATATCATTTCACCCATTGCAAGTATTTATTCAATGACTTTTTTTTTTTTAGTAAATTTAACAAATTGTGCAGCCTTCACCATTGATCAGATTTCAGGCACTTCTGTCACCCAAATAAGATCCTTTATGTTCATTAATTGTTAATGTCCATTCCCTCTCCTTTTTCTTAAGTTTAAGTATAGTTGATTCACAATGTTATATTTCAAGTGTACAGAGAGTGATCCAGTTATGTGTGTACATGTATATATTCTTTTTCAGATTCTTTTCTATTGTAGATTATTACCAGATATTGACTACAGTTTCCTGTGCTATATTGTAGGTCCTTGTTGTTTTTATCTATTTTGTATATAGTAGTGTGTATCAGTTCGGAGAAGGCAATGGCACCCCACTCCAGTACTCTTGCCTGGAAAATCCATGGACAGAGGAGCCTGGTAGGCTGCAATTCATGGGGTCGCTAAGAGTCGGGAACGACTGAGCGACTTCACTTTCACTTTTCACTTTCATGCACTGGAGAAGGAAATGGCAACCCACTCCAGTGTTCTTGCCTGGAGAATCCCAGGGACGGGGAAGCCTGGTGGGCTGCAATCTCTGGGGTCGAACAGAGTCGGACACAACTGAAGTGACTTAGCAGCAGCAGCAGTGTGTATCAGTTAATATAAACTCCTAATTTATCCCCCATGACTTTCCCCTTTGGTAACTTCTATCCATTTTTCTTACCCTGGACAATATTAATCTATTTTCTTTCTCTGTAGATTTTTCTTTCCTGGAAATTTCATATAAATCAAATCACACAATATGTGGTCTCTTATGTTGGTATTCTTTGACTTAGAATAATACATATATTTTCACACTGGAAATCTTTGATGTCTAACTGTTTGGTGTACTCAGTAAGTATTCACTATCATCATTCATTTATGAAAATTATGAAAGCTTCTGAAATATTAAAATGTGCTTAAGTATGAAAATACTTCTATATATGATAATTTCATTAGGATGATTTATTGTGCTTTCACTTGTGTAATGTTACTGTTACTGTTTAATATTAACATTTTTATTTATTTTCAATTTTTATTTCTTTTAAAAAATTTTTATTTTATATTGGAGTTAGTTAACAGTGCTGTGTTAGTTTCAGGTGTTCAGCAAAGTGATTCAGTCATACATATACATACATTTACTCTTCTTCGAATTATTTTTCCATTTAGCTTATTATAGAATATTGAGCAGAATTCCCTGTGCTATACAGTAGGTCCTTGTTGGTTAACTCTTTTACATATAGCAGCATGTACATATCAATCCCCAAATCCTGGTCTATTCCTCCCCCTACCCTTTTCTCCTAGAATAACAGTTTTGAGGTTCCTGTGTTGAAGCATGTGTTAATAGTTTGTTGTTTTATTGATGAGCAGTGTTCCACTGTATGCATACACTGCATCATGTCCGCCCATTCATCAGTTGATGCACATTTAGTTTTTTATAGTTTTTGACTATGAATATGAATAATGCTGCTAAGAGGATCCATGTATAAGTCTTTGTGTAAATACATATTTTCATTTCTCTTGGGTATTTTCTCTCTAAGTGTAAAATCGTTCAGTCATTTGGAAAATTTATTTTTAACTTTTAATGAGACTTCAAACTTTCCAAAGTAGTTGCATTATTTTGTGCTCCTACCGGCAAAGTATGAGGACTCCTTTTTTCCACATCCTTGCTAACATTTGTTATTATCCTTTTTTAAAAAAAGTTATTACAGTCATCCTAATGGATGTGAAATTGCTTCTCATTGTGATTTTAATTTGCATTTTCCTAAACTAACATGAAATACCTTTTTGTGTGTTTATTAGCCACCCATATATCTTCTTTGGTGAAATGTTTTGTCAAAAATTTTACCCAGTTTTTGATTGGGTTGTTTGTCTTGTATACAAAGAGTTCTTTGCATATTTTGTACACAAAGTCTTTATAAGATATATGTTTCCCAAATATTTTCTCCCAGTCTGTTGCTTATCTTTTAATTTTCATAATAGCATCTTTTGAAGTGTAAAGGATTTGAATTTTGATGAGGTTTAATCTACCAGATTATAAAGAATGCACCATGTTTTTGGTGTCATAGCAAAGAAATTTTTGCCTGACCTAAGGTATTGAAGATAATCACCTGTGTTTTCTTTTAAAAGTTTGTTTTGGCTCTAACATTTAAATCTGTGATTTATTTTGTATAGTGTGAAATAAAGGTGTAACTTTATCTTTTGGCATATGCATATAGAGCTTTCCTAGTACTATTAATTAAAAAGCCTATCTTTTCCTTCAGTGAATTTCCTTTGCACCTTTATTGAAAATAAGTTCTGTTCTAGTGATTTACATGTCTGTCCTTGTGCTGGTACTACACTGTTCACAACTACTCGAGTAGCTTTACGTCAAGTTTTGAAATTGGGAAGCATATGTTGTCCAGCTTTGTCATTTTCAAAATTGTTTTGGCGTTCTATATGAATTCTGTATAAATGTTGTAATTCTATGTAATTTGCAATTCTGAACACATTTTAGGATCATCTTGCCAATATCTGCTAAAAGACTGCTGAAAATCTGGTAGCAATTGATATATGAATCAACCTGGGGAGAATTACTATTCTGAACGTTATTGAACTTTCCACTCCATGAACCTGGTATCTGAGCTTCTTTTGAAGGTAATCTTTGTCTGTCCCTCCCTCTACTGTGCCCTGATGGCTTTTAAGGTCTTTCTCTTTCCTTTTGGTTTTAAACAGTTTCATGATAATGTGTTTTAAGTGTGGACTTCCTTTTATTTATACTGCTTGGGAACTTTTGGCTTCCTGTATACATGGATTGTGGAGAAGGCAATGGCACCCCACTCCAGTACTCTTGCCTGGAAAATCCCATGGATGGAGGAGCCTGGTGGGCTGCAGTCCATGGGGTCGCTGAAGAGTCAGACACGACTGAGCAACTTCACTTTCACTTGTCACTTTCATGCATTGGAGAAGGAAATGGCAACCCACTCCAGTGTTCTTGCCTGGAGAATCCCAGGGACGGGGGAGCCTGGTGGGCTGCCGTCTATGGGGTCGCACAGAGTCAGACACGACTGAAGTGACTTAGCAGTAGCAGCAGCAGCATACATGCATTGGAGAAGGAAATGGCAACCCACTCCAGTATTCTTGCCTAGAGAATCCTGTGGACAGCGGAGCCTGGTGGGCTGCTGTCTATGGGGTCGCAGAGTTGGACACCACTGAAACGACTTAGCAGCAGCAGCATACATGGATTGATGTTTTTCATCAATTCTGGAAAATTTTGTTGCTCTCTTATCTCTTTTTAATTGAATATAAAATATCATCAGTTTTAAGATGTACCATTTATGTATCACTAAAAGAGAAAGAATATACTACTAATGCCTTAATAATAGTTAATGAATTAATTGGTCATATTGACCCTAATCACTTAGAAATTTATGATTTTCTCAAAGGATCTGGCAAACATTTCTTCAGTTGCATTGCTTGATGTAGAGTCTCACATGTATCTTTGTAAGAAAGCATATCACAATTTCATATACTTGTATCTTGTTTTCTTAGATTCTGTAACTAGTTAGTTGTTTCTTTGCAACATGTTCAAGTCAGTTCAAAGTACTGTATTTAAATACTATAAACTGGGTGGCTTAAACAACAGTTATCTCCTACAATTCTGAAGGTTGGAAAGTCTCACATCAAGGAGCTGGCATAGTCTGTGTCTGATGAGGACCCTCTTCCTGGTTTATAGATGGCCATCTTCTTGCTGTATTTTCCCATGGTGAGGAAGAAAGATTCTTTCTCTCATGTCTTTTCTTATAAGGGCACTAATTCCATTCATGAAAGCTCCTTGCTCAAGACCTGATTACCTCACAAAGGTCCTACGTCTAAATACCATCAAATTGGGATTAGGACTTAAGCATATGAACTTTGGTGGGGTAGACACAAATATTTAGCCCATATTATAAGAATATAAGGGCTTTCCTGATGGCTCAGACAGGAAAGAATCTGCCTGCAGTTCGGGAGACCTGGGTTTGATTCCTGGGTCGAGAAGATCCTCTGAAGAAGGGAATAGCTACTGCTCCAGTATTCTTGCCCAGAGAATTCCATGGACAGAGGAGCATAAGAAAATAATCACCACTCATTTGTGGTCATAATTTCAGTTATGAATATTTGTTTCATTAATATCTGATTGAGAAATGCCTCTTGAGAAACCTGTATGCAGGTCAGGAAGCAACAGTTAGAACTGGACATGGAACAACAGACTGGTTCCAAATAGGAAAAGGAGTACGTCAAGGCTGTATATTGTCACCCTGCTTATTTAACTTCTATGCAGAGTACATCATGAGAAACGCTGGGCTGGAAGAAGTACAAGCTGGAATTAAGATTGCTGGGAGAAATATCCATAACCTCAGATATGCAGATGACACCACCCTAATGGCAGAAAGTGAAGAAGAACTAAAGAGCCTCTTGATGAAAGTGAAAGAGAAGAGTAAAAAAGTTGGCTTAAAGCTCAACATTCAGAAAACTAAGATCATGGCATCTGGTCCCATCACTTCATGGCAAATAGATGTGGAAACAGTGGCTGACTTTATTTTTCTGGGCTCCAAAATCACTGCGGATGGTGATTTCAGCCATGAAATTAAAAAACGCTTACTCCTTGGAAGGAAAGTTATGACCAATCTAGACAGCATATTAAAAAGCAGAGATATTACTTTGTCAACAAAGGTCCGTCTAGTCAAGGCTATGGTTTTTCCAGTAGTCATGTATGGATGTGAGAGTTGAAGTATAAAGAAAGCTGAGCACTGAAGAATTGATGCTTTTAAACTGTGTTGTTGGAGAAGACTCTTTAGTCCTAAAGGAAATCAGTCTTGAATATTCGTTGGAAGGACTGATGCTGAAGCTGAAGCTCTGATACTTTGACCACCTGATGTGAATGACTGACTCTTTAGAAAAGACCCTGATACTGGGAAAGACTGAAGGCAGGAGGAGAAGGGGACGACAGAGGATGAAATGGTTGGATGGCATCACTGACTCGATGGACATGAGTTTGAGCAAGCTCTGGGAGTTGGTGATGGACAGGGAAGCCTGGTGTGCTGCAGTCCATGGGGTTGCAAAGAGTTGGACATGTCTGAGTGACTAAGCTCAACTGAACATTTGGATGCGTGTATCTTTTTGAATTATGGTTTTCTCTGTATATATGCCCAGGAGTGGGATTGCTGGATTATTTTTAGTCTTTTAAGGAACCTCCATACTGTTCTCCATAATGTCTATACCAATTTGCATTCTCACCATCAGTGAGAAGGGTTCCCTTTTCTCCACACCCTCTCCAGCATTTACTTTTCATAGATTTTTTGATGATAGTCATTCTGAGCAATGTGAGGTGATACCTTATTGTAGTTTTGATTTGCATTTTTCCAATAATTAGTGATATTGAACATCTTTTTATGTGTTTCTTGCCCATGTCTATGTCTTCTTTGGAGAAATGTCTGTTTAGAACTTCTGACCTTTTTTTTTTTTTTGATTGGCTTGTTGATTGTTTTTTTTTTTTTTTTTTAAAAACTCTTTGTGACCCCATGGACTGTAGCCTGCCAGGTATCTCTGTTCATGGGGATTCTCCAGGCAAGAATACTGAAGTGGGTTGCCATGCCCTCTTCCAGGGGATCTTCCCAATTCAGTAATCAAACCCAGGTCTCCTGCATTGCAGGTAGATTCTTTACTGTCTGAGCCACCAGGGATCCCAAGAATACTGGTGTGGATAGGCTATCCCTTCTCCAGGGGGTTTTCCTGACGCACGAATTGAACTGGGGTTTCTTGCATCGCAGGTGGATTCTTTAGCAGGTAAGCTACCCAAGAAGTCCAGTAATTAGTGATGAACATCTTTTCATGTGTTTCTTGGCCATCTGAATGTCTTCTTGGTAGACATGTCTGTTTAGAACTTCTGACCATTTTTTTTTTTTTATTGGGTTGTCGATTGGGTTTTTTTTTTTTTTTAAATATTGACTGCATGAACTGTTTGTGTATTTTGGAGATTAATCCCTTCTTGATCACTTTGTTTGAAATATTTTCTCCCATTCTGTGGGTTGTCTTTTTGCTTTGCTTATGGTTTCTTTTGCTGTGCAAAAGCCTTTAAGTTTAGTTAGGTTCCATTTGTTTATTGTTGTTTTTATTTTCATTACTTTAGGAGGTGGATCAAAAAAGATCCTGCTTCGATTTATGTTAGAGAGTGTTCTATGTTTTCCTGTAAGACTTTTATAGTATCTGGTGTTAAATTTAGGTCTTTAATCCACTTTGAGTTGTGTGTGTGTGTGTGTGTGTGTGGTGTTAGGGTGTGTCCTACTTTCATTTTTTCACCTGTAGCTGTCCACTTTTCCCAGTACCACTGTTGGAGAGACAGTCTTTTATCCACTGTATGTTCTTGCCTTCTTTGTCATAGATTAGTTGACCATAGATGGGTGGGTTTATTTCTGGCTTTCTATCCTGTTCTGTTGATCTATATTTCTGTTTTTGTGCCAGTATCATTCTGCTTCGATAACTGTAGCTTTGTAGTATAGCCTGAAGTCAGGGAGCCCGATTCCTCCATCTGTTTTTCTTTCTCAAGATTGCTTTTGCCATTTGGGGGCTTTTCTGTTTCCATACAAATTGTAAATTTTTTGTTCTAATTCTGTGAAAAATGCCATTGATAGTTTGATGATATTGCATTGAATCTGTAGATTTCTTTGGGTAGTGCAGTGATTTTGACTATGTTGACTCTTCTAATCCAAGAACATGGTGTATCTTTTCATTTGTTTGTGTCATCTTTGATTTCTTCCATCAGTATTTTATAGTTTTCTGAGTACAGGTCTTTTGCCTCATCAGATAGGTTTGTTCCTAGGTATTTTGTTCTTTTGTTGTGATGGCAAATGTGATTGTTTCCTTAATTTATCTTTTTGATCTTTTGTTTTTAGTGTATAAGAATGCAATAAATTTCTGTGTATTAATTTTGTATTTTGCAACTTTACCAGATTCACTAATGAGCTCTAGTAGTTTTCTGGAGGCATCTTTAGGATTTTCTATGTATAGCATCATGCTGTCTGCAAACAGTGACAGTTTTACTTCTTTTCCAGTTTGTATTCCTTTTATTTCTTTCTCTCCTCTGGTTGCTATGGCTAGAATGTCCAAAACTATGTTGAATAAATGTGGTGACAGTGGACATCCTTGTTTTGTTCCTGAGCCTAGAGGAAATGCTTTCAGTTTTTCACCATTGATCATGATGTTTGCTGTGACTTTGTCATTTATTGATTTCATTATGTTGAGGTAGGTCCTCTCTATTCCCACTTTCTGGAGGATATTTTTATCATAAATGGGTGTTGAATTTTGTCAAAAGGTTTTCAGTGTACTGAGATTATCATATATTTTTAATCTTTAATTTGTTAATGTGGTGTATCACATTGGTTGATTTATGTGTACTAAAGAATCCTTGCATCCCTGGAATCAGATCAGATCAGATCAGTCTGGGATATATCTCACTTAATCGTGGCCTATGATCCTTTTAATGTGTTCTGGATTCAGTTTGCTAGTATTTTGTTGAGAATTTTTGTGTCATGTTCAGCAATGATATTGGCCTATAATTTTCTTTTTTGTGATATCTTTGTCTGGTTTTGGTATTAGGGTGATAGTGGCCTTGTAGAATGAGCTTGGGAGTGTTCCTTCCTCTGCAGTTTTTAGGAAGAGTTTCCGAAGGATGGATGTTAACTATACTCTAAACATTTAATAGAATTTGCCTTTGAAGCCACGTGGTCCTGGACTTTTATTTGTTGAAAAATTTTTAATAATAGTTCCAATTTCAGTACTCATGATTGGTCTATTTGTATTTTCTTCCTGGTTCAGTCTTAGGAAGTTGTACTTTTCTAAGGATTTGTCCATTTCTTTTAGGTTGTCCATTATTGGCATATAGTTGCTTGTAGTAGGCTCTTATGATTCTTTATATTTCTGTGGTGTCTGTTGTAACTTCTTATTTTTAATTTCTAATTTCACAGATTTGAGTTTGCTCCCTTTTTTTCTTGATGGGTCTGGCTAAAGGTTTATCTATTCTGTTTATCTTCTCAGAGAACCAGCTTTTACTTTCTTTGCTGTTGTTTTCTTCTTCTCTGTTTCATTTATTTCTGCTCTGATCTTTATGATTTCTTTCCTTCTACTAACTTTTAAAAATTTTTTTATTTATTTATTTTTGGCTGTGCTGGGTCTTAGTTGTTGCAGGGGCTTTTCTGTAGTCCAGGAGAGTGGGCTCTGCTCTTCTTTGTAGTAAGCAGGCTTCTCATTGCAGTGGCTTCTCTTGTGGAGCATGGGCTCTAGGGCACGCAGGCTTCAGTAGTTGCCATGCATGGGCTCAATAGTTTTGGTTCCTGGGCTCTAGAGTACAGTCTTAATATTTGTGGCACACAGGCTTAGTTACACTGCGGCCTGTGAGATCTTTCTGGACCCTGGACCAAATCCGTGTCTCCTGCATCAGTAGGTGGATTCTTTACCCCTGAGCCACCAGGGAAGCCCTAACTTTGGGTTTTGTTTGTTATTCTTTTTCTAGTTGCTTTAGATGTAAGATTAGGTTGTTTATTGGAGATATCTTTGTTTGTTTGCTTCCTGATGTAAGATTGTATTGCTATAAACTTTCCTCTTACAACTGCTTTTGCTGCTTCTAAAGGTTTTGGATCATGTTTTCATATTCATTTGTCTCTAGGTATGTTTTTAATTTCCTCTTTGATTTCTTTAGTATCCTTTGGTTCTTTAGTAACATATTATCAGTTTAAGAATTTTTTTACCTTAGTGAAAATGAACCAAGATACAAGGTAAGACAGAGCCTGCAGCTGGAGGGTCAGAGCATTGTTGAACCCCTATGAAGAGTTGGGGAAATGTGAGGGAAAACAAATGAAGTGAGAGGTATCATTGGAAGGCATTTTGAGGCATTTATTTCTAAACTGTTAAAGTGAGAAACCCATTTTCTTTTATTAAACCAGCCAATCATGTGTCATCAAAGCATTCATATACCTTCATATACAGTGGAATAGTGACTTATCTTCCTTTATTGATGTTCCCAGGTTTTTCCCTCTAGAATCTCTCAATTCCAGTCATGTCACAAAAATTTTATTGTGTTTTTTTTTCAGTGGATAAAAAATGTCCGCTTGTGAATGTGTGAGTTTTAAATTACTTTGAAAGGAAAATTCTTTATCTGAATGCTCATTTCTAGGACATGTTCTTTAGTTGTCACTTTGTGTCATAAATCTGTTTAAACTAATGTCTGTTTGCACTATAGAGGAAACACTAAGGTCTTCAAAGCAAATTTTAGTGCTGAAATGTCAGAGAAGTAAAGGAATTTTAGTAATCAGATAGGATTCCATAAGGACAACCCCTTGAGCCTGTTTGATAGAGCATCAGAGCTACGAAGAATGATGGGCTTTGTAATCAGTATCTGTGAGTGAGCTATAGCCCTTGAAATAAAGAGAAAGGGAATCCAGAAACATCTATAGGTCTGTGAAAGATCTTATCTTTTTTCCTTTTTAAACAGATGACACACACTCATCAGGCATATTCTTCCTTGGTGGAAGAGGGCTTTGAACATAGATGCTATGCTATGCTATGCTAAGTCACTTCAGTCGTGTCCGACTCTGTGTGACCCCATAGACGGCAGCCCACCAGTCTCCCCCGTCCCTGGGATTCTCCAGGCAAGAACACTGGAGTGGGTTGCTATTTCCTTCTCCAGTGCATGAAAGTGAAAAGTGAAAGTGAAGTCGCTCAGTCATGTCCAACTCTTAGCGACCCCATGGACTGCAGCCTACCAGGCTCCTCCATCCATGGGATTTTCCAGGCAAGAGTACTGGAGTGGGGTGCCATTGCCTTCTCCGTCAACATAGATAACTTCCCATTTTTTTTTTCTTGGCACATTTACCCTCTAGCTCCCAAAATGCCATTCTTTCCTGTATGTAAAATTATTAACAACTATAATATATATTTTTGAAATATTCCAGTGAAGATTTAAAGATAAATATATCACATAGCAATTTAGTAAGTTAATTGGCAGCCCAGAGTACATTCATGGTCATGAGGCATATTCAAGAAGCTTTTTAGATTGCACATTATAGACTTTCCAAAAGAGTTTATCATTGATTAATCCATATAGGTCTTAAGATACTTTGACATCAGCCGAATTTTCCTTTAAAAATCTTGATCTCTTATTCATATTTATTCGTTTTCTTTAAAAAATTTATATTTTTAAATTTAAATTTTAAAGCTCTCCATTTATTTATTTTTACATTCTTTTCTTCTTCTTTTCTTTCTCTTTTCCCTCTTATATTTTTCTTTGCTTTTTTTGGAGGGGGTAATGACTGCAACTATGCCACAGACTTGGCCAAAGACAGTCACAGATGAGAAAAGTTCAGGCCTTATTCATTCAATTTCTAATAGGTCTCTCTGCCTAAGGATGGCCTCATAACACTCTTTACTCTAGTAGCATGTGGGCTGACTTTCCTTATTGTACTTCCTGCTCTGCAGATGTGCTCTGCAGTTAGTCTTTCGGAAAAGATACTGCTTTCTAAAATTGCATACCATCCGACTTTTATAGATATCTGTTTTAAAATCTATTATTACTGAAACAGTTGTTGGCTTCTAGACAAATCGAGAACCAAGAGCTGGGAGAGTACCTCTTGGGAAATGATCTTCCATGTAATATGCCTAGCCTAACCTTGCTAATAATCCAGGTGATGGTGAATCCCTTAAAAATGTTCATGGGAGGAGGATTGGTAGAGGTTCTAAGTCAAACTCTTAGTACAGCTTTTACACTATCCTGGTTCTAACTTAGTTATTTCTTGGGTGATCCTCTGTTTGGTAGGATCATGGGAGTATCCTTTGGGTATAAGGCCCTCCTGCTCTTCCTCCTCATTATTTGGATTAAGAATGTATTTGTGACTACTTAGTAAGGAAAATGAAAGTCTCACTACTAAGAATTACATGATTTTAAAATATGGAACTGAGATTTATTTTCATGAAAATGTTTTACTATAATACTGCTTTCTTTTAATGTTAAATTGAGAAAACCTTTACTTTCTTTTTTTAAAATGTCATTCTTATTGGAAAGTCTTCATTCTACTTGTCATTGAGTGAATAATATCTTAGGAAAGATTTTAGTGTGGAATAAGGAGAGTAATTATAGCTGGAAAAATGTAAGACATAATATTCCCCCTCCAGCATTCTTGCCTGGAGAATTCCATGGATGGAGGAGCCTGATGGGCTGTGGTCCATGGGGTCGCAAAGAGTCGGACACGACTGAGCAACTAATACACACACACACACACACAAGACATAATATTAAAAGACCGGGATTGGCATCCTCATTCTATTATTTATTAGCCAAGTGACTTTGGGAAAGTCAGTTTACCGTTCTTACCTTTAGTTTCTTCATTTGCAAAATAGGAATGCTATTACTTCACAGGATTATTATAAGACTTAAATGAAATATTTGTGATGGTACTTTATAAAGTGCAAAGTGGTATTTAAGTTTCTAATATTCTAAGTAATAATGTGTTATTTTACTTGTGTACTTGGTGAGTTATTTTCTAAAGGCCATGGTTTTAGAGACAGTAAAGTCACATTGCTGTAAGTTCAAATTCCAAATCTTCCTCCTGCTAGGAGTGTGGCCTGATCTCTCTTAGTGTCACTTTCTTCATCTATAAAATGAGAGTGATAATAGTATCTATCTCATAGGGTTGTTGTGAAGATTAAATTATCTAATCCATGTCAAAATCCTTCCACATTCAATACATGTTACCTATTGTCATTATTATTCTTAGATTTTAAAAAAGAAACTCTTTTCGTAAAGTTATGATCATCCTTACCATTTTTCAAGTGGCCATTCTGTTGTGACATATCCAAGCAATTAACTCAATTTTCCCTTAGTAGTAGATACATATGTGTGGAGAAGGCAGTGGCACCCCACTCCAGTACTCTTGCCTGGAAAATCCCATGGACGGAGGAGCCTGGTGGGCTGCAGTCCATGGGGTTGAAAAGAGTCGGACACGAGTGAGCGACTTCACTTTCACTTTTCACTTTCATGCATTGGAGAAGGAAATGGCAACCCACTCCAGTGTTCTTGCCTGGAGAATCCCAGGGACGGGGGAGCCTGGTGGGCTGTCATCTATGGGGTCACACAAAGTTGGACACGACTGAAGCGACTTAGCAGCAGCAGCAGCAGATATATATGTGAATACAGTGTTACACTGTATTTTCTTCAGTTTCTTCAGTTAAGAAAACTCATTAACTTTATTTCAAATGTTGGTATCCCTGATAAGTTGTGTGCATATCATATTTTGGCAAATGTAATTATATTTTGGGTGTGTGTCTGTGTTTAGTTGCTCAGTCGTGTCCAACTCTTGTGACTCCATGGATTGTAGCCTGCCAGGCTCCTCTGTCCTTGGGATTTCCCAGGCAAGAGTACTGAAGTGGATTGCCATTTCCTTCTCTTGTATTTTGGGTATGGCAAGGAAATTTAGAAAATAAGTCCTGAAAATAAATTCATTGAATAATAAAGGACCCTTTTAAATGTGATTACTCACTATTTTATTCATTCTTGAAATCAATTTTCACTTAAAAAAGGAAATCTGGCTATATTTATACTCACTAATAATTTGTGAGAATTAATTATGTAATCTATTTGAAAAGGATCACTGAAATGATCAAAGAAGCAGCCTTGAAGAATTAGTTAAAACATGCTGGAGATAATGAAATTAATGAAGTAATTTCTTCAGGTAAATGCTTAATATAAAGTCTGACTAAAACAGAGGCTAGAGTTAAATACACACACAGGTTAGAGTTTTGAAAATATATGGATAACTTAAAGATTGTGTGATTTTTTGTTGTGTGCTGATAAGCTGAACAAGATCTAGGGCAGAATAATAGTTGAGATCAACTTGTAACATTGAGGTTAAAAATTTATGCTTTTTCTGTTCTCTGCAGAAGGCATGGCTTATTCTCCTTGTAGTTCATTTGTGATTTCTTTCACATTTTGTGTGTTAATACTTCGGTGAAGTATTCAATATACAGGTGAATTAAATGTTTGAGGATTGCTGTATAGTTCTATACTCATTTCATCAGTCAGAATGTTGCAGTTTTGGCTTAACTGCAAAAAGAACCCAAGTCTCATGGTTTCTGTGACAACCTAAGGTCAGGTGACCTGGATATGTCCTGCCAAGCTGTTCCTGTGGAATAAATAGGCTGTTTGTAAACAGCATGGCTAAGCATTCTCTCACAAGATTTCAAGTTCACAAAGTATGAGGCAACTGGGTAAAAGGTCAAAGGTTAAAGGTAATAAGTCATTTTGGGCCTGTTCTTTTATGGAGTCTTTGGCTGCCTTTCAGACTGAGGTCTTGGAAGTAGTTCACACACAGGCCTTTTGCCAAAAGACTACTGAGAGTTGGCTCAGGCAGGATTCTATTACAAAATTTTCTCTCTTTCACTCTCTCTTTATGTCTGAATCTTGCCTTCTGAAATTTATAAAAATGCAAGGAATTTTTAAAAAGTAAGTATATAAGTGAGACAACCAGATAAATTCATGTTTTAGAAGTAAATCTAGAATTTTTTTTCTTAGGGACAGAGGTCCACAAACTAAATTTATTATGATAAATTCTTAGAAAATGAATTGCCAAATACATTTTTGAAAAAAGAGAAGTATATTGAAATAACAAATAAGATTAAAAGTATTGGCAGAAAAATTTGGGGTAATTGTAGGCTTTTTTAAAGAGGCAATAAATATCTGTTCCACC